>NC_136685.1:37933551-38286051 GCF_903797595.1 Erithacus rubecula
GATAGCTGCCAGCCCACAGGACCAGGTAGCTACTTCTTGCAGTGTTATCTTCAACAGGAGAGAAATTCCTGGTTCAGCTTTAACCTCCTCTGCCTCTGTGGCCTCTCTGGCTGTGGGATGTGTGTGGTGTGTACACCATTAACAGCAGGGAGGGAAGGACTGTGCTCCAAGCCTGTGTGACTTGGGCTGTTCAAGCACTGTGCTGGAAGCAGAAGCAGGTGTTGGAAAAGCAATGAACTCGCTATCCAACATGCAGATGTACTTTGATGCACGCTCCAACTGTGCCACAACATATTTTTCCATCTATTTTCTGCTGTTTTGAGAATGCACTCCATTGCTAAATCACATAATGCAACCTTGGAGAAGGAAAATTCTTTGCCTTAAAGCATTAGAATAAAAGAATAATTCTGGTTTGAAAACCCTGTCCTTCTGAGGGTCTTCTTTTGTCATTTACTTAGTTTAGAAGATGAATATGGCAAAATATATTATTTATTAAAGTTGATATAGGCACTAGGCTGTAGCTTCCTTTACTCATACAATCATACATTAAAATTAATAGAAAAGAAGCTTCTAGCAGTTTAAACAGAATTTACCTATATGGCAGTAGGGGTAGGAGTCTTTCCTTGCTTTTGTAAATTATTTAGCACTGATACAAATATTTTACACCTCAAAATTGTGGATCGTCTTTTTTTTTTTTCCTTGCTTGTTTGTTAGCATTTTAAACACAGTTGTAATTTCAAGTGCTATGGGTATTTCATTAAAGAAGCCAGTATGTCTTTTCTTGCTGCATCATAAAGTCTATAATGGCTTTGAGTTTATTTTGCCAATACTGATTATAGTTGCTAATTGTTTCTGCCAGAGAGGCGAAAACATAGGCACTATAATCAATGTATACATTGGGTGAATTCAGGAGGTTTTATGTAAGCACCAGGTTTTTGGGTCTAGATTAAACAAAACCTGAGTAAAGGTGTTAGAAATTGTGTTGATAAATATACAGATGTGTGCTAGTCTTGTAGATGGAAGTTTGTGTCTGTCATACATTGAAGAGAGTTGTATTTGCCTCCTTTGCACTGAAGGAAAGTTGGAGTTGTGTTACAGCCCACCAGGGACTACTACTACAAGTGAAGACTTGTGTTGGAATTCAGTTTTCTTTTCTTTGAACTTTTCATTGCTCCAGTAGCTGCTAGACTGTTCCCCCACACCCAGTTTTCATCCATGCTTTCATAGTGTAGGGCATCATGTTCTGCTACAGAACATGGTAACAACGTGCTGCAAAACCAATATAGAAGTCTAAGGCACAGTTGGTGAGTGTTCCTGAAACCAGACAACCTGTTCCATAGCTTTGTGTCACCATTTAGAAGTTTGTCCTCTATTCTCTGAATATAGATATAGATACCTGCTACATTTGTAGGTGAAATTCCTAGCACTTATTTTTAAGTAGTGATCCAAAATGAATTTTAAAGCAGTATTTTTTGTCACAAATAGCAAGACAAGGCAATGAAAACAATATAGCTTTTAGCTCTTAAGGCCTTTTTTCTGCCTTGGAGTCTTGGAGTGTCACAGATTAGGTGTGGGTCGCAGAGTGCACTGTAGTCAGATTGTGTTCAAACAGTAGCATGAGCTGATTTGGACTGAAGCTTCTAAACACATTGTGAGTCACAGACCCCTAAGACTCAGTGCAGCTTCTCTGCATTCTGGCAAATGCCTACAGAGCATCCAGGTGGTGTGCAGAGTTCTTAGCCCTGCTTTCTAAACTCATACAATAAAATGGAGTTTTCTACTGCAAACTGACCTCAGATATGGAGCCTGGTTAGAGCCAGTAGCAACCTACACAAAAAGATTCACATTGCCCTTCCCATTGCTGCTGCAGCTGCTTGTCAGAGGAGAAAGGTGGAAGCAGCATAGGGCAAAGATACCTTGAGGTGCAGCACGCAGAGAATCCCAAGCAGGCTGCAATAAACTTAATTTTGAGAGGTTCAAAGGTTTTCATAAAAAAGATGCAAGACAGATGAGTGGGGATAAAATAGTGTGCAATGAATAGAGAAGGTTTGGGTTCAAGACTCAGAATTGTTCATCTCATGAGTGCCAACAGAATCTTTGTATCACTTGGCAACCATTGCTGTAGTGATTTAGGGAAAAGTTAAATATTACTTATGGTTTCAGAGGAACATTTTTTTTACAACTCCAGGACTATTCTCAATAGAGACCAAACTCAGTATGAACCAAATTGCATATGCCAAACTTCCTACAGTAGAGAAAATGTATTCTAATGGACATGTCCATGCCTTTTGTTCAGATCATCATGCATCCCATATCCAGAGATGAATTGCAGGTACCATTTATTTGAAGTTATGAATGTATGTGGTGTTGCTCGTGTGTTTATACAGTATTTATTGGGGGACCAAAGGCAGGACAGTAAAGGAAAGCAGATGGATGAAGTTTTAAGATATTAATAAGGCATTAATATTAAACTTCCTCTGAAAGACTTGTGGTTACCAAGTCCTGGTTGACATTAGTGCCTGTCTTTTACAAAGTCTGTAATATCTGTCATTGCAGCCCAAGTGATACCTCTGTGATGCCATTTTAGATGTGAACAAAGGCATGAACTTACAGTTCCAAAAGTAACCAGTCTGTTAGATGCAAGTGCTGACAGATAAGAATTCAGTTTTTGTAAATTCTTCTGTCTCAGTATAGTAACTCACATATCATTTAGCTGATATATGCTGAAGATAGCCTGAATTTCTCCTCAATTTCAAGCACCTGAATGATGACAGCTAGGCTCCTTTCAGGAATCATTCACATGGCTAAAGACACGGAATAGGAAGTTGCCTGATACAACTCAGTAAGACACACCTCACACATGGGTTTGGTGGACTTAGAACACCTGACTATAAAGCTCAACGATTTCAAGTCCAAAAACATTTTCAAATGCATTTAATTACTGTCTTTTTTTACTAGCAAGTCAAAATACCAAATGCATGTATTTGAAACTGGATACAGCATTTAACTGACTGAACTACTCTTGCATTTTTGATGCCCTTCATTGATTCTTTGTTTCACAGGGATTCCCAGTGAGGAAAAAGTATTTCAAATTAATCTTAACAAGAAGGTGGTTTTGGTTTTTCATCTTCCCTCTCTGACAGAATACAGAAAAAGTAATAAATTTAATCCATCATATATGAAAGCCATTAATAAGAGCAGCCTTTATTTTCAGCTCCTTTATGTGACATTCCCAACAGCAGTATGGGGCCATAAGATTTAGCTGAAATTTTTTTTATTGCTTAGTTTATTAGAAACACTCACTCCATGAGTTTGGCGTAAAATGATTTGAAGTATCAAGTAGTTAGTCTTTATCCAGAACTGGTCAATGTATTTGATAATGACTTGGATGAAAGAATAATAAGGGATTTATGTTCTCAGAAAATCAGAAGGTGAAATGGTATGTAGTACTTTTGGAAATAAAATTTGGATTGAGAATGATCTTGATTGGAGCAGTGGCCTAAAGTAATAGTAGGGAATTTGGTAATGACAGAGAAAGCATGATACTCTGTGGAAGTTCTGCAAAAAATAAACACTAAACAAGCCAAAAAAACAATCAAAAAGAAAAAGGTGAGAATAGTAGTCAGTCATAAGTTTAAATATGGATCATCATAGTGCACTGACAGTTTTACACAGTCATGTACAAGCAAGAATGCATAGATTGTTACAATCAAAGAGATTCTTCCAACCTATTCACCGCTACTACAGCCTTAGGAGGAAGATTATGTCCAGTTTTGAGCATCAAGCATTAAAGATTTCAATAACAGAAAACTGTGAGCCAAGCAACTGAAATTTAGAAAATATGACCTAAGATGCATTGAAATACATTTTTCATTCACTGAAGAGGAAACTCACACCAATATTAAAATGCATCTGAGGTGGAGAAGAAAAAGAAGGTAACAAAATCCTTTTCATTCTATATGGATTAATAATTTTCAAGGGTTGCTCTGGAATATAAACCCAAAGGTGGAAAATGGAGCGATGAGTTTAAGGGTTTAAAGCTTCTGCATAGGTAAGAGGAAAATATGTCTGAGAGAATGTCAGAGCATGGGAATGGTTTTCCTGAGGAAGTTTTGATATCTTCATTGCTGAATGTTTTCAAGAATAACTTACACAACCCTTCTTGAAATGGTTTAGGCCATTCCTAACCTCTTTTTAGGACCAGTTGGATTCAATAAGCTTTATGTGATTTGAATGCTGTGTTAAATTTTGACTGTTGATACTAACTGCAATTGCTGAATTTTTGCTTTCTGTCTGCCCCAAACTAGCAAGACCTCTTCTATGCTTCTCTCCCCTGACTTTTCTTTTTTGTCCCCTTACACCTTTCTCCACTTTATAAATAAAATAAATCAAGGAGAAAAAAAAGTATTGAAGAATTCAGTATGTAATGTGTTCTAGTTCTTCAATGGTTTGTCATAAATAGGATTAAATGTGGAGGGCAGAAAAGGCTTTTCTTTGCAATCTTCTGACATTAGTCTTCTTTCTAGTGTACCTGCGGTATCCAGTGATCCCATAGCCCCAGTGTTTATATTATTTTTCCAGCAGCTTGTTTCAGGGATTGTATGGTCTCCAGCAACACTAACAGATTGCACAACGAGAGTATTGCATAGCAGCTGATAATGCTGTGGAAATTGTTTAGGGTAGCTGGTGCAATACAGTGCTTTTGTATATACACAGTATCTTTTTATGTGGACTAATAGGTTTTCACAGCTGCTTTTTAGATGTATAGGTACCATGACTGAGGCAAGTATATATCTGCTCTTGGAATGCAAGCAAGTTGCAAAAGACCATATTTTGACAGAATTGCATGCAAATAACGTGTGTCATGTTTTTCCCTTCCTCCCCGCCTCACTTTTAGCTGGCTGTGAGGTGGTTGGAACACAACTGCCGCTACCAGTACCTGGATGAACTCCTCCAGTACGTCCGCTTTGGCCTTATGGATGTGGATACACTGCACACCGTAGCTCTCAGCCATCCTCTCGTGCAAGCCAGTGAAACTGCGACGGCGCTCATTAACGAGGCCTTGGCTTACCACCAGAGCGTCTATGCACAGCCAGTCTGGCAAACTGCAAGGACAAAGCCCCGCTTCCAGTCAGACACTCTGTATATCATCGGTGGGAAGAAACGAGAGGTCTGCAAAGTGAAGGAATTGCGGTACTTCAATCCAGTGGACCAGGAGAACGTTCACATCGCGGGGATCGCGAACTGGAGCGAGCTGGCGCCTATGCCGGTGGGGAGGAGCCACCACTGCGTTGCTGTCATGGGAGACTTTCTCTTCGTGGCCGGCGGAGAGGTGGAGCACTCCACGGGGCGCACGTGCGCCGTGAGGACTGTGTGTCGCTACGACCCCCGCAGCAACTGCTGGGCAGAGATCGCTCCGATGAAGAACTGCCGGGAGCACTTTGTGCTGGGAGCCGTGGACGAGTGCCTCTATGCCGTGGGGGGCAGGAACGAACTGCGCCAGGTGCTGCCCACGGTGGAACGCTACTGCCCCAAGAAGAACAAGTGGACCTTTGTACAGTCCTTTGATCGGTCGCTCTCGTGCCACGCGGGATATGTGGTGGATGGTCTTCTTTGGATATCAGGTAGAAAACGTTTCACACAGTTTGAGGTACTAACAAAAATACTGGCTTGAATTAAAGTAATAAATCTTTGGTTTATATGTCATGATAACTTTTCTCTTTGGAGAGGACAGAGAACTGAAGCCTCATTAGAAGTATAGGAGCGTAATGCATACATTGCACTCGATGGTTCAGAGCAGCTGATATCACATGTGCTATCTCCAGCTGCCATTCATAAATCACAGTGAACTGGAATGATAATGCACTTTTGGACAAATTCCCAATGACAAATTCTGTGTGCTTCCTAAAAACAAACAAAAAAGGACATTGTTTCTGTAATACAATCTGGTATTTTTAACAGTGACAGAACCCGAGGGAATGGCCTGAAGTTGTGTCAGGGAGGTTTAGTTTGGATATGAGGAAAAGGTTCTTCACCCACAGGTTGATTGGGCACTGGAGCAGGCTCCCCAGGGAGGTGGCCATAACACCAGGCTGATAGAGTTTGAGAAGCATTTGCCAACACTTTCAGGCACATGGTGTCGTTCCTGAACCTGTGCAAGGCTTCAATTGGACTTTGATGATCCTTGTGAGTCCCTTCCAACTCATAGAATATTGTATAAGTCTATAATTCACTTGTTCCTGATGATGAAATGGAAAATTAAGTGCTTGTGAGCTTTTGTTATTCTAGGGCTTGAAGGCAGATGCATGATTTGCTCCCACTTGCTCTTCAGGCTATTGCAACACACCGGGATGACCGTTTTTAG
Source organism: Erithacus rubecula (assembly GCF_903797595.1). NCBI lineage: Eukaryota > Metazoa > Chordata > Aves > Passeriformes > Muscicapidae > Erithacus > Erithacus rubecula. Next base: position 37,939,916 of record NC_136685.1, read on the forward strand.
AAATCATCCATAGCTCTGTCCACAACAAGTGCACAGGCTCTCTGATGTAATCACAGCTTTATGGCACTGATAGATGAATGTATAGACCTAAAATAATGTATCATTTGCAACTGAGTCTTTAGTTGTTATTTTCCATTGATGGGGGTGGGAAGACTTAGTTTCCTCAGTCTTTGCAGTAGGGATTAGTTATTCTGGGATATGACCAATGCTTTCTACAGAGGATTTGAAGAAAAAGTATTCCACCTTTACTAAGAAGTGTGCCATGGAAGGTTATATAGTTATAACATTTATTGAGGAAGCTAATGAGTAAATGGGGCCAGCCCTTGAGGTAAATGTTCAGAGATTGGTATCTTCACCGTAGATACCCTTTGGGGATTTTAATATGGTCTGGAATGCCTCTGGTGAAGAGATGGAATATGAATGGAAGATTAAGTTAGCTTCTCAGGCCTTTGCTGTGCTTCTCACAGTGTGTTATTTAGGCTAGCAGACGTACCTTTCTGTCCCTATGGATTAAGTGCCTCATGGGAATGGATTCCCAAGCAAGGTAGGGGAATTATCAGGTATCCATTTTAATACATACACACTAAAGTCATGAATGATGGCTTTGGAATTAAAAGCGGGACAGAACACAGAAAATCACCAAGATCCCTGGCAGGTATTTGGGCCATTTTCTTTAGTGACCATCATTTAGGGAGTCTGGTAGAGTTTGTGCTGTGTGAATCCTGAGGTGAGACTCAGATACAGTATAGGAAAAGGATTTCTGCATTAGGCTACCAGCTGGGTGTATCCAGGGCATTATCCTGTTTATTCACTATTTTGTTAGTGGAGAGGGATGTGTGTCTGCAGCAGGCACTTCAAATACTTGGATGTTACTACTGTTATGTCATGACTGCTGGGTTTTTATCCTGTTTTGTAGTTTACATTTATCAGTATTTATGAAGAATAGAACCTCTTAAAATTTTTGTTAAGCAATCTCACATAGTATCATTGAATGTGCACTAAAAATCCATCAGTATGGTCTTTCTTCCAGTAAATGAAAAAAAGTAATATTTTTTGTCTTAATTTCATGAAAAAACTCCAAACAACAAAACAAAACAATCAACACTCAAGAAAGTAATTGATAGCAATTTTTAAATCAAACATGGGGCTGGTTGAAGATTAAATTTAATCTTTCCAGATTTACTAGGGAAGGGGAAATTATCCTGAGGATAATTAGTTATGTAGGTGAAATGCATGCATACCTGTGTGTTTTAAATTCCACTTGTGTTTAGAAAATGATGCAGTGTGATATTGTGTTCAAGGATGTGCCTCTAACAGAGCTGTAGAATCAGTGGAAGAGGTAAGTGGAAGCCTACTGGACAAATTCTTTAAAACTGGGCAAAACAACAAAAAATAATTTATCAGTATTGTTCCATTTATATTTTAAAATGCTACCAACAGTGGAATAAGGTAGACACTTTCAGCTTTTCAGTTCTGTTTTGATAGGTTCTTAGAAAGTGCTTAGAAGTTTTGAGTTGCTCAATTATGGCAGGTTATTATGAAGAACGAGAGTGTACTTACTGCACTTCAGTAGAGATCGATCTGAATTTTTTACTCTCACTCTGAAAGCTGGTTGTGTACTGAATAGAGTTGTTTTAAAAAGAAAAGTGGATGGATATGTAATAACTGTAGCTAGCATTCTATTATTAATTAATTGCTTAGGTCCAGAATGTAGCTTGTGGTACATGTGCATTCAGGGGCAGGGGAATAGTACAGAGAGATGTTTTATTGTATCTTAGTCACTGCTGGAAAATCCACTGTTCTTCTGAATATAAGATGTTAGCATAAAAGTAATTAGTAATGCAGGAGGGAACCTAATTTTGAAGTACGTGGCCTAAAATTAGGTAATTAAAAAATTAGTCTGAGTTACAAATGTTTCTGAGCTGTATCCCTGCTGCTTTTTCTGGGAAATACAGGTCATCAGCATAGAGCTCTCAAAGTCAGTCTGCTACTACCAGCTGGCAAGGGAACCATGGAAATGTGCCCAGTGTTTTAGTGAGGGAATAAATTAAATAGTGATAATATAAGTTTCTAGCCCTTCTATTTGTAGAGAGCATTATCAAAGCTTGATCTGCACATTGACCATTTACTTACTCAGTGTCTCTGCTACAGCCCCATGCCCTCTTAAAGGCTCTGCTGATCAAAAGCTAACTAGACTTCAGGGATTTCAATTACTGGGATTCATTTTCAGCTTCGCTTTGCTGCTCCTTTGGGACAAATATGACAAGGCTTCAAAAATAATAGATAATAAAATCATGGCAGAGGCAGGAGGAAGAGAAAATGGACAAAACAAACCATTGTATGAGTTTACACACTGGCAATAGGAGGTGGGTGGCTGGTGTTCAGGTGACAGAGGGACTCCTAAGCTGCTGCCACCTCTTTGGGGTTTTTAATCTGACAGAAGCAGATAAAAAGAGGGAGCCTTCTGCGCACTGGACCTAGTCAGTCCCTCTGCTCAGCACAAGTGGGTTCAGCCCTTGAGTTTTCTGAGCTCCATATTTTCATATTTTTGTCACTATTGTTTTTCCCCTACAGTCCTGTTTTTATTTTCTTCTTTAAAGAAAAACAAAACTTAAGAATTTATGAAAATAATGTGCTGGTTTTGACTGGGATACAATTAATTTTCCTCACAGCAGCTGGTCTGGGCAATGTTTTGGATTTGTGCTGGAAACAGTCCTGTTAACACAGGGATGTTTTTGTATTGCTGAACAGTGTTTCTACAGAGTGAAGGTGTTATTTACTTCTCACCCTACCCCACCAGTGGGGAGGCTGGGGATGGGCAAGGGTTTGGGAGGGGACAGAGCCAGGACAGCTGCCTCCTGCTGACTGAAGAGATTTTCCAGATGATGTGGTGTCGTCCTCAGCATGTAAAGCTGGAGGAAGAAGGAGGAAATGGGGATGTTCATAGTGCTGACATTTTGCTTCCCAAATCACCATTGTGCTTGATGAATCCCTCATAGGAAGCAGTGAATTGATTCCATGTTTTGCTTTGCTTTTATGCGTGGCTTTTGCTTTACCTGTTAAACTCTCGCATTTTCTCAGTTTTACTTTTCCAATTCTCTCCCCTATTCCATGCTGGGGGAGTGAATGAGTGGCTTTATGAGGCTAAGTTGCTGACTGGGGTTAAACCACAACAAATAAGTTCTCTGTACTGACATTGCATTGGGCAGATGGTTTGGAAATTTTATAGAAAGGTGATTTTTCCAGGCCTCAGTTAACATCTGATGCCATGACCAATTTCACAAATGGATTGCATACCACAGTGCTTGAAAAGTGAAGTATTTCAGTGAAATATAAACAAAGTACACTAAACACTTTGGAGTTCAACATGACTAACAATCGCTGTCTATAAAAGCGGGGAATATTTTCCATAAGAGCGAGGACTTGAACTCTGCCCCTTTCCCAGCATCCTCTGTGGAGTTCACATGCAAACCTGGAGACCTCCTTTGCTATCCACATTAACCTTCCTCCACTGATATAGGTCTGGTGCCCCTGGGGACATCGAGGGGCAGGGAACCTCTGCCAGGCATTCCAGCTCTGGGCCATTCCTGCACCTGCATCTTGGGATAATGACACTTCCCCTTGCCTTAGGTGCTCCAGAGATTAGCACATGAAAAGTCTTGTTTAAAACAAAGTGTTACACTGGTGTTTTGCAGAGGCCTGAGTTGTCTGACCCTAAGTGTGTCAGCTAAAATAACATCTTGACATGCACATAAAAACTCAGCTAAACAGGCCATTCTTGTACAGTTGCTTTGTACTTAATATAGGAGATAAATATTTTTTTTTTCAAATTTCAAGATTCATTATTTTGATTTTTAAATTGTTAGTTTTTTTCCCTAATGGTGGGGATTTTTGACTAAGGAAGTGATGGTGATAACATCTTGAACAATTATTCTTAGTTGGCAAGTGATTTGGGATGAAGAATATGACCTTACTATCCATAGGCTGTTGCGAAGTAAAGAATTTTTTCTCAGGAAAAGCCTATAAAATTATATTATGAAAAATAGAATAATGGAATAATAGCAGTTTACAGAGTCTATCCAAATCAAGTTTTGCAGTATGGCTGGCACAGGATTTGCTGGAAATGGGAGGATAACAAGTGTATAAGAATTGCCTTAGTGGCCCAGTCTTAGTCTCTGTATGTTCCATATATATACAGGCTTCATTTTTACTGTATTTGAATGAATGATCTCACACCTTTCAGAGATGGACACTATTGGTTTGATCATTGATTCTCCTTAGACTGAATGTAAACATCCATTTTTAATTATTTAAACAAACCTAGGGCTTGTGCCCCTCTTGCTTGTGGCTGGATTGCATCTGGAGCCAAAGAGCACTAGAGCTGCTGTTGGCCTCTTCCTTACCTTGGGAGAAGATGCTTCAGCTCAGCTGTCCTCACTGCACCTGGCTGCAGTAGGAGGCAGGAGGTTTGCATGTTGAGGAAGGATTATCTTGTGTTTGACACACAGGCACCTAAGGGAGGAGAGATTTCTGCTTTAAAATAGCAGAGCACCTTAGGGTATATGTCATGGGCTTCTATATTCCCTGGATTTTCTGGAAGGAGCACACATGGGAGCTCTTTGCCAACATGTAGTTTTACACTTCTCCCAGTGAACTCAGGTTCCTGCACACAGCCTAGCACTTGGGGACTGCAGAGAGAGTTGTGATATTTTCTGGGGGATTTGGATTGGATTAGATTTCTCAAGTCATATGGGGGCCTTGCTAGGCCACGTTATAAATATGGTTTATAAATTGTCGTTTTGGAAAATGTTGAATCCTAAATGAATCAACATTTAGGAAAATGTTAAATGTTGAATGCCTCCTACCCTTCTCATTTTAGAAGTGTGTCTTGAAGAGGTTTCTCAGTGCAGTTTGTGGGGTGTTTGGGGAACTGTAATAACACAAAATGTTTATCGAGTGTGGGAAAGGGATGGAACAAAATGTTTATCAAATGTGGGAAAGAGAGGGATGAGGTGTATTTTGGAATCCTTGAGCAATTTCCCCATGTAGGGGGTCACTGTTGCATGAGTTGGGAATTTGCAGGTCTTGGAAAGCTTAAAAGGAAACATTTACAGCTTACAAGGGAGTAAGGGACAGTTATTGTGTAAGTGTAAAAGCATTGTGAGCCCATGGGCCTTTCCACAAGGGTGTGCTCCTGTCTGTGAAAGTAAGAAAGACAGTCCTGTTCTGAAGGTGCTCCTTGCCTCCTAGGAAGTGGAGTCCTCAAAGCAAGCTGCTCATGTTAAAATGGTGTAATCATCACTCTGTTTATAAAAACAGCAAATCCTGACCAAACTGTAAATTTTCTGTCACTTAACCAGACAGGCATTTTTTTTCCTCTTCTCTAAATGTTGGGTTACTACCACATTAGCTGTTATTGCTTGGCATCAAATTTAATAGCATAGTTTGTATTTTTAACTACCTTATCTCATTATGATGCCTCTCTGTCCTCTCCTTTCCTCATAGAAAACACAACAGAGAAGTTTAGGAAATTCTCTCAGAATTAGCCCATTTCTTTTCTGAGAAAGTATGTATTATTTTTGGTACCATTTAAACTCTTTTTCCCCCTTCTCTTCTTCTTTTTAAGAGACATATTGCTACTCTTTTGCCCTTTCCCAGCTGTCTGTAGTATTTTTTAAAAAATAGTTCAAGAGGACATTGCAGACTTGTTAAATCTGAATTTTGGCAGAAATTTTTAAACTTTTGCTATAGCACTTCAAAGTTAGAAGAAACTAGAGTTTGAAAATTGATGCAGATATAAGATGGCATATTTAATGACAGATGTATCTATAGAAACCTGTTAAGATGCAGATTATCCCCCTGGGGAGGGGAGATCAAAACTGCCAATCTATAAAATATACTTGTTAGGGGAAGGCATGGAATCTATCTCTGCGAGCACTTTGATTGCAGGGGACAGTGTAGCAGCATGTGGCATCATAACCTAAGAGCAGACAAATCAGCTTGATGACTTTCAAAGCCAAGAATACTGCTGGAGGCAAGGGTACTCCAGTCTAGAAGAAATTAAAACATATAGAGACTGTTATTAATTCCAGATCTATTTTTGTGTAGTCAAATCTGTATGCAAATCCTCAGCATCTCATTTTGGCAGATTAATCTAAAAGTGAAGAGCGGTATGTGAAGGGAATGTAATGATAAAACACCAGAGATGAGCAATATTGCAGAGGAAGAGATGTAAGCTGTGTGCTTGATGTGAGGGGTCCTTTGTGAAGAGAAGCAAATAATTTTGCTTATTTACTTATTTTATTACTTTATGAGGAAGCAGCATTCTTGTTTCTCTTCTTCCTTCACATCTTCCCCCCCAAATTAAGGGGTCCTTTCCGAATGGAAATATATGATCAAGGACTGTGTTTCAGATGTGTCTCCTGTAGTTTAACATTCTGAAGGTAATAATCCAAGTAACTATGATTTTTATTTTTCAAAATACTAATCTGATGTCTTATTTTAGACATCGTGATGGGAGTGAAAATAACTGTATGTAGAAAAAAAAATCAAATTACAAAAAAAGATATTAGAAAAGATTGTTTTGTCTGTGTGGCTGGCGACCACTAGGAATGTGAAGGCTGCAAAACAGTGTAGAGACAACTAACAGACTGTGAGATCAGACACAGGGGCAGTCTTTGCTTTCCAATGCCTGTTCCTGTGTGTGCACTTCACATGTGCTGTGGTGGGCAGGGTGTGGCACAGTGTGATGGAAACAGTTTGGAGAGACTACATCTCATCCCAGCTATTTCTCAGCCTGTGAGCATCTCTGACCTGGCTGCCACCCCTCTGGTGGTGCCCAGTACAGGCTGGTGCTTGCAGAGATGCATCCAAGTAACACCATCATTTCTCCTTGCTGCTGCAGTTGAAGAAAAGATTCTAAAATAGATGCAGCTGTAGTTTGTGCATTGATTCTTACCGCTACTCAAGTTTTTTTGGGTGATCCGAGGGCAATTCTGTGTCAGCAAATAGCTCAGCGCAGCAGGAGCAGATCAGCAGGTAAAACCTTGGCACCAAGTTCTCTGTGTTTACTCCATGTACCCTTCACATTTTTCACTTTGGACTATGTCTGTTCTGGTCCTCTGGCTCAAATGTTCCCAGTACTCAGGTGGTACAAAGCCAAAAGAGCAGTTATTATTTCACACCCTTATGCTGCCGTTAGGAACTGGAGTATGGTTGGTGCACATCTGGAGCAGAGCTTCTGGTTTAACTGGAATGCACACCAGACCCAACCTACAGCCTAAAATGATATGGGGGAGGTGGCAGAGTTGCTTCCAAATCACCATATGGCTCTGAACCAAAATGCTGCCCTTGGCCTAGCTGGAGGCTGGCAAAATGAGGATTCCCCAGCACAGAGCTTGGGGATTAGAGGGGGGAAAAACCAACCCAGCAGGCTTAGTGGGAACTGGGCCATAGCTCAGCCAGCAGGAATGTAAGTCACTGTCCTGGCTAAAGCATCAACAAAACGAGATATAATAAGGTGAAAATCCTTCCTCTCACTGCTGTGGATATTGTCCACTGTTGGTACATGCCATTAAAACTGTAATATAAATAGTTTGTCTGTCAGTGTGAGTGTCTCTGGTGTTGGCCACTGGCATGCCCTAGTTCTGCTCAGCCCTTGTAGCAGGATGAAGGTGAGGTGCAGCTTGCAGGTGTTATTTCTGATTCCATCTTCCCCTGGGCCAGCATGGTGACAGAGGGGAACTGGGACCTGTGGCAGTGCTGCAGTGACATCATGTCCCCAGAAGGCTTGAGCACATTCAGAAACATGTTTGCACAGGTAAGATTACAGACTGAAGAAGTTTTTCATGCGTACTTAGCGAAATTTGCCATTTAAAACAAAATAAGAAGATGATTGGGCATTGAATGTCTCTTTACTTTGTTGAGGTAAACAGATGGTTTGCTGCATCTACTTGGGTCAGACTCTGTTCTGAGTTCCTCTGAGGTGCTTTACACCGTGCTTTCTTGGCCATTGTTGAAAAGTAGAGAGTAGAGTTGTTTCTGGTCACTGTGGAAGAATTTTCCAGCCTAAGTTTACAATTAAACAAGGAGATATTCTCGAGAATACAAGCTAAGTAGAGAATTTCTTTCAAATGTTTAGATAAGCACAGTTGCACAGGCTTGACCTGAGCTTTCTAACTGGCAGTAGTATCCCCTGTCATGCTCCTGGTAAGGCAGAGCTTCTCTCTGACCTCTTCCTTCTCATTGATGCCCAAGCCCACCTCCTCCTCTTTCAAACTGCGTCACACACTGCATGTTCCTTGGAACAGGAATGGATTTTATCTTTGTTTCTTGATGAAGGCTGAATGCACAGTTATGTAAAAATAAATCAATTTTTAACTCATTTTGGCCCAAGGAATTAGCTCTACAAAGGAAGTGTATTGGAGGGTGTTAATTGATGCTATTCTGTGTTTTGTACATGTGTGACAAATAGAGCTGCTTTTTCCCTTGCAAGCAGATTAAGAGATGCAGTGGAATGTAAGCAGAAGTGGTGGTATGTAATGTAATTATTATCTGCAAATGAACTCTAGAATTGGTTGTTTTGCTGGTCCTGGCCGTGCTTGTATGAAAAAATGTAACCTGTATAAACTCTTTTTTAGGAGGAGTAACAAATACTGCACAATATCAAAATAGACTCATGGTCTATGATCCTAAGCAGGTGAGTATCTGTATCTGTGTTACATGTTTTGTTTTGCTTCAAATAGATCTCTTGGCAAATACATAGGAAGATTTTGTAAGGCTGAAGTGCTGACCATTTGAATTAGTGGTGTTTAAATTCACTTTGTACTGATGTGTGAGTTTAACAGAGTAATGGAGACGCTGACAATTTATTATGTTTTTTAAGCCTGTAGGAATTGGAAACATCTTAGATTAAATACAATGCTTTAAATCCCCTGTATTTACCAGTATTTATTTTGCTTGTTCCTTTTTTTTGAAATTTTTTTTTTTTGTAATCCAGCAGCCCTGGGCAATATGTACTCAAAGTCAGTGTTCCAAAACTGTTCCTTGTCATTGGCATTTCTGTTTTGAATTGCATATATGGACCTTTTTGTTTCCTGAATACTTTGAGAACTGTACTACCTAGCCGTGACTTACTCTGCTGACTGCAAGGGTGCCTATCATTTCATTACCCAAGCACCTAAAATATCTTTTAGGGATTATTTCATACATTATGTATGTGTTTTGATTAGGTTAGCATGGCTCAGTAACCATTTCCGAGGGTTAAGGCATGGTTGTGCCCTCTTGCTTGTATTAGGAATTAAAAGTCCCAAGCTTGCAATCAGAGTTGCATAGCCTGATTTACACCCACGTGGAACAGTATTGACTTTTCTGATTGTAGGATAGAGGCTTTGATTGCTGTATTTGGAACAAAATTGTTCCAGGAGATACTTCTATGTGGTTCCCACTGACTTTCTAAAGCATAGCACATATGGGGCCTGAAGCAAAAAGCAGGAGATGACACACTGATCTCCAGGTTTGTCATTGACGACAAATGATGGCTCTCCTAAATCCAAGTAGCAATTACAGGCAGCAATCTTACATTGCTTGTGAGGGGACACCTGTTTGGGGGCCATGTCTCTATTGTGTACCTTTCACCTGGGCTCTTCACTTGCTGGTGTGAAAGCTGCACCCCAAAATTCGCTGCTGGGGCTGCCTCAGCGTGCCATGCTCGGCAAGGAACCCGCCCTGGCGCGCGAAGAGTTACAGGGGAATTGTGCCCTCGCATTCTTCAGAAGACGCCTGCTTCGTGTTTGTACACACAAGCTCTCTTTAAACATTCTGCTGGCATATTGTTTACGGGGTGCTGGAGAGCGCCGCATCTGCTGGCGCCTGGCGCGGAATCTCAATGGCTCCATCAGGGCGGCGCGGCTGCTCGCGCCAGGCCTTTGTGGCGCGGCGATAATGCCTGCCATCTGCCACCCAGCACACAGCTACCTGCCAGCAGCGGCTGCGCTGACCCCGGCCTCCCCACCCTCATCAGTATTCACACTCCGCCTGATTAGCACTGACCCCGCCAGGCCCCTCTGCTTCGCTGCCTCTGCAGTGCTTTGAGGCTCACCTGGCAGGCGCTGCAGTGGAGGAAGCTAAAGATGTAATCAGGGGATGCAGGCAGGCTTTGCAAAGCAGATGGTGTCTATGGTCTGGTGTTAAGAGACCGGACTACTAATGCCAGCATTAACGCCTAATATTCAACTATTACACGTTGAAATGTATAGTTGTATATTGTGGAGGTTAAAAGGCGGAAGGCTTAGAGACTCTGGAGTTGCTGCACACAAAAAAAATTCCTCACAGATTTTTAACTTCCTCCACTTAAATTAATCCTATCCAGGTTGTTTGATTAGGTAGGCATAGCAGGAGCAATTGTTTTCTCAGGTATAAAATACTCTGCTTTAGTCCCTCGTCTTCCTGCCTCTCCTCTAAACAGGTAAAATTCTTGAATATTTTTAATGAGTAAGAAAAATACGCAAAGGGTTGTAACTTTGTAAGTTGCCACAAATAAAGGGTTGACGTTAGACCAAATGAATCATTTGAGAAGATTCTTTAGGAAATTATTTTTCCTGTTGCTTTATTCCCCAAGGATAAGATCAAATAAGCTTCTGAATAATAAAAGGCAGAAGAATCTCTCTTCTCTCGTAACAGAGCTCATTGGTACAGATAATTTTAGAACTATATGTATACAAAGGAGACTTTTAATAGTGTGGTTTAAGGAGAATTTGCTAGTGATTTATAAAGAAAAAAAAAAGACCTTTGAAACCTGATGAGCTAGACAAAAAAAAATAGAGCAAGAAATGCCATTAAATTAATAAACTTACATGTGAGAACTGTAAACCACATGTTGAAAGTCCACTATCCTCATTCAGTGTTAGAACCATCACACATCTAGCATATGAACAGAACCAGTATATGCACTCGTGACTCCTGACCAAGGGTGAGAAGCCAGCACTGTGCTACTGTTCCTTGCACTGCCACTGTGGGTGTGTCTGGGCAGTGCTCAGGCAAGCTCTCTCTTTCCAGAACAAGTGGTCGAGCCGTAGCCCGATGCTGCAGAGGAGAGTGTACCACTCCATGGCCGCTGTCCAGAGGAAGCTGTACGTGCTGGGCGGGAATGACCTGGACTACAACAACGACCGCATCCTGGTCCGTCACATCGACTCCTACAGCATAGACACCGACCAGTGGACCCGCTGCAGCTTCAACATGCTGACAGGTGAGCACTGCACCAAAGGGCAACTCACCTCTGGAACTGAAACATCTTTTCTCTTTAGGTGCCTTTAGTATGTGAAACTCCGTGAACTTGCTAAAAATGCTTCCAATTTAGGGACCACTGTTAGCCAAGAAGACGCTTTTTGTTACAGTTCTGGCATTCACTGGTCTACAGAACATTTGCTTTAGTATATTGTACATTCAATTTTGAAGAAGGTGCAGATAAATTTCATTTAATTAAGCAGTCAAAAATAATTTGTCATAATATTACCAGTACTGTTTATAAATTCTCCAAAAGCTTGCCTGTGGTATTGGTTTAGCTCCCTGTTTGAGTGTACAAGAGACTGATGTATCTTTGCCATGTAACATCATTTTGTAGTGGTTTCTGCTGGCATTATAGGGCAAAACTTTCACTGAAATCTGTTAACTCTCACTTATTTCTAAACAGTATCTTAATAAATTACCCAAAAGGACATGTCCTTGGAATTCCATCAAGTCAGGAATTAATTGAGCACTTAGTCAACTAAAGGATCTGTAAAGTTCTTCTTGACTTACTAGGAAGAGCTATTAGAGCTGGAACTTGCAAAACACTGCAGTTCACTGTCCCTGCTGCACAGCCAATCAAAGTTCACCTCCACCTGATAAAATTCCCAGATGTAGTATCCCCTTGAATCCCAGGGACAGACATAGAATCGTAGAATGGTTTGGTTTGGAAGGCACCTTAATTATCATCTAGTTCCAACTGCCATGGGTAGGGACACCTCCCACTACATCCAAGTTTCTCAAAGCCCCATCCAACCTTGAGCACTCCTGGGATTGGGCATTCACAACTTCTCTCGGCAGCCTTACCACCCTCACGTTAAAGAATTTTTTCCTAATATCTAATCTAATCAATTCCAGCTTGAAGTGAATTCCCTTGTCCTTCCATCACAAGCCCTTTTAAAAGTCCCTCTCCAGCTCTCTGGTAGGCTCTCTGCTGGTACTAGAAGGCCCCAATTAAGTCCCACTGAAGCATTCTGTTCTACAGGCTGAACACACCCAAATTCTCTCAGCCTTTCATCATAGGAGAGGTGCTCTATCTCTCTAATCAACTTGGTGGCCTCCTCTGGTCTTGCTCCAATAGGCCACTACCCCTCCTGTAGTAAGGTCCCCAGGGCTGGACACTACACTCCTTGTGGGATCTCACCAGAGAGGAGTAGAGAGGCAGAATCACCTCCCTGAACCTGCTGGCCGTGCTTCCAGACAGGCATGTAACTCCTACTCAGACAAGCACCAACAGCAGGGTTGCTTGGTTTCCAAGTCAGTCCATCAGTGTACTTGATGGACACTAGGGAGAGAGGCATAGATTAAAAAGGAATTACACAAGGTCAAACAGAACTGTATTTTGCTCACTCATTAATTATTATGTGGAGGTCCTGACAGCCTTTGAGAAGGATGTCATCTGATTTGCACCTGCAAAACCCTGGCACTGCAGGCACCCTTCTCATTCTGGAGCTGACCCTGTCCCACTGAATGCTGTGAGGCAGCCTCCTCTCCACTGCCTCCAGTTTCCACAGCCTGCACCTTAAGAAGCTAAGCCTTTCTTTTTGTCAGTACAACTGGCAGTAAATGTGCCTGGTGAACTGTGTAGTGCAGATTTTTTAAAGCTGTATTTTTCCTTCAAAACTTCCAAACTTGTTGGGAGACCGTTGCTATGGGGATGAACTTGTGCAGCAGCTCCTGTGATTTTCACCGTGCTTGTGCCTGGAGGAGCTGAGCAGGTGTGGGCAGCACGTGAGGGGCACTCTCAGCCCCTGAGGCTGTTTGGGGGCTGAGGGGCAGGTGGGGACCACGCCTGTCACATGTGACACACGTGAGGAGGGAGCAGATGGTCCCCTGCACAGCCACATTAATGCTCATCTGGGCAGCACCAGGCAGGGCTCCTGCAGAGAGCAAGGAACTGCCCCACGCCTCACCTTCACTCCATATTGGGAATTCTGAAGGCAGGAGTGCTTGCATCCCATTACAGAACTGCAGTGCTCGCTGTTAAAAGGGTTAATTGAACACTGAAAGTGGTTTCTATTTCCTTCTTTGCTTTAGGTCAAAATGAGTCTGGAGTTGCTGTCCACAATGGTAGAATATATTTAGTTGGTGGCTATTCGATTTGGACAAATGAGCCTTTGGCATGTATCCAGGTGAGCAATTTAGGTTTCTTTTAAAGTCTTTTCCAATAATTTTGCAAATACAAGTTTTGCACAGTTGTTATTAAAAAAGGAAAATACATGTGAAGAGGAGAGATTAAGGCTATTCCTAATGCAGCCACTGAACCTGCATAAACAGAGAGGAAATACTGTAGAGATTAAAAGTATTTCCAGAGGAGCCAATAGATGCAATTCCTCTAAGATATTCCAGTAAACCAGAGTTGAATTGTCTTTCCTTTGGCAGGGTTTGGATACAATAATGTGTATATATTCACTGGTTACACAGTCAAATTCAAAATTAAAAGGGTTGCAGAAATGAATGATGGGGCTAAGAATTTTGCAGCCCATATTGGGATTTTTCTTTTCTTTCCAGCTTGTGTTTCTGAAGGGCAGCCAGAGTTAACAAGTTGTTCATTGACCAAGCACAGTCAGCCTGCTACCTGCCCTACTGCTTTAAAGCTTCAATGGAAGTTTTCTGATCCCTGCCCTAGGCAATGGGCTGTCCAACAAACTCTTCTGGTCTCCCATCTTTTATAAAAGCAGCTGACCTGCAGATCCATGGCTTTCATGGTATATTTTCATGCAGAAGTTAGGAATTCTTATGTTTCTGAGTGAAGTAGTTCTGCATCACAGCCACTGCTTTGTGACCATCTGGACAGTTAAAGACAGAAAGTCTTGTTTATATCTCAGTTTCTGCACTTTTGCTGATAAACAAGAATTTTATCAGCTTCCAGCTTTTTGGATTTTAGAATTTCACCTCCAAACTGTCCCATAAGACTAGAAGTTAGGCTTAGCATAAGAAGGGAGTATATTAGTTTGCCAAGGTGTTGGTCCTATATTGAACACTTAGTATCATGAATTTGTAAAGAGTAAGATAATGCAAGATAAACAGTTAAAAACATGTTCTGCTCATTAGCATAATTGTGTTTCAGCAAGTTGTTGGATACCATACAAAAAAATTTATTGAAAAAAGTGATTCAGACTGGCTTGTATATATAATGCTTAGATGGAGTAGTAGCATAGTATAGAGGTAGCAGTTGTGCTCCACCAGTGGGATCATTTATAATCAACAGGTACTTTGCAGTATTGCACCTGGGTTTTGATACAGCTTAGTGACAAGCAAAATAATCCTGGGATCTTGCTTTCTTAAATGGACATTTGTCCACATCCCCAGACTGGTCATGAACTGGCAGCCTGCCTGACACAGTCCCCACATAAAAGGGAAAAGAAATATAATGAGTGATTTGGCAGAGCTGTGTGTGCTGTCCCTGCTCAGCTGTTGGCAGTGTGCCTGGCTTTAACCAGCAAAACTAGCCCTTTTATCTTCCTGGTGAGGAAAACTGAGTTGCTATTCCTTTGGAGGAAAAATTCCACTTTTTTCAAATATCTTTACTTACTTTAAGTCAGTAATTTATTTGGCATTCCCATCTTCCATAGAGCTTCTGTGCCCCCTAAATACCTCGGAGCTGACAAACAATATGTGCTCTGTGTTGACAGGGTAACCCACTTGCACAGCTGCACTTTCTCCTGCCAGGAAGCAGGATCCAATGTCATTGCTCAGGTTTTGGGTTGGTGATGAGAACAGCAAATGGATCACCAGATACATAAATAATTAAAAAATTATCTGAAACTACCTTTCTGCTGGGATTAATAGTAAATACATGAGGTGGGTGCCAGCAAACTTGTTTCAGCTTTCTTCTGTGATCCCAAAAATATTTTGTATGCTTTGCCGTGCAGGTGCTGGACGTTAGCAAGGAGGGGAAGGAAGAGGTATTCTATGGGCCTACACTTCCCTTTGCTTCCAATGGCATAGCAGCCTGCTTCCTTCCAGCTCCTTATTTCACATGCCCCAACCTTCAGACTCTGCAAGTGCCTCACCACAGGATCGGCACAATGTGACACCTTCCTTGCGCTTCACAGAACCAGAAGTGGAGGGGGAAAGCATCAAACCCTGTGCACAGAGGGGTTTCTCTGGCTCAGTGAGAAGAACGAATCCGCTTGGGCTGCTGCTTTACCATCACACATTTGTCTTAAAGTCGGATCACAGCAGGCAGGGAGTGACAAAGCCTGCGTGCGGCTCCTCTCCTCGGCCTCAGACGTAGAAGCAGATCCATGAGAGTGTTGTGCATTTCTGCTGGGCACTGACTGCTTCTGTCTTCTCCATTTCCTTATGCAACTTCGTCAGGCATTGTGGATGCTCTCAGCTCTCCCTGGGCTGCTGCTCTTTGGAGTCTGCACATTCCGTTGTTCACCAGTGGCGCTTTCAAAGACAATAAACAAGCTCTGTTTATGTTGACAAAGATGATAAAATACTGTGCTAATTATGCAACTTACTCAATACCTTTGGCAAAAAGAATAACAAATGTGTTGACTTCCAATTCTGAACTCCCATCGTTTACAGTTTCTCATTTAATAGTACTTCATCTGAAATTTAAATACTTCAAAACAGAAAGCCCTATAGGATATGAGGAAGAGATAAAAATTGCCTCAGCTGAAAGGCAAAGAAAATGAAGCCTCATGGTTAAATTCAAGTCTGAACTGAATGTATTTGTCTGAGAATCTAAAGATTGTTTGGGATGTCATTTACCAAGGTCTACTACCAAATAAATGTTACCTTCTGTCATATGATCAATTCTTCCTGACAGCTGCAGTCTTTTAATGGTGGAGATCAGCCTCTTTACTGTATAATTAAAATGTGCCATTTACTTAATATTTTTAATATCCAGTTTGCAAGGGGTCACCACATTTACAATTATCAATGAACAGTCTCATTTTATCCAACATATGGTCCCACAAATCACTGGTCTCCAGAGGCTAAACAGGTGTAGAACAATGTCAATATTTATTTATTTATTCTTTCAGTTTATATAGTGTGTCTCCATTCCACTCTCCAGGCATATGCCAGCTCACAGCAAATACTCAAACCTGGTATATTTTGGCTTTGCTTGGCTACTGCAGCCCCTGTCTCTTATCTCTGTGTTTTATTTACATATTGAACAAAAATGTCAATGTTTGTAAATATTAACCAAGCATGTAATTAAATCTTTCCTATTTCTGATTTATGGATACTCTGCACTTCTCTGCTATACCTACTGATCAGCTCCCTGCCACTGTGCTGCCTGAGCAGACCTATCAAATTCCTGCTGATGCTTCTGCTAATGCCACATGAGGAGTGTGCTGCAGCAGTAGCCCGTGCCTGCTGAATGGGAACAGGTTTGACTTTGTCCAGTGAGCAGCACTTTCTCATCAAAACTATCTTTTAACTTTTAAGGGTCTGATTATAGGGAGCTAACTTTATTATCATTTCTGTCTCCCACTGGGCAATGTACTGGTGGAACATCACCTTTCCTTTTCCATATTTATCAGGTTAGAATGTTTTATGATTGGGTTTTTGGTTGTTTTTTGTGTTTTGGTTTTTTTTTGCTGAGCTTTCTCATTTTTGTTGCCTCAAGCAGAGCTGCAGCTGCAGTCTTTGCCTGGCACATTGACTCAAGTTGCTAACACCATCTCCCTCTGTGCACCAAGCATGCCTATACTAGGCAGGACTTTTCTTTATGCTGAGTGGGAGCTGGATAGGCTGTACATCAAGACATATTTTAATTTCTTGTTTTAATTTGTTTGAACTCCTGGAAATCTGCATGCAAGGGACAGCTCTCTGAACAGTCCATTTACAGAAATTGTTTTCCTGTGTGGACTGCAGGTCCCAAGCCAGGCAAGTATTCCAATTTTGACTTAAGTGTGGCTTTCAGGGATACAAATGGAGTACATGTCTCATTTTCAAGAGGAGGGTGGCTAAAATAATCAAAACATTTGCAGAGGCTTTGAGTCTCATCCTGGAGGTACCACACCGGGTGAATGATCTCCTTTTGTTTCGGGGGCAGAATGACACTTCCTGTTTGTAAAGCCCAGGGCACTTCTGGACAATTGTGCAAAGTGTGTTTTCTATGTCTCAGCTTAGTTTAGAGACTTTTATTCCTAGGTCTTATAGCTTCGCACAGCTGTAGCTATGGAATAATTTCTATACTGCTGCTTCTGGAGAGCAAGGGGAGGGATTGGGATGGATGAGGATGACTGCTGAGCAGTGGCAGAAAGTGGCAGCAGTGGCCTGGGTTTGAGGAGAGGAGGGGGGCAGCTTCCTTTGCAAAGCAGCATGTGCCTCTTGGTTCAAGGTCTGAAAGGCAAGAAGGTTATTTATCATGTTTGTTCTGCTCTTTAGACACTTCTGCTGCTCTGGTTGTTGTCACCAATTGTCTGTGCTGTGAATGGCAGTTTTAAACAGCTGTGCAATTACATTATATTGGTTAGGGGTACCTCTGCCACAGAGCCTCAGGACAACACATATGCTCCTATTAGTGTCAGGATCCTGCTCTGGCTCTTAATCATCAGGCTCCACTGATTACAGAAGTCTTTCAAAGCAACCTCTCTGTCGTTTAAGTTTTTGTGTCACTCTTTCCTATCTGGGTCTTTCTGCTTTTGTTGCAGGACCTACAGGACAGATGGAGGGTGCTTTGCTGCACCTGAAGTCCAAAAATGCCTCATAGCCCTTGCCAGAGCAGCAAAACCCAGTTAATTATTGCCAGGTAAGAAAGACTGTGGATGCAAGAGCAGGCAGAGAGCACCCCGCTGTGGCTGAGGGGTCTCAGCTGGAAGGAGTGAGGATGGGAGAGCAAGGCTGGCTTCACCTGCCACCTGCAGCTGTGCAGGACTCCTGCAAAGGCTGCCTGCTGAGCTGAAGTTTCTGAATCACCATGTCCTTGTTCTGCCATCCTTCCATTGAATGTCTCTCCCTTCTAAAACTGCCATGATTGCAAAATCCTGTGCATGACCTCCTGATCCACCCATGATGTTCTGAATTTTGTACTATTTTGGGCAGACATACAACTCAGAACCCAACCTTCATCCCTACCCAGTCTACTGGTTTTGGTACATACCTCTGACATACAGTTTAGCTCAGTTTTTCCACACAGCCATAAAGCTGTCTTGAACAAGAATATTATTTCCATGCTTGCTGGTTCTGTTGCCAGAGTCTGATCATCACAGTGTGAGAGCAGATGCCAACACAAGTTATTTATCCAGCTGGGAGTGTGCAAGCTAAGGGGACAAGTTGCAATCAGTGAGAACTCACTACTGCTTCAGGGAAATAGGTGCTCTTACCAGCAAATAATGCAGCAGTCACTGACTGTCCTGTTTGGAAGAGAGAGCAAATCTGTGCCCTGAACTCCTTAGATTTACACATTAAGGATATTTATATCTGCAGTTAAGATAGAGATATATATTTATATCTGCAGCTTTTGGGCCACAAGGTCTTGAAGAGCTGTTCTCTGATCTTTTTCAGGCCACTCCCATAAAGAATAATATTCTTTTATATAACTTTAATTAAAGTATATAAATATAGACTTTACCTTTGAGTCCTAGGATGTGTTATCAGCTTTTAGCTATAAAAAAACCACAAGTGAATCAGCTGCTTTCTGCTTTTAATCCATAAAATGCCTCATTTTCACAAGGAGCAGCAGCACCAGCAGCCTCTTCTGCCACTTTGGTGTCTCTTGAGCATTTCACACCCAAGTGCTGACTAATGAAACACTCACATGTTATGAGCCAGTGTGCAGCAGTTCTGCTTCTGTAATGTTTTTGTAATCCTTCGACTTCTAGTTGTGGCTTATTATTTTCTTCTTAGTTTAGCAGCAAGTTCCTGACTTTTAGAAGAGCTGAAACTTCTGTAACTCTTTTTTATCTAAATTTTGCCTTCCCCAGTTACCCTCCCCCAAACCTGTACAGACATTTAGTACATCAGTTGCAAATCGTGGAGAAACAGATAATTGAATATTCACACATGCAGAAACAACCCAGGCAGAATGTGGAACAATGTGGAAACAAGCGCGAAAAGAGGCGGCATCTGTTTATTGAAAATTCAAATGTAGAATAAATTAAGAGGGCAAGGTTTAAACACTTCATCTGCAGGCAGAGTTTGTAGAGGAGGAAGATTGCAGGAAGTTTAGCACATAGACTGTGTATAAAGGACTTATGCAGTTCTATTTTTGCAAAATTAGGGGTTTTCTTCCCCCCAAGGACACATTATAAAGGGATAAAGTGTCCACATGAAGAATGGTTTTCCAATAGAGATGATTATATATAGCAGTTCCACAGTAATGCCAGAATTAAAATGCTTAATGTTGCAATGCTTCAAGTACTGAAGAACAGAGTATTTTTAGCAACACCCTCAATTCATGTAAGCAAGTGCTGTGCTAATTTTTCCACCAGTTCCTATGCAGGTCATGCTGGGCCTTTCTAAAGCAAATAATGCATTTAGCAAATTTGCATTTTTAATGCCTGTTTTGGTGTCATTCTTCAAGGAGAAGGGTAGAGCCAAGGTAGTGTTTGATGCCTGACATGCAGTGAATTTGGTTGTAATGTGGAATTACTCTGCTTGTAAAGATACTATATCTATGAATAGAGGATCTGAGGTTTTACATTTTTTGTTGTTGTTGTTCTGTACATACCTTTGCACTTTGTACATTAAGCTTGAAAAAGGTTTATCACTTTAAAGCTGCTCAAGTAGACAAAAGCCATATCCTAGTCATTCATCATAAAACAAGCTTAATTATGCTAGGACATATTGACACTGCATCAGATTTTTAATCTTCAACATAATTTTATAACCATTGCTAACAGATGGGCTGATTACACTGAATTTGAGTTTTAAGTAATAGTTAAAAATTCTAAAATATGATTAAACTGGAAATACCCATTGCATACATAATTTTCAAAAAGCTTCTGAAAGAAGGAAAACCAGAGTGCAGTAAATCCTCTATTTTGTTTCCTGAGGGAACTATATGGCATTTAAGTGCAGAGTTACCAAAGTTCCTTAGATGACCAAGCAGTTTATGTTACTGGCAACTTCTATTCTGTTTAATTCCAACAGATAAGCCAGAAGCTTACTCTTTCCATAGGTCTGCTGCTTTATTCCAGCATAAAAGGTGTGAATTTTTCTTTTTCAGAAGTTCTTTTATTGGAACATGTACACCACCTGCTTTTTTCTTCCATTGAAAATGAAAGGAAAGAGTAATTTAAATTAGCATGTTTCTGCTAACAATAACAATAAAATAACAATTAAAAATTAAAATTCTTATGAAATAGAGAGACAGCTTTGTGGGATTAATGGAAGTCAAATGCGAATTCTGAACAGAAGGTTTGATTATTTTTTTTCATGTTATCTTGTTCAGGTTACTAAAGGAAAGATAAGCCAGACTTCCCTCTGCTTGCCATTGTTCATCATGTGCTGGACATGTGTTTCATATCACAAGGATGATAATGGGTCAGAGGTGATTGGTATCCTGAAGATGGAACAGGGGAAACATAAAGATTAAATACTGTCTATTTAGATCTCAATTCTATACACTGCAGGGAAAAAGGAGTACTTAGTACATATACACACATAGTCATCTTATATCCTGGAACAGTCCTATGGCTAAGGAGATCAGTGTGGAAAATTCTGGCAAGGCACAGGATGACTATTTCAGACAGGTCTCCCATCACCAGTATTCGCATTTCTAAACAAAAGGACAGTCTGGTTGCAGACTGGGCACCAGGCTTTAGGGCAAGAAAAAGCATTCTGAAATGAAAAGTTTTGTTAAAACTCCACTGACAAACATTGATTTTGTAGTTATGAGTAATTAAGATGTTTGCTGGTTTGGCTGGGGTGGAGGTTATTTTCTTCACAGTGGGTGGTATGGTGCTATGGTTTGGATTTGTGCTGAGCGCTGGGTTGATAATATAGAGATGTTTTTGTTATTGCTGAGCAGGACTCAGAGCCAAGACCTTTTCTGATTTTTGTACTGCTGTGCTGGTGAGGAGGGGGCTGGGGGTGCTCGGGAGGAGTCACAACTAGAACAGGTGACCCAAACTGACCAAAGAACATTCCAGACCATGTGACATCATGCTCAGTACATAAAGTGAGGGGAAGGAAGAGACATTTGGAGTGATGGGTTTGTCTTCCCAACTTATGTGTTACAGTGTTACCTGTGATGGGATCCTGCAGTCCTGGGGATTGGTGAACACTTTCCTGCCCTTGGGAAACAGTGAATTCATTTCTTACTCTGCTTTATTTGCTTGCCATTCCTATTTATGGCTTTTACCATCCCCATTAAACTGTCTTTGTCTCAACCTTTCAACTTTCCCCCTGATCCCACTGGTGGGGGAGCAGCTGTGTGGGCTGGGGTTAAACCATAACAATATTCAAAATAGCTTAATACCACTAACTTTGCATTATATAGATGGGTTTGAACGATGAGATTAGGTGAATTAGGTACTCTAGCTACAATTTTATTTTCAGGATATTTTCACCATCAGTTGCAGAACTTGTAGTTGCAGGAAATGTCTATCTGTGCAAGCAGTGTTCTTTTCAAACAAGGCACTGGGAGACACCCTTGCCCTCCTATAATAAACCCCCCTACAATGAGTATTAATCTTCAAGTGACTGAGGTTGCCTAGAGCCTCATCTTACCTGACCGTCAATGTTTCCAGTGATGAAGTGTCTGCCAACTCTTTGAGCAACCTGTCCCAGAGCTTCACCATCCTCATAATGAAAAAAATTTCCATATATCTAGTTGGAATACACCCTTTTTAAAACCAAATTGTTCAATGTAAAATAAGGTAGAAAGGTTTAATTTAAATAATGTTTATTGCCTTAAGCAGCCTTTATACAGACAGCATCTAATAAATAATTTTTTTTTTTTTTTTTAGCTTTCAGTTTTTTTCTCTGTTTCAGTTAAAATCAGCATTTTCTTAATTCCTCCTAAGTGGTTTTGGACTGCTGTTCTGGTGTGTGTACTTGGTAGGTCAGCATAAACTAGCACTCTGCAAGTCTTCCTCTTAATAATATTACTGGACCCATCAGTCACATGTGCAAATGTCCATACCACCCATCAGATCAGCCATTTGGCAGTGGTTGATGACTATGATGCAAAATGCTTTATTTCTGTGTTAATTTTGTGACAAAGAATAATAATTTCCAAATTGTTTAAATTAATTTCTCATGCACCAGGAGCTGCTATGCATTTACATAAAATCCTGTTGCTTTTTCAGAAACTTCCAACCATTACAGCTAGTAGTAAATATGTCTTTAATAACCGACTAAACACATCATTAAATGCTAATATCTGCTCTATCCTTTAGAATCACAGCTTTTACTTTCAGGAAGTAATACTACAGTCAGACATCTGTTCTGGGATCTACTGTGTGGTAGGACTCAAATTTCAAAGGCATCTCAATTATTTTCACTTGGAGAGGGGTGTTTTTAATTTTTTTTAAAAAAAAAGCTTTTCAGAAGCAGATTCCTCCTGGGATGAATAAAACTGCCAGGTACATAAGCTTATGAGAAGCTACAATGCAAGTTCAATAAGTCACTTTCATAATGAAAAGAACCTCCATGTTCTGCACTATTAAGTAGGCTAAAGAGGCTTTTAGTTACTGCATTATCTGAAGTACCTATAGCTGATTTAGGCAAGAAGATTATCTAGTTCGACTTGATAAGATTACTGTAACGAAAGGGAAGCTGCTCTGAACAAGATTTTAGGGATTTTTGTGAAGCTATCAGACATAAAAATATTTTTTCCTTCCCGTTAAGGTTGTAAAATTAAAATGTGAATAACTTTAAAAGTAAGAGCCTGCTCACTTGGTGTTGCCGTTAATGACAAACCCACTCCAAAGTCCAGTAAGTAGTTTCAGAAATTTTCAGAAAGCTTCAGGGTTATTGAGAGAAGTGAAAAGTGTGGAAATCACAGCCATTAATGAAAGTTTCCTGAGCACTTTAAAAAACCAAAAAATATAGATGAAATTAGAGAGCTAGATCCACCCTGGAAAGACCCATAACACAGAAAAATATTTGAAAGAACCAACTTCCCCAGCAAACAGGAATAATTACTAGCCTATCATCAAATTATGAGTATTTTAATTAGATGTCTATCCTCCCTTTCCCTCCCACCTTTCACACCTAGTGTAAGTGGATAACTAATAATGTCATGACTAATTAAAAGACCACTGGGACCCCTGGAAATTACAGGTCAATTTTAAGAACATACCATTGAAAAGGAAGGGAACAGGAAATCTTAACCTGCCTTTTCTTCTATTACCCACAAAGAAAACAGAGAGGTTTTACAAAGGAATATAAAATACTGAAATGTTTTAATACAGGTGGAAGTTAAAGACAGCTATATACATTCTGTGCAATATAAACATATTTAAAAAAAAAAGCTCTCTCTTAACACAAGGTTTATCACACTGGCTCAACCTCTGGTGAATGCATTGCATTCAACAAGTTGAGTACTAGAGAGCACACATTTTTCCTATTCTACTAACATAATAAATTAGAAATTACAAAATTATGATTTTCTTAAGAACAGACTGAATAAGATTTTTCAAAAGTACATTAAGAGGGACCGGTCTCATTCAATGTGAACTAAGTTGTGAAATTCTTTGAAATCTTGTCTTGTGTGTTGTAATATAGGCTCTATTTATACAGATATTTGAATGTTTAATAAATTAGCTTTCAGTCTTCCTACTGCTATTCATCAAGATATTGAGTCAATCTTCAAATGCATGACAATCATAAAATACCACAGTTTTTTTTTAAATTAATACATAAATTGGGGGAAAAAGCAACCACCAAATTGATACATGTATTTCCATTGTAAAGATGAAGAACTTGTCTAGCATGTCGTAGTCTGCAGTTTTAGGTGCCAACAATGTCATAATGTCCAAGAGGAAAGGATTAATCACCAGCACACTACTGATCTGTCTCATTTTCCAGTTTTTGTATCTCGTTTTGTCCAGCCTCTGCAAGGTGAGATAAGAGTCTCTTATAGGCTTCTCTGTTGGGGAGGAAAAAGACAAAACTTATGACATGATACTTTAGCAATCTCACACATCCTAGGAATAAAAGTGTGTAATTCCCAAACACATTGTTTAGATATTGGGATGTTAAAACATGGTGATTTCCCCCTGCCTATTCAATTGCTTTGTTTGCTGTGATTCTTTAGCATGGTCAGATCAGAGGAAGAATAAGGACTGCAATGTTTATGCTAGAAGTGCAGTGGAGTTGCTCTGAAGCCTACTTGTTTAGTAAACTGCTGTGAAATGCAAGTTCCTTATTTAAAAATGTGAATTTCCAAGGCCTAGATGATATTAGCATTCAGATTTGATGATATTTGCTCTCTCATTTCTGCCTAAGTAACCCCTGTGACTCACAGCATGGTGATGTGAGCCCTTCACACTTGGGTGCAGCCCAGCACTGACAGATATAGACCACCATCCTCAATCAAGGACAATGACTGTTTTACAACAAACCTGGAATTGAGAAGGGAACTGTCACTCAAGTGGATTTTCCAGAAGAGTGCATATGTCTTGATGAGACACTTCACCTTAAGTTCATTCTAATACTCTCCAACCCAGACAATGCAATTATTGTTAAAGTACTACCTCTGACATTTGGGTCTTTTCTAATTACCTATTTTTGTCATGAAATACTAACTTGAGCAAACAAAACTGCAGTTTTCATACTAGTTTCTTGCAATAACAACACTGGGACATCACCACTATATGCATTTAATGCAACTTCTGAACCTTATTTCTTCTATAGATATGGATTTGCACTTTAATGTCTACAGTAATTGCACTGAATATGTTAATATCATGTTATTTAGAGTCTGGGACTGAAGAGAGAAAATCAGGTGTTCTTGAAGAGAGAAAATTAGTGTTCTTACAATAAAATGCTCATGGATCACCTCAGGCTGCTGGGTAATGGAGCACATTCTAAATACAAATTACTAATAGAAAACATTGACAACAGATTAGATAATATATATGGTTTAAGTGATGAGGATAAAGGAAATGTAGCTCTTCAGTAATCTCCAAGCATGTACTTCAGGAATCTCAAACAACCTGCATCTTTTAGTATTTTATAGATAATGGGATTAATGTTACCATATTAACAGTATTTAACAAAAGAAAACCAAAAATTTTAGCTACAAAACACATTATCAAAGGATGAAAAGCAGGAAATTCTGCATATAATGGTACATCAGGCTGACCCTGAGACAGCCTTTCCTGGACACCCTCAACTCTTCCAAGTTTAGATTATGAAAAAGCTCTTGATATTAAGTTGGGGGTATTTACTTTCCAAGCATCTCAGACCATAGCTGATTATACTATAGTCTCACATATGACCCATAAAGTCCTCTAAAACAGGGACTAAGAGGAAAATTCTTTGGGTAAGGAATTCTTAATTCTGTTTTGCAACATACAGTGTACAGACAACCTAGCTTCACATAAATTCTACTCTGGTCTGAGGACCCTACTATCCAAAAATCTCTGGAAATATTTAGCAAATATAGATGGCTTAAAACCATGAAAGGCTTGAGTTAAGGGAGATTTCTGGCTGAAAACACCTAAAAATCACTCATTTTTGAGTGTCTGTGATGCTGTCTTAACATTGCTTTCTTTCAACAGAATAAACCTCTACTATTTATTGTCAAAAAACAATACTAAATGAAAATCAAACCTCTGTGCAGCATTTCTTCCAAGGCCTTGTTTGTGCTCGGAATCCTTCAGGGACTGAGTGATTGTGGGAATGAGGCTGGTAACTAAAGTCTGATCCAAGACTGCCACTGTTTCCAGTATGCTGAAAACTCGGTGATCATAGACAGCAGTGTAGTCCTGGATAAACTGCCTGAGGGGGATACAGGGCACTTAATGCAGGGTCAAAACAGATGCAGAGAACATGCCAACAATAACTGAAGAGTCTGATCAGAACGAGCAATCTGCTGCATAGCAATTTTCCTATTGTTACACTGGAATACTCTACCTGGAATACTTTCTCTAAACAAAGCCATGGTTTTGAAGCCTAATGCTAAAATTCCACACATTTATTTTCAAGTAATTTGGCAGATTCCACTGCTGTTTCACCAGGACTGCATTGTTCCAGAGCGTTTTACTTCATGATGTGTGTGAATGCAAAACTAAACCATATATTTCTTATTTAATAAATAATAATTGTAATAAAAAGTCTAACAAAACAAGAGTTTTACATTCAAATTTGCAGAAACAATGTTGGCATTTCTTATAAAGATCCCCTGGATCTTAAACAGGGCAGATCATTGGATGGAAGCACATCCATTTGCCTGAGGAGCTGAGGCCTATAAAGCTCACAGATTACATTCAAATCAAAATTAGCACTTAGGATGAGACATCCCATGAAAGTGATGTATCACATACAGAGGCATTCCCACAAACTCCCATTCTTTCAGTGAGTCCCTCTCAAGGTTTTCACCTAGATCTAGCCCAATAAAGCAGCAGTGCTTAAGGGCTGTGGGATGTCTGGCTGCCAGGTCATGCAGCTCTTCTACTGCATCCATGTGAGACACAGGATTCATTTTGCAGAACTATGAATTAAGGATAATTTACATTATAATCTATTATTGTAACAAAATGAAATTAAAAAAAACTAAGCTTGTTATGTGAAGACTATCTGCACTTCAAATTAGGCATGCACATCTTTCACAGCACCATCAGCATTCCCAAGGAGTTTTCCCCATCACAGGAGCAACACCTCCCTACTATATGCCTCTCAAAGCAGCACCTCATTGATGAGGAAGCAGGTATGTCTCTCACTTCTATTTTTCTGCTCTGGCTTTTTGGCAAAGCTGTGTTCAAATCCAGTGCCAAAAGTTCCATTACTAAAATGCCATAAACAAGCAACAATGCAGCATGTTAGGATAATTAGTTATTTTAAGAAAACATGTTTACTGTCAATTGGCTTGCAGCAGCTTTGCTGCCAGTTGGCATCTTTTCTGGTTACCTAAACACAGAAGTCAGCTGGGTGGCATGTTCTCCTCCTGACCCTGCTTGGCAGCCTTCTACCATGTACTGTACAATGTCTGTAGATATTTTTTTAACTGCAAAAGAAAAATCACAAGATTCACACAGAGCTCTTGAACTGACCATCTGGAGAATGTCTTTCATGAAGACAAAAAATTTTAAATGAGAAAAGAGAAGGGTTTCATCTTCCTTTTATGTAAGTGAAATGATTGAGAGAGCACTTAGATTGGCTATAAAGAACAGAATGAGTTACAGGTTTATGCAAAAGTCTTATTTTTACCACCATTATCCTTTAAACAGATTTTTAAATACACTGTGGTATTTTTAAGTTAAAGCCAAGGGATATACAATTAGAGGAAATAGAGGTTTTATTCAAATGTAAGTTCTGTTTATATTCTTTAAGCATTCCTATTTGATTCAAAAGAAAGGTAGTCACAGCATTATATCCTGCTCAAAGCTATGTGGATCTATTCTGTACTTTCAATGATGGAGATTGCTCTGAAATGCACCTGAACTGTTTTTTTAAGGGAAAGAAAGCCCTAAGAAACCAAACTCCCCCACTGTTTTCTCAATAATTGTTTCCAAATAAACACCAAAGTTGCAAGATACAGTCCTTCCTTTATAAAGGTGGAACTGGGCTGCGAGGACTTTTCTAGAAGGGTGCAGCAGAGCCCTGTCCAGAAAGGCAGGGAGCTGGTGGCTACAGGACTTCCAGCTCATTTCCTGGCACATTGCAAGGTGGGTCCTCAGCTTTCATGGCTGAGTTTATTTCAGATATGGCTGTAATGGCAAGAGGGGGAAGAAAATTGGTGATGACTGAGCCAATTTCCTAAGCACATCTTGTCCTTGAAGCTATTATAGACCAGAATCAAACAGTACTCTATAAGAGAAAACTCCCAGGAGAAGTTGGAGTTGAATCCAAATTTTGCTTAATGCCTCTCTAGCAGCAAGAAATGAAAATTTTGAGTTCAGGTACATTTGTTATACAATGGTGGGGTGAAAAGAGTGCTTAATTCTTTAAGTAGCTAAAAATAAAGATGTTCTTGCTACAATACAAAGCATGCTAAAAGAAGAAAGAAGACTCAAAAGTATCTTCAGAGACCAACATGGTACTTTTAATCCATTTATAATGCCTCTATGGGGAGAACATACACTAGTCTTATTTGGTCTCAAATTTTTAGGTGGAAGAAAAATTCCACAATTGCTAATGGAGGAGATTATATGGGAAGGATGGGGAAAAACTAAATGCCTTCAGATTCCTGAGAAGTTGATTGGTTTATTAGAAAGTTAAATGAGGCAGGACTTCTCTGCCTGAGAGACAAAGTCCCAGACCAGTTAATGCAAAAATAAAAAAAGCCTCATCCAGTTTAGCTGGCCGGATTTTTTTATTCACCTCATCTGAGAGTCTTAAATATTGGAATGAAAGCAGTGCAGAAATCTTGCAGGTGTAGAGAGATGTACTTAAAGCAAATAAACAGCTCACCTTGCAGCTCATTAACCAGTACCAAGCATTTCAACACAGCTGGGAGAACCAAGTCGATGTCACACAGTTCAATGCTCTGAGTTCTCTGAAGTACTTGAAGAATGAAAGCAAGAACAGAGGCCAAGCGAGGAGGTGGAGCATGCCCTTTGAACTGCAGGTAGTTTTCCCTGGGAAGACATGGCAAGCCAGAACAAAGTCTATGATTTAGGTTTTTTTTTTCCATGCAATGCAAGCACCATATACCCTAAAATAACTGATATTTCAGCAGGAGGCCTATTACATAGATTTCTATCTTTATCTAGGCTCAAATAATGGCTTCTATTTGTCTTAGTCATAGCAATGACTACCAGTTTGTCACAGGACAGTGATATCTTCTGACTCTTTAGAGAGGAGTGACAAATAAGAGCCATTATAATTACAGTTAAAAACACAAGTGTGACTATTAAAAGTTAAATAGGTAGCTTCATAATATCAGTGAATTCACAAAGGAATCAAGGTTCTAAAATCCTAAGCCAACATGAATAATACAGTTATTATTTAATTACATTATTTAGCTTTATGGGCTTTTGCAAACTCACAATCATACTTGTGGTAACAGCTCTGCTGTTACACTGGTACTGTTATTTGATTTTTGTCAACAGTATATTTTGTAACAGGACAGTCAATGACAGATTTTGTTCTGTCAGAATTAACACAAATATCTCCAATATAAAATCTGGCACAAGGATAAAAGGTGATCTGTCAATCTGCAACAAGAGAAAATTTTAACATCACACACATGGAGTGTTCCAATTTTAACACCTTGATTTGTTCATTTTCCACAAAAGAATACAAGAATATGAACTGCTGTTGGTTTGGCACCACAAATTAATGGAATCTGAAGACAGTAAGTTTCACAGGTGAAAGAGAACACAGCATTTATTCATCAGTCAGCAAGAACACTCCCAGAACCTTCAAGAAAACCTTTTGGGATATTTAATATTAGGTACTATTATCTATTCAAACAAAGCATACCTATTGACTGACCAATGCATCAATTAAAAACTAGCATCCTTATTAAAAACTCAGGAAAGGGTGCTTCTACAACTTTCAAATGTAACTTTCTGAGCTCTGCATACTTCAGAGCACTGGTGTGACTTGAAAAATGAAAGCTGTGGCACCCGCAGTTCTTGTATCATGTGGTCTTACTTTAATATTAGGAACTCTGAAATCTTGTCTCTCATTAATTACTCTGAAAATTTCCCACAATTTTTTGGTGTGTTCTTCCAGTACAACAGCTCTCTGACCCAGACAATACAATCCTGATGTTGTGGTTCCTTTTCCTCTCTGCAGCAGCAATACAAAACACAAACTGCACCTATTTGTGCACATACCCCATGACTCCCTCATGACCACCCAGCAGTTTGCAAACCAGAGTGCTGCTCAGATCTAACACATTCTTCCCAGATCACTAAGGCATGTTTCACATCTTAAAAATCACCAAGTGCCATTACACCTTCAGAACTTTCCACTCTCAATCCCCATGTTCACACATGCATGCACACATTCAAAAATAACTTTAATAAGATGACAAAGTTTGTCAGAACTAAGACAGTGAAATCTTAATTCACTCCATCAATATGAGATAATGCAGGCTTTACTTACAAGATTGCCTATATATTTATCCAAGATCAGCACTGACATTCTTTTTCTGATCAACATGTATACCCACTCTTTACCAAACAAAGATCCAATTACCGTGGATATAAGCCTGTATTTGAGTGGGTTTAAATCCTTTCCCAACGTGGACAAAAAATACAGGTTGTTCACTATTCTGCAGTACATAAAACCAAGTGCCATCCTCTCAGCAGCAGGAACACAGATTTGTAGCTGCTGTTGACATCATGCAAGCAGTGACAGCACAGTGAACAAATCCCATCTCCGTGCCCCTCTGTCTGCCTCTTCCCACATCTGCAGTCTTGCATGTCCCCAGGGCAACTGGCACACCTGTCTATGTATGCCTTGACACTCAGAGAGGAACAAGGCCCTACATGCACAGGTAACTGAGGCAGCTCTAAGCACTACAACTCTGTGCCCCTTAATATATATAGCCTAAGACACATGTGATGATGTCTATTGGAGCATAATTTTTCTAGAAAATGACTTGCTTTTCATGTGACCTCCTGCAATATATTTTGCTGTGGTCTAGGACCTTCATCCTTAATTCCTCTCTCACAAATCTTTCCAGTTTTACTCTCCTGATATATAAACACTGTGCTTCCTTTACTCCCTGCCCAGCAACTCCCAGGCTCTTCCAAGAGCTCCACCATCAGCTGAGAAGAAAGCAGAGGCCTGAGCTCATCAGCTCCTTGTGAAATCTGAGTGAGTGATGTTTTATATTCCTCAGGTCCTTACCTTATGACGTGCAAAGTGTTCTTGCGGAGGCGGAGCAGCTGAGGGGCTGTGATGGAGCTGCCTAGAGCAGTGAGCAGAGGATGCTGTCCAGCACCAGGCAAAGTCGGGGAGGAAGGGAGAAATCGTCCAAAATAATGCTGGATAATGCTCCCAAGGAGCTGATTTAAATAGGCACCCTGTGTTTGGGACTGACAACATATGAAGGACAGACCCTGTTGAAGAAAATTTTAGAAAGGAATTGAATAAATTTTTACCAATACAATTAAATAAATCTTTAACAACTGTAGGCTAAATACTCACTACATGCTATGTAAACTGCTGCACACAGAGTAACTATGCCTGACAAATAAGCATCACTGATTTGCTGCATATATTTGATGATCTGCAGATGAAGACAGAGGCAGGGAAGGCTTGCAAAGGAGAGAAAAAAATCTTTCACTAGACTAATATATTGGAAGATAAGCTTTGAGACATGCAAGCTCCTCTTCAAATTTAAAATAATTGGCATTTCAGACCTGAGAAAGCCTCTGTACCTAAAAGCTTCTCACTTCTGTTTTCAATCCTGTACATGGTCTAATAAAGTATGTAAGTTAGGTAAGATTTAAGATGCAACAGAAAGAATAAATACTTCATCTGCTTGTAAAGGACTGTGTGAAATTTTTGTATAAATGATATAGAAGAATAATGAGCACTTAGAATTGAGGTCCAATAAGAAAAGATTTCCTCATAGTATGAACAAATTAGGGTAAATTAGGCACCATTTATAAGGGATTTAGAGGAGGTTTTAAACTCTGTTTAAGATAAGGCTAAAACTGCAGTGATTTATCCAATATAAGCTATATTGATCCAGAGAAAAATCTATAATGGAAGTACTTGCCCAGAAAGTGCTTATTTGAACTCTACCTGTAGTTATAGAACATATATATGGTTCATCCCTGAAAAAAAGAGTAGTATTCTTACAGGAATAGGTTCCCATAAAAGAAAGTTAAGATCTTGTTTCCTTCCCCCTCCTCTGATTACTGAGAGCAGAAGAACAAATCACTAAGAAAAAAAATAAAAAGATCTCGTGATCGCCTATCTCAAGGGTCACAGTCAGCAGCACAAACAGATGCCTCTTGAGAACTCAGTTTTCACAATAGTTTTGTCCAACAAGAATAATGGTGTAAAACAAGGTCAAGCACAGAGCTCCCTAGACAGCAATTTCAACAGTACTTCAAACTTCCATTAGCATTGCAATCCAGACTCCAGTTTCAGTAGGAGGAGTATCTGTCTGAATATTTATGGTTGCTGAGGTAAACTAATGCCCCTAACAGATCAAGTCAAGCTGCTTTTGTTCCCCAGCTATGGAAAAAGTGTATTTCTGTTGCTTTTTGTATAGAGTCCCTCCCCAAAACACGTTCATCTATTCCTGTCTGTGTCAATGTGACAGAACATTCAGAGAAAAAAAAAACAGGCTGAGGCATAGCTGAGGGTCTTGAAATGAAGAGTTCCCACTTTTGGTTCCACAGTAAACAAATAAAGGAAACATGAGATTTCAAGAAATGAGGTGCCTAAAGACTTGCTGTTGGCGGTTCTCTTGAATGCAGATTTGGGTTAAGGGTTTTACCTCACATACTTGTAGGGCTCCTTGATAATTCTGGCAAGTCTCAATGATAAAAAACACTTCCTGAACTGAGGCTTTGAGTAAAACTACAGATTTTCTCCTCTTTTTGTGAAGAGTAATAGAGTAAATATGAATGTAAAGAATAACAGAGTAAATTATTATAGCAGCTGTTGCTGTATCATAATTCTTAAAAAAAGAAGTCTGTTACTTCTTGGCAAGTAGCAGACTCAAAGATTATTAGAGATGACAGACTATTTAGTATGTGAACTTAAGTATTTAATGTTTTCAGTGAGATACTGCAGCAGGCATAAAGAAGAGTTGCCTGTGCTTTCTGTAGTAAAGCTCATACAAAAAGACAGAATGAAATCCATAATCCAAATATCAGAACTGGCACTCTTAAGACTCTAGACTGTTTTAACCCTAAAGGAACCCAAAACATCTATGACAAAGTGTATTAATTTATCTGATAAAAGGGACACAAAGAATATCACAACCTTACAGAGGATACCTGCAGGAATACATGAAGAATGCAGCACCTCTGAGAACTAGCAATGACAGTTGCTAAAGTGAGACATTTCTTCAAACTGAGGATCAACAAATGATACACAGTATCAAGAAAAGAACACATCTGTTATTGATTGGTAAGAATTACTGTTTTTAAGAATGATCCTAGAGTTATTAACTAGCTGCAATAAAAAGAAAATAATATTAGAATTTAGGTATAATAATGTAATTTGAAAGTGAGCTAACAAACACAGCCTGATCCTTCACAAAAGTATCCTCATCTTTTGGGTCTAAATAAATTGATTTGGAAACAGCACCCCAAAAAAATAGAAAATAACTTGCATTTCTCTCTTGGACAAAAAGGTCTACTGACTTCAGGTCAACACTATGTTCTTTATTTTGGACTCCTCCTTTTCCTTACAAAGTGCAGAGAGCAACAGATCTGCACAAGGTCTGACAACACCATATCCCAAATGGCACACAGCATAAATTACCAACCCTGCACAGTAGCTTCAAATCTCCAGCTACAATGGCACAACATCCTAGATAGTGCTGGCCAAGGATGTGATTGTAAGGTAATCACACAGAAATTTCTTTGTTTAAATCCCACCAGTAATTAAGAAAAATGAAGGGAGCTACCATTCAAATGAAAAAAAAAAAAAAGAAAAACACATGCAACTGGACTGCAATTCTGGATCAGAGATTTGAAATCAACCACATCAGACCTCCAGGACAATCCCTACAAAGCAGATGGACTTTAAAGGGTTGATAGAGCTGCTTTCTTTTCCTTAACTATGTTCTTTAGCCATCTTCTGAGGTTAAGATTTTAAAAAAGGACATTATAAGGCAAGCAGAGAAGCATGACATCATCTACTCTTCATTTTAGCAAAAAGGCAACTGATTCCTGTGTGTGTTCACTGCAGGAGCCTTTTGTGGCCAGAGCTGCCTCTTCTGATTTATCTGTATATCTGTAAATCACCTGTGGAGAGCAAAGAACCGGTTAGTGTGGATTACTGGAACTATTCACTGCAGAAATGCCAAGCTACCTAATGATGACTTACACTGTAAGTCCTGCTGTTGGAATAAATCTTCTGCTGTCCACCAATTAATGTTGTACAGTTCCTATTAAATACATATTATAATTCATGAAATGTATTAATAAGCTTGCTCAAATATCAGACCACAGATGTGGCTCATGGGAGGGCTTTTAAGGTCTGATCTCTGACAAATGCTGAGCCTGCACAGAGCCATTAAAATCACTGGGAAGTGTATGTGCCAAGCATTACTCAGAATGAAGTTCTTTTGCCATTCTCAGACAGAAATCAACAAATCTCCTGTACTTGGACAGGATTAACACAGATAAATCAAGCAGGGTACCTTACCATCCCTATCATTATGCATACAGTGATTATTCTATGTACCCACACTGTATTCTGCAAGTTATATTTAAACTAGTATTTCTTCTCCAAAAATAGTTTCTTCCACTGCTTCAGTTCTTTCCCTTATTACTGGTAAATATTTACTAAAATTCATCCAAATGATTCTCCAAGAAATCCATCAAGAGCAATATTGGTCTGAAACTTCCTATGGTTGATTTTAGCAATCCACTATCACACAAATCAACTCCTTTCTGCAGCAGTGAAATACCTATGGTTAAACGTTACATACCTCACTATCTGATACTTAGGAACAGTCCCATACAATTGTAAAGTGGCTGTTCATTCATATTCTTGGTGCTTTACTTTCCAAAGTCAGCCATTCAAACAATTCTGAGGGCAAATTTTACATTATATCTCAATAAAAATCTTTCTTAGGTCACAGGATAGTATCAAAACAGAGTGAAAGATAACCCTTTAGGTAAGATTTAAAAAAAAAACCTGAGAATTTAATTTAAAAGTTGCTAGAGGTAAGCTATTTTGACAAGGCAGCATCAGTGACTGAGTTTGAAAAAAAACTTCTTCATAAGCTCTCTGTATACTAGAGACCAGACCAGCTGCCCAAAAACTGTCAAAAGGCAGGGGTATAGCTCAAAGTTCTATAACAAGTAAACACAGGCAGTCTGAACTGAGGAGAGAGAAATGCATCATCCAGTCTTAATCAGTGCCTTTGGCAATTATGTGTGCTTGTGTAAAATTAAACAAATAAATTTATAGGTTTGGGGTGGTGAAGAATGGTGGGATACAGTCATTGGTTCTGACTAATTTTGTAGTAATAAATTACATTGTGTGGAGAGAAGAAGCTTTGTATGTTGTCCTAAAAGATTAAAATATTCAGGAATTCTACAGGATTTAATAAAATTCCTGCATCAGTGGATCTATAAAATAAAGATCTGAAGTAATTTTTTTGGGCAAAGCAGGAGAAGCCCACACTGTAGGAATAGAAGAAGAAAAAGAATATGGAGCCTGGAACTTTTCAGAAGACTAAAGAAGAAAAAAGTAATAAAAGGAAAGGCTGCTGAAATTCCACTCAAGCATGTTTATACTTTGACTATGAATTGAGAACTCACATGTATAAGATGCTTTGCATGGTTTCCAAATCCCTGTTTCTTTATTTTCATGTAACTGCCAAAGGATTAAGTTGTAAGCTGGAGTATTAACAGGGACAGATCTACAGAAAAATGTTTGTCTAGCATTAGGGTGAATTAAGGCTCCTGCACTAAAATACCAGTGCTCTACCTCCTCAAATGAGCACCAGGCACAGGGTAGTTACCCAAGAGGGGCCTCATCACACATTTCACCTGCAGTTTAGGTTAGCCAAGGTGAGGTTATTCCCAAAGAATTCTGTTTCTCCATCTTCTTTCTCACATACACACTTTTCTGATATGCCCATTTGGGGTTTTGTCTGGGTTTTTTTTATTTTGTGAGGCTAGTTACTATTTGATTCAAGTTACAAATTCCTATTCACAGAACCATTAAAGCAAATTAAATGGGAATGCATATGGCGGTGGAGGGAATGAATGTAGCCTTAAGTCTACTGTGAAACAATAACCTGAGATGCCAGAGAGTCCCTAGAATCCACTCAATCTCAAATTATCTCAGAAGAGCTTTTCTTTGTTGTTGTTTTTAAACTCATCTTGAAATATTTTGTTTTTTGTTGATTCTAATTCATCATTTTTCCACTTTTCCACATAAAAGAGAAGGAAGTATTTTTGAATAAATGAAGCATTTTGAAACACTTAAAAATACTGGAACCTTGTAAATACAAACTATTAATAAAATTCAACAGTCTCATATTGAAACAGGAAAAGTAAATCACAAATTCTTCTCTTTTCTCCCCAAAAGTGTTTATCAAATTAAAGAATTACTAGAATTTCTAGAAGCAGTGTTTGCCTAAAATAAAATATTTGGTCAAACAAGATCATCTAGCATAGCTGGAAAGCACATGGACAATGCAGGAGACTGATGAAGAGTACAAAAATGAGGTCTGGAAGTCAGAATCTGGCAAATAAAACAGGAAACAAGGGTACACAACACTCAAGACTTCAAAACCAACTCAATGGTTTCTACATCCATCTGTGCAGGCTCCAGAGAAACTGGCTCTACAACTGAAATACCAAATTAGCAAACAGTCACTCACACTCCATGCTAATACCATTGTCCAGATGTACATGTACATGTACATGTACACAGCTTCTGAAAATACCTACATAGAGCAATAAAACAAAACATACTGTGCAGAGCATTACATAACCATATTCAATTCCATACGACATGCCTTAAATCTGCTTTTGAAACAAACAAAATCAAATGAGGTTTACAATGTCACAACTGCATTGTTTCACAATACAATCCTGCAAAGTAGTGAGTTAAGACAATCAAAATGAAGACTAAGAAAGAAGGGAAAATGGTAAGCAAAAAAGACACAAAGATTTACAAGGAAAACATGTCAACTTATTTATTTTCAAAATACAGTCTTTTCTCTTTCTCACTAGCAGGAATTAGTCTCATGCTACAACATCAACAAGCCTTACAGAGTTTCAAGAGTGACAGGGTAACTGAGGGAAGAGTAGGAGGAGTAATGGGGAAGAAGGTTTTAATTATGTAATCATGAACAGCAGGAACCTGATTTAGCAAAACATATTCTCCAAGTATTAAGACAAACCAGTGGCATGATGCACCAAGAATTTTCTTTTGTTCATAAGAGCAACAAAACAAAGAGCATCTCATCTACAACTATCTACAGTTAGCCAAGTCAAGGATGATTTCAAATATTTGTTTGCTCTGTCATCTTAACAATTTTCTCACTACATATTATGATTACTTGGTGCACTGTTTGAGAAATCTGTTGCATTGGAGACCAGTGTAACCAGCAGGCTGGCTAAAGGTTTTCCATATGCAGTGACGAGACCAGAATCTCTGGAGTGTAACACAGCATAGCTGCCTGCAATGAGGAAAGCTAAAGGGGTGGCAATTTTCCTTCCACTTCTATAAGAAGAAAAGAACTTCTCTTACTGCTTTGGTAAATTCAGTCAATGCTTGTTCTGACTAGGGAAAAAGAAAACATCATCTGCAATATTAGATCTTCTCTTCCTGAAGATTAATTCGTGTGCTGATAACAGAGCTGAGATATTTACCTGGAGATAAAGAGGCAGGCTTTCCTGAATGGCAGACAGCAAAGCCACAGGCAGCTCCTTGTCCTGCTGGAGCACAGAGTGTGGCAGCAGTAAGCAATCCACAATGCGAAACAAGAGTTGCTGTGCCTTGGAAGTAGCCAGTATTGCTGCACAGAACTTTACCAGACATCCTGTTGAAAAAATTCAAAAATCCCAAAGCAATTTACAGTTAGGAAAAAAATTAAGAAAGCCTAAAGAAGCAATTATGTTACTCATTCCATGGCATCCTGTTAAAAAATACCAGTCAAAACAACTCAAAAGTCCACTTACAGTTCATCAAAACAAAACACTAAATTGATTCAACACATTACAGTTAGAATTTTTTGGCAAGTGAAGATGCTGCAATGCTAAAGGATAAGTCTCTTAGATCCCTGAGGAAACTTAACTAAACTTGATCCATAACCCTACTGCAATCAGCACACATGCACTTAAAACATTTAACTGGCTCTGTGCATTCATCCCTTTTGCAGAGAAATGCTCCCTTTGCCTTCCCTTCACATTTGTCTAACACCACTGTGGCAACACCACCATCAGCAACTACTCACACAGCAATTTTATGTTAGCATTAATTTTAAATTAAATTTAAATTAATGCATTTAATTTCAGCAGATTAAAAAGAACAAGGGGCAGCCAGCTGCATTAAACCAGCACAGTCCTACCAGGTCTTCGTAGGCTCTCAGTTCACAAACTGAGAGCCTCAAAGAACATCTTTCTTGTTTTCAGCACCATATTCTATCACTTGCTCAGCTTTGAGCCAGTTTTAAGATTGTTCTTTTGACTTGCAAAAAAAATGTAAAAAGGTGTTGATGTGTAAATACCCCAGCTTTGAGAAACATCCTTATTTTGCAGGTGAGGTATAATTTTTCTTGAAAAACTAACTCAATATTCAGAAGTGTTAATACTCAAAACACACATTAAAAAAAACCAAGATTCATAGGTAGACATTTTCAACTTTACATTTTATTAGAGGCAAGAAAAAATTTTCTGGGTTGAAAATACAGAAATATCCCAAGGAAACATGTTTAAGACTTTGAAAATAATGGACAAATCAAAAGTAGGCTGTTACAAGATATTATTAATCTATAAAAGTCATTCATTATCATCTCTAAAAACAACACAAAACAACATTAATCTTGTGGCATGAAAGAAAACACAATGATCAATCACAGAGAAAGTGAACAATCACCTAACAATACTTCTAATAATGTTGTCTAAGCTTCCTGCTTTGAAAGAAACATGGTCATTCCAGCTAAAAGTACTCCTTCTATTATCACTGCTGTGATGTATGGGACAGTACAAGACACAATCTGACTACAGGCAGAAGGTGTTTAGATTTGTTAAGTTTTGTGCTTTGTCCTTATAATTTAACAAGCCCACAGAATGAAGCAGTGATCGAAATACACTTGAATATTTTTTCTTTTAAACCTTCTTTATGTTTTCTTAAATAAGAAGAAAGGACATTTTCTTGCACACAACAGCATGACTGAGGATTAATCATTTCCTACTGCAAAGAACAAAAAGGACAATACCAATCTAAAAAGGAAAATACCAATCTAAAATTACTTTCCAAGGCTCCAGCCCATATCTGAAAATATTGAAAATGTTTAATTTGATATACATCTTGTGTATCAAAGTATGCTGATCTCACAATATAAAAGATAAGTATTTTATAAAACATTAATTCCAGTACACTTGATGCCCCATCTGCATCTTGGTCATGCTTTCCCTGTGCTCCTTAGAATCATGATGTAAACTGTGTGTGCATGCAAATCAATATCTCTGTTTTAAGAGATAATAATGTATTACAGTAAGAGATACATAAAGTTTACTTTGCTTTTAAGGTAAGTGGGTCAGACTGGCACATTCATTGATAATTAAAGCACTCTTCTTTTTCCACCCTATCAGTGGATCCACACTTAATGAATAAATGCTAGAATTGCATTTTAGTGAAGTACAGAGTGCATGTTAGAGACGCAGTTCCAAAAAAGAAGTTGAAGTACACATCTAAGCCAATCTGGCCACTAACATAACTCTAATACATATCATGTAGCCTGTCATAATACTGCTTATCACAGAACATCCTCAGTTCATAGGGACCCACAAGGATCACCAAGCCCAGCTTCCAGCCCTGCACAGGACACCCACCAAAAGTCACACTAAAATGCCTGAGAACCTTGTTCAAACACTTCTTGAACTCTGTCAGGCTGTGACCACTTCCCTGGGGAGCCTGCTCCAGTGTCCAATCCCTCTCTGGGTGAAAAACCTTTTCAAAACTCCCTAAAACCATAATTTTATATTCCACCTTACCTCTCCACAAAATCTGCCTACAGTTTGCTTAATTCTCTGACTCCTTGACTGCACTTCCACTTTTACCTTAACTATACAATGACTGGAAAAAAACCTTGAAATAAGCTATTTCTAGAGTGTGGGTATAAATTGCTGTAACTTCAGGAACTGCTATGATTTATGAACATTCTCACTACAGCTAAATAGCCAGAAACCAGCTTTTGTCACTGTTTCTGAAATTTTCAGTGGTTTTCAGTAATGGAAGATGCAAAAACTTTTGAAAATACTGATTTGCAGGGGTAATAAAATAATAACCCATTAAAAACACAAGGAGGTTAGACATCAGGATCTAAAGAAAATCCAGTAAAACAAGAAAAATCTAACTGTAGCATCTTGGTGGCTTTTTTTTTCCAAATATTAAATAGCATATTAAAAAAAATATGGACAGTATGGAGGGAAAAAAAGTATTATAAGTTTATTTTACTGTCTCTTTAAAACTATTTCCTAAAAGAAAACAGGTGTAAAATAATTACCTATGATCCAATATGTAAGCTGCAGACCTTCTGGAGGTCCTTTTGCCTTGAGATAGGGTTTTACATACTTTAACACATCACCCAAATACTCCAGAGTCTTTGCTACCATGGCAGATTTCTCAGGGAGTGTCTGAAGATCACTGTAAGTTCTACCAACAGCCTGGAAAAGAAAAACATTGAAATAAATATAAATCAGCTTACTAAGTTTCTCATGAGACTTTTGTAAGTTCATTTTCAGCACTCCAAATCTGATAGTCTCTTTTCACTAAAATAGTCCTATGAAACTAACACAGGGTATTGTACAGTACCTTTATGAACTGGACAAGAGCGTGTTTTGGGTCTTGCTTGAAAACTGACTGTCCAACATTAGCCTTTAAAAGAATGTTTTCTACTTCTGAGAGTTTAAAAATCAGTCTTGTCATTTCAGTCAGCTGCTCCATGTAGGCTTTTCCTGATTATTACAAGAGAGCACATCAGTAAATACAGTATACAGTTATCAGTAAATACAGTTATGCTTTTACATTGAAATTAGTTCTAAAATGATGATGCGAAACATTATTTTAAAATATCTAAGACAAGTATTTGACAACCAACTGCATCTCTCCAGAAAAATAAAACAAGTCCAAACCAGTTATTTTTCTAATATAATATATAAGGGAATAAAGAGTTTTAAGTAAGAATAACCAAGCTCATAGCTTTTTTTTTTTTTTCAAAATCTGCAAGATGTGGATGAGAAATAGTGACTGGAAGACATGTTCTATAGATAATGAGAGCTGCAGTGGTTTTAGAAGAAGGGATGAGGTATTGCTCTAAGAAAGAAAAATATCCAGTGTAAAAAAGGGGAAAATTAATTGCAGCTAGATTCCCCCACTCCTCCTTTGTTTTTTTTTTCTTTTAGGCCATTCACAGCATGATTTCTGACTATTTACTTCAGATTTTCACTTTTTTTAGAGCAGTTTCTCCATGGGGGAAAAATAACTTGTCTCCTTGGGAGCAAGTTTTTATTCTTTGCTTCCAAGGAAACAAGCTCTTTTATCTTTGTTTGTGATAAATTTGTCATATGCAGAGCAGGCAAACTATCAATAAATAGCACAAGCAGTGTAAAGAAACACATTTTGTAATTAGGTAAAAGTAAAGGAATACAAACAAAAATACATTTTGTAATTAGCTGAAAATGTTTGCCAGCTTTGCAATATAGCCCCGTTACTGCAAACATGAGGGAAATGTGAGCACTTACCAACTGTTCTCTCAGCATCTGTCTTGGCCAAGGCGCCACTCGGTTGATCGAGGAACATTTGCAAAACGCAGCGGAACCACGAACGCACTGTCAAAGCTTCGTAGGATGTATAGCCCATGCTAGAGAAAGCTTCACACAGTGAACTGCGTAGGTGGAAGAGGAAGAAAAAAGGTAACAAGATCTAATAAAAGTATGCAGAAAGGTGACAGAGTGTTTCATTCAGCTGTGGATGCACATATACGTGTGTACATATGTTTTGGCTACAAAAAAGTGAGGGAGGAAAATTCTCGCAATGGGAAATGCCTTACTGTAACAACAGATGATTTGACTGTATTATCTAAACTGACAATGTACAATGCTGGAAATAGTTTAACTGAATCAGCTTGGAACATCATATTGACACTGCTCATGCTGCTCCAGCCTTTCATATAAAGCCAGCCCAAGTGTCCCGTGCTACTTTGAAGTCTGCTTAGATCTAACTACATTAAAGATGCTTTAGCAAATAAGGATATGCCATGTTCAAAACAGATCCAAAGGGAAACATCAAAAGGGCACCATGGAGATGAGAAAGGAAACTGCTGTACTTGGCAGTACACTTACAGACATATTAATTTAGGTATGTATACACACACAAGTATAACCATTCCCTCACAAACTTGCTACATATACACTTTCAAACACTTGCTACCATTCTA
Organism: Erithacus rubecula; assembly: GCF_903797595.1. Taxonomy (NCBI): domain Eukaryota; kingdom Metazoa; phylum Chordata; class Aves; order Passeriformes; family Muscicapidae; genus Erithacus; species Erithacus rubecula. Next base: position 37,982,559 of record NC_136685.1, read on the forward strand.
CCAGACAGGTGTCAGACCAGAGTCACTCAATGCACAGTCCCTCTACTCTACAGCTCTGTACTCCCAAAGTTTTATTTGCCTCACTACCATGAGTAGCTGCTGCAGTCATTTTTCCCAAGCATATCAACCTTGCATCATTAATTATGGAGAAACTCCTTGCTAAAAGACAGCAGGTGTGTGCTGCACTCTGTTCCCAATTACTATCAAATGAGATACATCTGTGCTTCAGGTCAGGGATATTTCTTGAAAATATTTACATCTTTTATTTGAGAGACTTCCTCACTGGTAAGTTCTAAATACCTCAATTTTAATGAAAACTGCTTGTACTTTCTTGATATATGTACATATAAATCTACTTACTTTCTACTGTTTTTTTCTCATGATTGCAACAGAATGTCAAGAAAGGTCCAGATGGAAACCAAACTGGATTATACTTCTCAGTAAACAACATTAATGAAGTTGAGGGGTTTTTCTGCTTCATTTACTTAAAACCAGTGTTATCTGCGTATTTTGTCTGAACATCCCTTGTGAAGTACTATTGACAAAATAAGCAAGGAGACCAAATGAAAGCAAATAAAATTTTAAAAAAATTAACACTGAATTCCAGGACCAAAAGAGAACAAATAGGATGCCTAGGGACTCTATGCTCCTTGCAGTAACATGCAAAGAAGCTCAGTCTGATGTAATCTTGATGTACACAGCTAGTCTACTTGGCTAACAAAACCCCTTTCTGTTGTTTCTCTTGCTTGCTGGTAGGTGGGCCACTTAGGCATCTTCCTAGAACTGGAAAGGAATACGCTCCTAATCCTTAGAAAGGAAGGAACAATAACTAACTCCTAGAAGCATGGCAAACAGTCTTTCTAAAACAGTGAGCTTATTCACATGCTCAGAGTTAGTTTAGACAGGCTATTTTTCTTGATCTCACACAAAGAGCAACAAAATTCAAAATTATAAAATTCAAATTATAAAATGAATTTATGTGCCTCTTACTTCATTCAGTACATGCTAGGTATCTGCAACCTTGAATGAAACTCACCCTATATAAATTATAAAAGAGAAATATACCAGAGGACTGAACACTCTCAAGTTCCAAACTCACACACAAGGAACTAAATTCAACCTTTTCTAACACCTCCCTGCAAGAAGGCCATAGCCTCATCTTTGTCAATCACACTTAAATAATCTTTTACCATATCCTGATTTACAGTTACTGTCCTTAGTACACTATGTACCCTAAAAATGTGCAACATTTTTCACTTTCAAATACAGTCCAACACAGAAATATTCCCTCTTTCTATCTCATTTCTCACCTCCCCTGCTTCCAAAACCTGATTCAGAAGCGGGCAAGGCAAGCAAAAAAAAGCACACAACAAAAACAACCACCACCCATCCATCTTAGGCTCACAGAGGCTTACTTGTGAAAATAGAATTTCTCAGGTATATAAAAATTTGACTGGGTTGTCCTGGGCAATTTGCATTATCTGACCTTCTTTGAGAAGATGTAAAGAATCTGGACCATTTTAATGAAACATTACGGTCTGAACCAAGATTTTCCTCAAGTCTAACGAAGAATGAAAAGATAACTGGAAGAACAAAGAGTCTGTATTTTTCACCTGTTTTGAATTAGATGACTTAGATATCTTGACACCAGCTGAGGCCACACCATGTCATCCCATCCAAACAGCCGCATCATTGACAGAACAGGCTGTGGCTGCAGATCTGATAGGGCTTTGCTGGGTATATCCAAAGCTAGGAGAGTAAAGCCTGTTTTTAAAGAGAAAAACAGGGCAGCATTTTTAATAATTTCTCAGTATAATCCACATTCCACAAGAAGTACTGAAATTAATTACAATTACTAATGTGTAGTCTGGAAGCACCAGAAATCTCAATTAAAACTGGGCAACTATTCTAACAGAGATTGTTTGTATCCGTGTTAAAAATGTAGTCTCTATCTCAAGCAGTTTGTAAATCATCAAGACACATGGGCAGCAAAGGAGGAAAAATGGATCCTAACGTAGGCAATTTAAAATAGATTCACAAAACCACAGTTTATAAATCCTGAAGGCATAGTTTTACCACCTCTACAATGTCTTAAAACCTGCTTTTTCATCTTCTTAACTTCCCTTTCTTACCTCCATCCACTATATCTTGCCCTGTACACTTAAGTATTACTGTGCTTTACAGGGTTGAGTTTTATTTATTTGTTTTGTTGTTTTAACACACTTCTCATAGTGAAAAACTGCATCTGGAAAGAATTCACTCAGTAAAAGCTGGTACCTCTCTATTTTTAGAAGACTTTCACGTATCAAAAGTTACCATATAAATAAAGCACACTACAGAAAGAATTTACTCTTGGAAAGGATCTCCATAGAACTGCTGCAGATCTAGAAACTGGGGCAGTACTTTGTGCAGAATTTAATGAAGCATAACCTTTTGCTGTTTCTGTTAAGTCTACTGTAGAATCTGTATCCAACACTATCAGAATAAAAAATATAATGGATTCTTAATACTGCAAATGACAAGTGCATTAAAACTCAAAAATCAGATGTAATCTTAAATGCTGAGCAGTTACTGGGTTTTAGGAAATGAGAAGAATCAAATGAGTCAGGAAAACTGACTTTGGAGGGCAATGAGAAAGGGGATCATTATTTCCCAAATTCTCCAATTCAAACAAATATAAACCTGCACACATTGATAAACTGACTTTGAATTAGACAGAAAAGATAGATTTTGAGAAACAACAATAAAATTGTTTTAATTAACAGTACAGGGACAGACTATCTTAAGCCATGAAGGACTTCCCATTCTTTTATGTGCCTCAGAATAAACAATAAGGTCATACAGAGTCCCCACTCTGCCTTAGGTGAGGAAACAATTTGTGCCTGCCTTCTTCCAGATTATCACCTCATTTCTGCAGCATCAGCCATAACAGAGGTTGTGGAGAAATGGGAGGTAGAACAGCACAGTGAGGCCCAGGCTGTTTGCCTGGCAGGGGGAGCAGGAGAGCTGTGACAGCTGCTCTCTCTCTCTCCTCTGGGCTGCAACCTTAAGGCAAGAAGCTCAAACAGCGTGGGAAAGGTTTGCCTGTCTCTGTAGTGCTTCCTAACACATCTCTATAAAGCAGGTCACAACTGCACTCCCCTCCTTCTCAGAGGAGTTTATAATAGCTTGCTGCTCTTGCTATTTCACTGTGCTAATACAAAATACAAAAAAAATCTATGTCACTGTAGGAAATGAATGAAAGTTTTGACATTAACAACCTCCTCCTTTGATTTGTATTGCTGTTTCTCACACGCTTCAGCTGTGTGAGACCACTACTGTTACACACTGCCTCTTTCATTAATGCTGCCTCCTAACTACCACAGAGCTGCTTCAAATGAAGGGTCTTTTAGCTTTTCTATTACCAACTCAGTACTCCTGAGCTTGTAACTTTATCTAACTCATATCGTGATGGGAAAAAATACTTTATGTTTCACTCCTCTGGATTTTAGTTAACTGGATACAAGATTTCATTGTAGCTACAGAATACCATCTTAGCTACTGATGTGAAAGATCAAACTGGGATATCTTTCTATTCACTGCCAAGCTGACTCGTTGCATGTGGAGTTCACACACATGGAATGTTGTACTTCAAAATGAAAAGCCTTCAGTAAAGCAAGACAAATAAGTAAAAGCAAGACAAATAATTAGAATGAATTATGAAATAGTTTTATATCCACGAACATGTGGGTTTGGCAAAAAGCAACAGTCAAGTAAGTAACCTTTGAAAAATTGCTTTCAAATGAAAAATATTTTTAAAATATTAGTTTGAATCTCGACCATTAGGAACTTTTTAACACAAATAAGCTTCTACAAAAACAAGTAAATTCTGAATATAGTGAAAACAGTATTCTTATTTATATTGTATAACACTTGATTACAATCTGTGACTAGCAGTGAAAAAGAAGTCGGGTTTCTATAGCTTTAAACCTCTTTGGCATTCTCAATGTGTGTGTACCCCATTAAGGAATTTAACACTACAATATTTCTTTGTACATTTAGCACAGATTCTACTTTTTGCATTTACACATACTTAAGTCACTACAGGGAAGGAGAAAAAACCCCAAGTACAAACTCCTTCAAAGTTTGTGACCCAGAGAGCAGCACCGAATCCAGCAGGTCACAGGCAGGGTCAGTGCTAACCTGCAGCTGTATCAGCAAGCTGTGGGGAAGGCAGGGTCTGTGACATTCTCTGGCTCTTCAAGTAGGGAAAGAAATTCCTCCAGAGAGCACTGGCGACAGCAAGGTGGTGCTCTTTAGCCACTAATGGAAGCTGTGCGTCTGGGGCTGTGCTTCCCAGCTGAAGTCCCCGGCCTACACGTTCGTGCACGCTCCTGGGGAGAAACAAAAACAATGTTTACGTTCAATAAATGAAAAAATCACATCTTTTTAAACGCATTTACAACTGCTTTAAACAGTAAGGTCTGAGAACTGAAGGATCATTTTGAGCAATTAAAACCTTTATGCAAAGACATTACACGTACCAGTTATTTGATGGATGAATGATGGCATATTAAGCACCATAAAGTTAATGTTAATTACTAATGTCAACCATTAATTATATGCTTTTTAATATCTCAGATCAAAATGAGAAATTGGCAGCTTTAAAATTAGTATCTGCATTTTGCAACTGTTAGCATGACAAGCAAGTCTGCTTCCAATCCAAAGCCAGGTGCTTCTTTAAAATTTTTGCCACTAGGATTTTTAGGATAGAGTTGTATACAGCAAATAATGGCAAATGATGTTGATGAAATGTAAAGCTTCCTTCTGAAATCTACTTCTCGCTTGTAAAATCTCACTAGGTTCGAGTTTAGATTAAAGATTCATTTTATCCTGACGCTCTGCAGACAATTAGGTTTGACAGCAATGCCCATAGCTTTGTTAGTACAGTAAAGACAAAAGTTACCACTACACATAACTCCCATCTCTTCCTCAGACAACGTGGCATGAATTCAATAACACACTCAATTTTCTTTGATTCTTCTAGTACCATTCCTGCTACTTAATCTAATTTGGAAGTTGTGACTTTCTAGAGGTTTAATAGAGATATGTCTGCAGGGAATCAATGTTCATCGAGAAATGGGGGGGGACAACATTAATAAATTTGTTTGGTAGAGCAGGGTAGGAGGCATTTCAGTACTGGGCTGATCAACTAAATAACATGCTTATTAAAAACAATCTGTAGGAACGCACTATCATTCCTGTTCCTATTTATCTTCTGGTCAACCCAATTGAGATTGTGCATTAAAGCACAGGCAGCATTATTACATTTGCTTTATTAAATTCTATAAACAGCACTGTAAAGTCAGAGTCGAGATATTTATAAGATAATGGCAAACTGCAGAGGCACTGAGAACTGCTGTAACACTAACATTTCTAGACTATAATGTTTTTTTCTTCACTGCCACTCTCACAATAGCAACTGTTTCACAAAAATCTTCCCCATGATCTTTATTTTATGCTTACCCTAATTTGAAATATACCAAAACAAAAATAGAAAAAACTCCAGCTCCTAGTTCCCTTCTGGGAACAGAGGAAAATTATGAAAGAATTACACAACTCACAGCACTCATTAGGACATCTGAAATGGAATAATTTTAAATAAAGAGTAGGTTGGCTGCAAGGCCTTCCCATACTACGGTTGATATTAGAAGCGCATCTCATTATATCAAATTAGTATCCAAAAATTCTGCCCAACACATAATTTAAAACATAAAACATACTGGCTGTCAAAGGTAACGATACCTTATGCCTGCCTGCAGGCATTCATTAGTATCAATAGGACAGACAGAGAATTGAGAACCAGCTACTTTTCGAATGGCTACATTTAACAGACAAGGAAAGGTATGCAACATTAGGAGGAATCAAGGATTTCTTTGAGAGATGGCATGAGTCCAAACACAGGCACAGAAGCCAGGAATTCTAAACCCAACATTTATTCCCTCTGTGGCTTCACATAAATCATACAGCCTTTGTTAGCCTCAGTTTCCCAGCCATGATATTTGGATAGTGAGACAGCTTACCCTTTAAGGATGCTGTGAAAACAATCAATGCTTAGAAACTGAGGATTATATTCAGTATGTCAGTTGGTATTCCTATTTACAAGGCATATTCTCCAAGTCAACATGAACTGAAATAGAAGGAAGATTAGCATAAAAAGTCAAGCAACACTTCTTTGGGAGCATCCCCTTACGAAAAAAAAAGACAAAGAAAATAGTGTAGAAACAGTGAGGTCTAGAGGTCAATGATGAAAAGGTAAAAGCAGGGCTAAAGACAAGAGTTTAAAATGTATTTTTGCCTATTACAAAAAGAAAAAGTTTAAGAGTAAAAACAAATGGCTTTTCTGTTCTGTTTTGGTAGGAGAGAAAAGCATGATGCCTCATAATGCAGAGAATAAAACTTTTGGGATCAAATTCTGCCCTACTTACATCCAGACTACGCTGTAACACTGTACAAAGACCTTTTTCTCTCCTCTAAATTGCCTCTCCAAAGACGGGTGCCTTGCATCTCCTTTAGCCATCTATGCAAAGTAGAAGGGTGTACAGACTTCCAAAGTAAGGTAATATATCTCTGTGTCAGTGGAAGGGCAACACGTACAAATCAGTGTTTATGTTTATTCATAGCAACCTACACAAATGCTGGCAATAAGGTAAATGCTTGGAATCAATAGGGCATCAATATATGCTGCAGTTGATGTAGCCAGCAACTTCTACCAACATTTTTTTAACTACAAAAATATGAATAAATGCAATTTTAATTTTTATTCAGGTTTCTACTTTTTTCTAACACGAGACAACCATACCATCAAACCTCATTCAATTTCTAAAACTTTATAAATTTAATTTTCTATTCTGTTAAGATCTCTGAAACCACCAGTTGTCTTATTACATTAGCAATAACTTGGTGTGGTTTTTACTTCTTTTAAATAATGAATTTCCCATTGCTTTAAAAAAGATGTGGGTTTTTAAAAATTCAAATAAACCCTGGGTTTATTAAAGAAGAGAATGCTTATGCTACCTGAATGAGGATTGTGCTGGATGTGTAGGTATAATTATAGCACACAGGTTTATTTTCTATATCCTACACCTAGGGTAAGGAATTACAGCCATTTATCTAGATGTAGATACTGTAATCATAAAATATGCCCTTCCAAGCCTGCATTACTAAAATAGAGCTAAACTTTAGGTCAAGCCAGAAGAGTAAAACACAAAACTCATCAGCCTACCTATATAATAGAAACTTTCAAGTCACTACAAGTCACTAGTCTATAATCTGTACTGGATGCATAATAGCATCTAGACTTAATGCAATGTCATTTAATTTGATCTGCAAGGGTTCAGAACTCTCCAACATGAGAGAAGACCTCTCTCCTACCAGAATTGCCAGGGGCTACCTCCCTTAGGGTCTCACAGGCTATGAATACAGATACTGGTTTCTTCACAGACAGAATTCCCAGCTCCTCAATTCCCAGTCCAAGGCAGGTCAGCCACAGCATCTACAAATCTCAGCTGCACAGCACAGCCAAGATGAAGCTCAAGAAAGTATTCTTAAAGGACCTGAATGACCTTTTGATGTTGAAATAAATAAATAATTAAAAACCACCACCTGAAGGACCAACACTCTTGGATAAAACTAGAGAGATTGGGAAGAGATATATGAGTATTTCCAAAATGGTAAATGGTTTTGATGCATAGAATTTCAACTACAGTCATCAGTTATTTCCAGAAAAACTCAGGCAAAGTTAAAGAAAGAAAAGCACCATCACAATCATATTCAGAGAGATGTAGTAAGTGCTTTGTGCCCTTTGCAAATAAATAGAACTTGCACAGTATTTAGATTTTGAGATTTCCTTTACAAACATTCTCCCTCTTTTATAACATTATCAATACAGTTCATGGAATGATAGAATTCTTGCAGCTGGCAGGGACATTAAAGATGACCTATTCCCCATCCCTCCACAGACAGGGACATCTCCCACTAGACCAGGTTGCTCAAAGCCCCATCCAACCTGGCCTTGAACACTTATGGGGCAACCACAACTTTTCTGGGCAACCTTTGCCAGCGTCTCACCACTCTCAAAGTAAAGAATTTGTTCCTGACAAGTAACCTAAATTTCCCTTCTTTCAGTTTGTAGCCATTCCTCCTTCTCCTATCACAAAAGCTCCTGATGCAGAATCCCCAGCTTCCCTGTAAGCCCCCTTCAGATACTGGAAGGTTGCCATAAGGTCTCCATGCAACCTTCTCATCTCCAGGTGAACAGCCCCAACTTTTTCAGCCTTTGCAGGGGAAGTGCTCCAGTCCTCTTGTCAACTTTGTGGCCTCCTCTGCCCTTGTTCCAACAGGTCCACATCTATCCTCTGCTCAGGTCCCCAGATGATGCCACGATTGACAGCTCAGCCAGGGAGGGCCTGGGGATGGAGCGGGGCACTGCTCACCTCTAGCAAAGCCTGGCCTGCCCCTCCCACCAGATTCCAAGGATTCCAAGGTGTTTCAAGACATGAAACATCCAGCTTCTGACAAGCAGTACACTCAGCTTTTAGCAATTGAACAATATTTAGCAAACAGCACTGCAGAATTACTTACAAACTACTCATTTAATTTCACTTTCTTCAAGTGCCATAAAAACACCAATACTTCTTTAATACCCCTACAAATGTCTTCCTATCATACCACCAGAACTGCTGTTTACAGTGACCAGAACAGCAAGCAAGGTTTCAACAGAACCCACACACATTTCCAGTAACTAAATCTATCCAAGATTAAGCTGAAGAAGTTCCTTCTGTGCCCTCCATAAGTCTTTGAAAATCCAGTATGAGTATTCAACTAGTTAACTATTATGTCACATAATTACATGTTATAGAATATTGCAACTATAGCTCTTATTACATTGATCCCTATGGATACCAACTCCAATGTTGACAAATTCACTGTTCAACTTTTACTTAGTAATTTGTTCATAGGCATTTATTTATTTTTTCTCTGTGCTTCAAATGTGCAGTTAACACAAAATACATGCAACATTTCTGAATCACAACCACTTCCAATACCATAAAATATCATACAAAGTATAAAGGGAAACGTACTTTTAGAACGAGTTAAACACTTTCATACAGGATTTTTAAAAGCATTTAAAATGAAAAGCTAGTTTTAGCCTGAATTGTAGTACTGGCACTTACAGAGGTAAAACCAAAATGATCTCATCTAGGTTCAAGTCTGCTTTCAATGGCGTATCATAGCACTGTGCCAAGATATAAGTAACAAATTGTATGATCCTACCTCTTACAAATGCAGATTCAAGCAAAAGAAACAGATCTAGATCCATGGAAAAGGCACACTAACTGCATGGTGATGCAGCTTAGAGTGGTGGCAAGTCACAGATGTGGGTTTCAGGCATCTCATGATAAAGGCTTTTGGCTTTCTTTTCACTGGTGAATGATTGTGACTATCTGAGTAACATGTGAAAAGGTGAACCTCCTTTCTCTTGGCCCCAGTTTTGAATGCAGGTGTGCTAAGTGGCAGAGCTCCACACTGAACTCCTGGTTATCAGCATGTTTAGTAAGGGCACTGACAGTATGCTTACAAGAATTCTAAGTGCTAGAACATGTACTTTATGGCCTCAAACTGCTTAAGCTGTGTGCTAAACAGCTAAGGCCTATGAAAACAGCCCTAAGGTCTCTGGGCACACGTTTTGGTACCTAGGGAAGCTGAGTGCTTAAAACGGAGTCACCTACACACTGTCAGACACTTCCACATTCAGTCTGTTTCAGTGAGACATGCATGAAGGAAGGTGACTAAATTCTGCCCAAGTCTGATTCAAACATCCAAGCCTTCTTTTAAATCTGTTTCTAAGCTCTCTGGGACACAATTTCTTCTTTTATATCCCTTTATATAGCACCCAGTATACTGAGACTGGTATGACTGCAATATCAACTGTCAAAGTACACAGAATTTTCACCCACCTTTGTGGAATTAAAAACTACATTTCAAAAAGCTAAGCAAGATGAGAAACTTAAAACCAAGGATAAATTTTCCCATCCATTAAAAGAAACATTTGAAAAAAGATCCCACAGTTTATAATGCAAATCATAACCATAGCACCACCACCACCACAGAGCTGTACTCCTGTACAGCAGAGTGTATAAGCAGAAGTGGAAAAATCATGACACAGTATTATCAAACATCAACTTACCTGTATCAGTTCAGCATTTATTAAATGTTTCAGTGTTCTCCCTTCATTAAATTCGTTTCAATAAACCATTTGTTTAAATGCTTACTCAAAAAAGGAAGTCCAAATACCATGCCTGGTTTTGAATGTGTATGATGATTAGTGACTTATGCAATGGAGTAGGTAGGGCTAACAAAGGAAGAGGGATGTTTCTCAGAACTCTAATATATAGCATATTTATCAAATGCTTAAATGCACCCATGGTCCTTAAGTTCTTTATAGGGGACTTGCACAACCCATTAGTATCAGTGTTGCAGCACGCTGTCATCAGGAGCAACATGAAGCATACACAAAGTATGATATCTCTTAGATGTTGGATGAGATCCAAAGGGATACAAGGATGTAATGGTTAAAAAGCAGGGCACAAAGAGATAGCAGACTTCTGCACATTTAGTCAAATATTTTTACCAGAAAGTTCCCTAGGTGACTGCAACTAATCCACAAAAAAGCCTTGACCTGAGCATCTGATTCACAGTCTCTGTCTACTGGGGTCCAGAAATTTGATCATGACTAGTCCACACACATGAAAAAAAAAAAAAAAAAAAAAAAAAAAAAAGCAGGTCGCATAAGGTGAAGCAGTAACTACTTGTATTTTCAAACACAAAATACACTTTTCTTTATGTAACAACCAACAAATCACAGCATCAGGGTGGAGGGAGCTGGGTACACTTTTGATACTATTTTGGGCTCTGTTCTTGATTGTGAGTTCCACATATAAGTTAGTTACTGGATAAAAATGTGAAATTTTAGAAAAAGGTATGGAGCCCATGACACTCTTCTCTCCCAATATTACAAACTAACCACTAGAAAGCCCATATTTAATCATTCCAGCTGCTGCTTGTGATTTAAATGACAAACAACAAAACAAAACTCCAAGACACTTAAGCACACATTTCAGCAGTTGGGCTCTACAGGCAGATCCAAGCATACAAATTTCTGTTTTCATGACACTAAATCAGATGTCTCTGGGCCCACCAGACACACGCTGGATTCAATCCTTTACATTTTCAGTAGGTTAACAGGTGACAAAATCCCAGAGAGGATGCAAGAGCAGTTTGTTGTACAAGACACACATGCTGCATGTGTCAAACAAGCTGCTGGTGAGCTGGACTTGTTCTTGCAGGTCATATCATCATATCATTGTATCTTGGGAGACCCCTACATCATTTGAGAGCAGAATTCTTCCAAGTGCTGCTAACCTTTAAGCTCACCTGAACAGAGCTGTCAGGCAGAGAAATACTCAGGAACAAAAGGTCAAAAGAAGCCAACATCATCACAACACTGTACACCCTATAGAAAGAAACTAATGCATAGAAGTTCCACCTGAACATGAGGAAGAACTTCCTTATTGTATGGGTGACTGAGCACTGGATCATGTTGTCCAGAGAGGCTGTGGAGTCTCCTTCACTGGGAATATTCAAGCACTGCCTGCACACAACCCTGTGCCATAGGCTTTACGATCATAGGCTCTGCTTCTGCAGGGAGGGTGGACCAAATGACCCTCCTGTGGTCCCTTCCAACCTGACCAATTCTATGATTTCAATTACTACAGCTTCTCTGTAAAACCCTAGCTAACCATTGCTAAAAGATACTCTACCTTCCTCCACCCTAAACTCCTACTCAGACTGTGTGCATTTTATTTTTTTGCCACATGCACATTAGGAAGACATCATCTCCAAACATCTTAAACATTTTGAAGTGTTGCCTTAATTGAAAAAATTGAAATAAAAAAGGCTACAGATCCTCTCAATTTACCACACATCAATCATTGCCTGGGTAGAAGCAGATCACATACTCTTTCCTATTGAAGATACAGTAGGTTTAAATAGAGCCATTCCAGTTCTTTCATTGGTGGCATAAATCTTCAAATCTCAATGGAAGAGCCTAGTATATTCCTATTGTTAGTGAATCATTGACAGAACAGACTCAACAGTTAAGAAGATTCTAATATGACAATTTATATAAGCAGGGTAATTAAAGTATATTAGAAATCCAGATAATCTCTCCCAATCAAGCCAATGAAGGGCAGCCCATGGGCATTCAAATTACACACTGCAATTTAGCTCAGGGTCACCTTCCCAAGTTAAATAATACCAACAGAACATGCCTTCAACAAAATGATCCTTACTCATAACTAAACCTATTCAGGAAATTACATAAAGCTCTTTGAAGATATACACATTTTAAGAAGTTAACCTCTTTAAACTACTACCTATTGCTTCTACTGATTTGAAGACAAGGGCCAAATTTAATTTCTCACACATTACTTGAAATATTCACTAAAACATAGGAAAGAGAAAATGTTTCAGATCCCTTTAAATGTTATAGTTAAGTATGGCAGTAATATTTTCTCACATTACCAGAGAGGGTGTTAAAACAGATGATGCAAGATGTAGTAATTAAAAAATTATACTGCCAACAGATAGGGAATCTAGTGCTTATCATTTTATTAATATTCTCATAAGCAATTTTTTACTGCCTTTTGTTAACATTTTTTTGTTTGTTTTATGTGCTTCTGCAAATCAGTCTATGGACTGCACAATTAAAAACAATTAATTACATTTTGACATAAAATTAAAAGTAAATCAAAACCAGTATATATAGTTTTCCAACTTTAATGTTATATTAAAAACAAAACAAAGCAAACAAAAAACTCCTCCAAAAACATAACCATTGCAACTGATCCCATAATACACAAAAATGGCAAATATACGCTATTTGAATTTTAAGTCCAAGTTCCTAAATTTTTTAATACACAACTTAACTGCTACTTCTTTACAGAAATACAATTCAAGAAATGGGGCTCTTTGTCTGAAACTAATATAAAGGAATTTGCTAGATTTATATTCTTGACTGAATTATTTAGATTTGAATGTAACAGAGCAAACAGTATGTACTACAGAAAAAAATTGAAATTAAAGTCTCAGGCTTTTAAGACAGCCATTTTTCCCACGGCAAAATGGAAACAATAATGTGTCTAAGATATATAACCAGCAAAGTTCTCACTGACTAAACGATTTTCCCAATCAAGGAATCACTAAAACTGGCAAAACCAGCTATGGCCTAATCCTCTTCAAAGTTTTCAAACCAAGCATTCAGAGTAAGGGATGTTAGTTTGTCAAGCTGCAACATACCTGCACAGCTACCCCTTGAAACTTTAAATATTCTTTGAGAATTCACCTTCTTGACTTTTAAAAGTAAACCACACATTGTTGTGACAAAGACTCAAAATCTAGGTGTAATTCATATATACTCCTTTACTTTTTTTTCCTACAGAATAGCAGGAGTTGTACAAAGGCCAAAGTGGTACTAGCCTGAGCATTTCTGACCTTCACTGAAGAGCAGTGAAAGTTCCCAAGATATCACATACAGACTTGGCAGAGACAAGAGACTAAAAAAAGACAGCATTTTAAAACTCATGAAATTGCAGGAAGAAATGTGGATATCCTTCAAAGAGGAAAACATGCACACAACAAATTCTGTAGAATTTAACTAAGAAAGAAAAAAAAAATAAAACATACAAATGAAGTGTCAAGCAGAGACACTCCCTAATATATTATACCACTTCTTTTACCCCATTCCTCCTGCAGTGACCCCCCATGCCCTTACAACAGAAGAGAGGTTTGGATCCTCAGTGAGACTTGGGACAATGCAGGCCAAAGAGATGATATAATCATGAGATCCAAATGAATACTCCACACAAACACAAGAACTTTCCACTGATTGTTTGATTAAAGTCTTACACAAATGTAGAAACAGGTCAGTAGTCTACCTGAAGCAACTCCTACTAAATTACAAGAAAGAACAAGGATTTTGAAAAGAACTAGCATATAATATAACCATGGACAAAGTAAAGGAAATCGAACTGGGAATTCTTTTCTCTCAACTGGATTCTCTTTACTTAAAGGCATGCAGTACAAGTGTCACGAAAATTCTGATTTTATAATTTGCAATATCGAAGATAGGGCAATAAGTTCTAATGATTTTTCTATGCATTTAACATCAAGTTTTAGAGGAAAGCTGTACATTACAAAGTATGCATTAATGACAGAAAATGTCAACAAATCTTATGTTGATCCTTCAATCCACTGATTCATAGATAATTTGTGGATGGGGAACACTAGGAAATGTTTGTCTTAATTATTCTGGAATGTTCTTGCGTATTTCTCTTAAAACACATATATTTTCCAAAATCATTCACTATTTTGTAAACAATTAAACAGCATAAGAGCCTCTTAGTTACCCATTAACTCATTCATCAATGAATTGTTTTACCCATTTTTGAATGGCTAGGCTTGATGAGTATTCCCTCAATATGCCTAAGTAGAGAAATGTCTGAGGCAACAGTTGCTAGACACACCAATAAATAAATTTTTAAAAATTAGAAAAATTATCTGCCTATAAAAGGGCTTATCTCCTGATATCCAAGATTCTAATGCTCACTGGGACTGAAAGTGTTAATGCTGTGAATAAAATATTTTCAACTGTAACTGAATCATGTGAAGATTATCAATATAGCAGCAATGTACAGAGGTGCTCCAGCAAGGTTACAGAGTTTAATATAATCCTCTCTATAGCTAAGCACAGTAATAGAGAAACCCTGTGTTCACTGTGACAGCATGTTGTGTGCACTCAGTAATACTTTTAAAATACATGGGGAGAACAAGAAATCCCCAACATCCTTACCATTCTCAAAGACAAAGTAAAGATATTAACAAGAACAGACACACAACCCTAAAACACAAAGGTACAGAAAAGCCAAACATTCAAAGCTGTAGAATATTACTTAGCACTTTCTCCTTAACCCTTCTCAGTGGGTTTAACTGCATCACTGAAAAGACAAGTTGTTATGACCGTAATTTAAATGCAAGCAACAGAGCTTGAGCTTGCTTTGTCTAGGTCTGCTGTGGGGAATATTACATCTGCCACAGCCACCCTAGCAAATTTATGTCAGAGGGCTTTTTTATTTTTCCTAATCATATTTAGAAAAGATAAGGCTGCAAGAGCAGCAAAGACAACACAACCTGTGTTAATTCAGTGCAACTAGTTCACATTTCAGTTTGTGGAAAACTGCTGGGAAAAACAGACACCTGATTTGAGCTCAACTGCAATTTTCCTTTATTACTTTCACTGGTGTTCAGCCATGCCAGCTTCTCCCTGTACTATGCAGGCATATGCTAAGATTGCAGTTTCCTTTGTGTCTGTAATTTCCTTTGTCCAAAATACAAGCTGGAAGGCATAAGCACAGGAAGTGACCCTTTGCTATCCCAAAATCAGAAGTCCTAGGAGAGAGTGTCCAGGTACTCATTTATGCACAAGGGCTCAGCAATTCACAGACCTCAGTCAAGTAATCTCTCCTAGATTCAGCACTATTCAAGGCACCAGGAGTCATCTTGTTGCTTTGAACAGGTGCCTGCGCAGTTCTTTTGAAGAAACAACAGAAAAAATAAAGAGATAAGAAGACATTTAGTTTCCCTAAGCAGACTTTCAGTATAGGTCAGATACAGAATTTTTTTAATCCCTTGAAAAAACAAAGAGAAAAATAAGAAAAAAAATTATCAAGCTGCATTGAAATTGATACTATGGTAAGCTGTTGTATTTCCCATTTTTAGTTCACATCTATGCAAAAATCCCACCTAAATCCCCCTTTAATATTTATAAGTCATGTCATATCACAGAACTTAAGAGCTGCATTTCATTTTTTAACAGCCTTATTTTGAACAGAAATCTTTTGCAACATTACAATTAGCTTTGATCAAATTAAGACAAAATTTCCCAATAAATTTCCTGTCACCTCACAAAATTAGAATTTAAAAGGAAAATACAAAACATCCACCACTGATGGGAAGGAAGAGGCTTATAGAAATCATTGGAAGTTCTGTTACCTGCCTTGACCATGAGACACTTCATCCTTTGGTTTTGAAGATTTTTTTAATTTGTTTGTTAAAAAAGCCAATAGTATTTCTTAGTTGTAATGTAACTTTAAGTTACCAGTGACTAAAGTTTTTTTTTTTTAAACAGGAGATTTTGTTTCCAAACTATTTTATACTTGAAAGAACAGGCATCCCAGATCACTTCAGGTTACATTTATTCAAATTCAGACTTTATTTGGAACATAAATGCTAAAATCTGCCACATAGAAAATAGAAAGTATTAACAGTTAGGTATTTATATGAAAACAACACATCACTGCTGGTACCATGATTCTTCCTTCTTGCCATCAGAGCAGAACACTTACAAGCAAAGACTTAAGGGTCACAGCTAGTAAGTTAAGCACCATTTGTTCCCTGTTAAAAGAGTTCCTTCAAAATAATCAAAAGAAAGATCCACTCAACCCTATCAAGACCTTCTGAGTGAACTCCTTGCTTGCAAAAGCTGCCTGCCCACAACCATGTCCAGATGGCTTTTGAATAGTTCCAAGTATGGAGACTCCACAATGTCCCTAGCAAACCTGTACCAGTGCTCAGTCACCTTCACAATAAATAAAAAGTGTTTGCTGATGTTCAGAAAACACTGTGCCTCTGATCTTGTCACTGGGCACCAGTAATAGCCTAGCTCTGTCTTCTTTGCACCCTCCTCTCAGATAGTTCTATTTACTGACAAAATCCCCCTTCTCCAGTCCAAGCTGAACAGTCCTGGCTCTCTGAGCTTTTTCTCACAAAAGAGATGCTCCAGTCCTAAAATCACTTCTGTACTCTATCCATTAGGTCCATGTCTTGTAGCCCAGAACTGGACACAGCCTGCCCAGCTGTGGCCTTGCCATAAGCAGAGGGGAAGGATTCCCACCCCAAACAAGCTGGTAATACTCTGCCTACTGCAGCACAAGATGCTATCAGGATTATAGGTAGCAAGGGTACATTTCTTGCTGAAATCCCCAATGAAGGTATATGGAAACCTTCCACATCACTAAAAAATAACTCATATGTGAATATAATTATAGTGAGAATCAGAATGCCTGATTATCTGAGAAACTGAAATGCTGAAGTGAGGAGCAAGTACTTTTATACGTCACTTTACTTAATAAACAGACAAACTGCAGATTGCAAATAGTGTCTTTCATAAAACTCTTCCATTTGAGCAGAACTTCTAAAATTCATCATACTTGAGACACTATATGTTAAACAGGATTTGTATTTTGTTACTTGTTGGTTTTGTTTTGTGAATTTTTTATTAAATGCTAAAGAATTGAAAAAACCCTTTTTGGAAGGGACCTGCAGAGGTACAACCCTTAGCTCAAAGCAATGCCAATCTTCAATAAACTAAGGATGGATATTCTACGATCTGTCTTAAAAATATGTTCCAATGCCTGTGAAAATTTCCTTATTTCTAATAAAACTTCTTTTCTCACAATCTCAGTCCATTGGTTCCTACAACCTTTGTGACGAGTGTGATTCTATCTTATCTATGGGCTTCCCCCCGTTAGACTCCTCTACAAATCAATAAAGTGCCTTCCAACCACCACCTCCCATCCAAACTCTCTTTTCCTAAGGATGAAAACCTCATCTTTCTCTGTCTGTCCTTGTAAGAGCATTTGCTCCTGCTTCCTAATCATCCTGTTCATTCTCTGCTCAACTTAAATCAGTATTTCAATGCTTTTCTTTTACTGGGAACCCAATATGCTGCTTACTTGTACAACATAATTTATTTGAACCATATTCTTGTAGACACCAATGAAATGTAGCTGCCCATAGCTACACAATAGCCCAGACACATATACAACAAATTTTCTGAATTTTTATAAGCTAAGTCTTTTTTACCAATTCTTTACTGTCTTTTTTTCTCAGAAAAAAATTTAATGAGAAACAATAACTATATAGTGTGACTAGAATGCCAAGTAATGGTTCTGAAAGGCCATCAATGAAACCCAGTTTCAGGTATAGTAATTTCAAATTTTCCTGCCTTTAGCTCTTTTGTGGGATTCTGATATCAGGATAACAGCAGCTGACAGAGAATTATAATGATGGGACAGGTTCATCTCTTCTCTAAACTATTGTTTACACTTTTAAAAGTAATTTCTTACAAGACACAGATGACTGAAAAAAATTTAAAGCTTAAAGGTTGACACTAAACAGATATTTTCTTACAATTCAGACCCAGTAGTTAATCAGACTCCCAGTGCTGATGGACTCCCCACACTGGGGAAGAGAGACCCACACACTGAACTTAAGTGGATCTCTCTTTAAGCTCACAGTGTTTCGTTCAAATATATCAAAACAATACAGATAATTTTGGAAGAGTTTACACTCTCAGAAATGGAAAAATTACAGCTATGCAAAGTCCATTAAAATTCTTCTTAGCCATGCTAAAAAAATTAAAAAAAAAAAAAATTCAAAGTTCAACAAACTTTGTGAAACATTCACCAAGGACAACATCTCAAATGTCTTCCATGTCCACCTTTAGAAAGGCAGTTTCTCTCATTAAGCATGTCTTCACACAGGTCAAGTACAAAGAGGCAAGGACAAATGGCAAAATTGTTATCCTGGCTGCAGAAATTCAGATGCTGAGTTGGTGCCACCTCAGTAAAAACTTTCTGATGGGATCAGAAGATGTGAAAAGGACTCTGAGGATAACTGCACAAAATCCTGAGGAGAGCATCAAAATATTAAATATTAAAACTCCAATGCTGAAAACAAACCAACTAGAAGTACTACTACCCAAGTTATCTCTTCAGACATTCTGAAATAATTTCCAGTAACAGACATACCTTACCATTACACCTGTAATGCTGTTGGTATTATCACACAACTCATTTTTCAGACAGGAAGCTTGAAAAATACTTCACAAATACTGTTAATTTAAAACAAAACTGTAACAGAGGGGCAAACTGCAATTCAAATAAAGTTTTTCTTTTCTAAAATGAAACTCTCTTGCTCCAGCTTCTCTGCCTTTGCAGAAAACCAAAACCTACTTGCATATGGATACTCTCTAGCAAGCTGCTCAGAGTCATATACTGTAAGTGGTTTAGGAAAATCTTTCTCTCAAGAGAGAAAATAAATTTTGTAAGGCAGGCAAACTTGTACTCAAGATAATGAACTAACTTGTTTCCAAATTCCAAAACAAAGTATTTCATTTCCTTCCTGCAAAATCAATTTTGTTCCTAATGGAGTATCTGTTGCAGGAAAGGATGCTGTTTGTGTAATATGTATTTATAGTGAGGGTGATTACTTTGGGTACAAAACATCCCATACTAACATTGTTCCCAACACTGGCTAATACAGACAGTAGAGCTAATCTTCTGTCATCTAGGAAGAATGGCAGGCTTACTGAAGTTAAATCACCATCCCCTCTGAAACACAGTAACAATCACTGTTAGAACTGATAGTTTATTAGATCAAAGGCACCATCAACAATATCAATTCTGCCTGCTAGTGTTAACAGGAAAATGTTTTACAAGTTCTACCACTGGGCATCCATTTAACTTCCAGCACCAGCTATGCTGTAAAACTGTGCACATAATTTATCTCGTGACCTGTGTGTGTGGGAAGCATTATCCAGGCAAAACTTCTCACAGTCTGACAAAATGCTGTGATTTGCACTGCTCAGATGATTGAACAAACAGACTTCAAGCAATCACTGACAATAGTTTTTAAATTCAGATGTGCAATACTACATGAGAGCAACCTATTCCTTTAAAACCAATTTGTTAGAATACAAGTAAATGAACAATTACTACATTTTAAACTTGCCCACGTTTTATCCATTAGGCTTAAGTATTATTGAAGTTCACATTTATCTTTCACATTTTTAGCAATTTCTCCACTGAACACTCCTAATGTTTCCATGGTGTCCATGGCAACGTCATTGCTTACATATAGCTTAAATAGACATTCATTCCAATTAGGTGAAGTAAACAGAAAACAGCCATTCATAATTCCTCAAGTTACTGTCATCTTTTCTTTTACAGAGCAATCAACAGCCTTCAAATAATTTCCAGTTTAAATCTCTTGCATTGATACATACAGTTGATGACACAAACTCTCTTTTCCACATCATGGTAAAACCAATTTAATTACTCCCAACAATACGCAAAACATACCAAAAAAGTATTTAATAATAATTTCAACAATGAAGATTTAATAACTTACCATGTTTCTTTTCATTGCAAATGTATTGCTACTAAGGCTTCCTAAAGTTTAATCTAATATTTTTCTATACTATAAAAAAATATTTGATTATAATGACACATGCTGTAATGCCTTTCAAAAAACTCACCTCAGACAGAAAATATGCTCAATAAAATAGGATTGCATGAAATTGTGCTGGTTTTGCAATATGGTATTTAATATCAAAACAGAATGTGATGCTATTTAAAGGCTTGCAGCACATACTTTTTTAAACATTCTGATTTTATGTGCCTCTTTGTTGCTTAATTTCTTAAGGGGCACTTGTCTAGTTTGCAATATTTGTTTTTTTCACTAAGAAAGTAGCTCATGAAGGTGTTTTCTGATGCTTTTTACATAAAAACCACTATAGTGAAAAACCAGCATGAGCCTTGGGACACCTACCAGCTCCTACTACTCTGTCTATGTTCAGCATGTCATGTCCTTGCCATGCAGCATCACCTACCACAGGCAGACAACACATTGTTAATAATGTCACAAATAACTTTCAAAGTTTTCTATGCAGCTGCTGAAAGAATTCAGAGACAATTTCACCACACACAGTTAAATGTTGAAGCAGTTTTTCCTATTTTGCTCTCCAAAATCCTACACTAGAAAATCCCTTGAGTGAAAAGTCAGAGAAAGGCTACCATCCCTTCTAGGGTTAAAAGATGCTTTTGTAAGATTTTTAGGTCAGATTAACCTTTTGCTCACAATAGGGCTGGCTATTGGTTTTATTTTTTACTGTCTTTAACACAGGTAAAAAAATCAATATGAAGCGAGACAAAGGGCTCTGGAGGCCCTGACTGCACCAGCTTTTGGTTTGGCTCATACACAATCCTACAACATGCTGAGGCTGGGAAGGATTAGCCTGCTTGTGTTGAGTAAACCGATGATACTCAATAAACAGTTTCTGTTGTAAACCCCTTAGGACGTGCAAAGCCACACTAGTTGGCATTAGACCAGATAAGCTGCCGAACCAGCTGTAATCTCATTTAGACCTGAGCTGATCCTCCTGTCCTTTCATTCCACAGGATCAAAGCAAACCACTGAGGAGGCAGCTGTATTATAGCAGCAGTGCTTGCTGGATGCAGCAAACATTTCATAAATTCCTCTCCTTGAAGCAAGCCTGCAAATAATCTACCCAGAGCCAGTTCAATCAATGGATTTCTGAATTCATTAGTCTTATTATTACAGGATAACTGTTTTCTCCACATAGTGTTGTAGCTGTTGCAAGCCAACTTTGCAAAACAGCTCTTATTGCTGACCATTTCTTTCTGGTAATGTGCCTTTGCATTTTTGCAGTGCCACATGAAAATGATTTAAATCACTTCAATGCAGTATTTTTTGAAAAGACTAGAAATAAAACCAATTTACGAATATTCAAGTAGGAAGCCTTGAAATATAGTACATTCTTCCAAGCATAATTACTGGCTACCTGTATGCTTCCATGCATAAGTAATAATGACCAATGTTTTCTAAGCTCAAATGATAACAGCAAAAGTAGAGATTATATCATTGTAACACCATAAATACAGACAAAAAATATAGATGTGAAAGGAGTAATTCTAACGAATAGATTTCTATTTGCCTTTTACTCTTAGTGTTCTCTGGAATTAAAAAGAAGAAATATTTTCATTGTTGATGAAATGAATAGCACAACTTAGGAAAACTACACAAGCAACAAGTCTTTTTTAACTAAGCAAAAATGAAAACCAAGGCACTGGATCAAATAAGACTAGAGGGTGCAACATTCGATTTCTGTATCACATTTGGAGTTTTCACTCCACTTTCAATTATAGATAAAAATATTATAGCATAATCTTAGAGCTTTAGAAGAACAGAACATGTAATTCAGAAAATGCATCAACTGATCCATTTCCCACCAGTGAACTCTGCAATACAGCACATATTCACAGATAAAGTAAAATTAGATTTTTTTACTTACAATGGAATAAGGAAAATATTATTAAAAGTATTTTCCAGTCCTTTTAGTTGCTAATTATATTAATCATTAGTGTAAAAACTTAAGTTTTCTGACATAGTTGCATTAGGGAAAAAAAAAATATAATAAGAATTATGCAACACAGCAGCAATTTTTTTAGGTCATATGCAAGTCATATTACTGATTCTTGGATCACTCCTTGAGGAATTAGTAGTAGCCAGAGAAAAAAAGTGTGGTCTGAAAAATAAGGAAGGTCAGGTAACCCTTACAGTTAAGGTAAAAGTAGCAGTGTTTGTGACTCACTTTATTTGCAGCCAGTATAAATATGCAGCACATTCATGCACAAACTGAAAAGTCAGGAAGATCCCTCACAGAGAACTGCTCTGAGTTTACAGAGCACAAGAGAAAGACCTGTATCATCTTTGCAGGCACACCCTACCCTGCACTGCACAGAGCTATTGAACATCTGTATCTGGCTGCTCATGTTTTTATAAGAGTATAAAAAAATATTGTAATAAAAAGATTCTATCAAGTACAATAAAATCAAAGTTTAACACATGCAAATGATTTTTAACAGATTACAGATATATGTTTAGTATAAAATCTTTTCAAGCACTACAGCACAGATGTGCTAGAGCATGTCAGGCAGCTGGCAAAGATGAGCAAAAGGTATTTGCACCTATCATCTACAGATGTGCAAAAAACTCACCACACATCTCTTCCTCAATCACTTAGAAACCATCTGATGTGCTAGTTAATGATTCCCCTCTCTCCACTTCATTCTTCAGACATAAAGGGGTCCCATTTAACATAATCACTTAATAACAGCAAAGTGATGGGTATCAGAACTCTAATTCTTCTAATATTTGCAAAATCCAGCTCTTTGTAATAATAATAACACCATGATAGCAAACTGTAAAACTGTGTAATTATACTTTAATTGTATTGTGAGGCATGCATTAATCACAAAGTTTAAGTACCAAGGATGGAATTATAATAATTCGGTAAAACAAATTTAAGCTAGCTAAGTAGGTCAGAACCACTAGCATGCAACAGGAGACCTCTGGGAATTTATCAGTTAATGGCTATTTATGTGCAAATGAGTGCCCTCCAACCCTCCCAAATCCTGTGTAGCTGAAGGGTATTTCTGTTAACCAGGAGCATGCTTAACTGCTGAGGCATAAATTAAACCATTTATTGGAATGATTTTAATTCTTCTCTCCCCCCACCCACTCTTACTACTCCCCTCCACTATCACTAGCAGCACAATTTACAGTATTAATTTACATGGAGATAGGATTGCTGAAGAGTTTTCAGAAATTACTCTTTTCAAGAAAGAGCAGGAAAAAGAGAACAGGGAAAAAAAAGAGTGAGAGACAAACTTTTAGTAAGAGACAGTAGCAATGCTACACTTGATCTTCAAATCTTGGTAAGCTGAGCTATTAGGAGTTTCAGAGGTTCAGTATCACAGCAATGTAGTATAAACACTTCCATAATGAACTTTAATGAAATGCAATTCTGTTTTACATCCTCACAGAATCATAGAACCTTTTAGGTTAGAAAAGACCTTTTAAGATCATCAAGTCCAAACATTAACCCAGCACTTCCAAGTCCACCAGTAAACCATATTCCCAAGTGCCACATCTCCTTTTCTTTAAATACCTCCTGACAGCCTGTTCCCGTGCTTGACAACCCTTCCCATGAAGACTTTTTTCCTAATATCCTATCAAAACTTTCCCTGTGCAAGTTGATGACATCTTATCTCACATTCTAAATTTGGAGAAGACAATGAAGCTCAAGGGGGACTGCATCCACTGTATTTTCTGCCGTAATGTTCAGACTGTACACATATCAAAGGTTTTCTTTCAGGAAAGAAAACAATAAAAATTTCTTGGCTGGAAGAAAAGATCACCTTCAATTTTTGAGTTTGAACTAGAAAAAGCTAGCCATTTTTCATGTCTTAGGGAAATAGATACCTTTACAAACTACTTGGAATCAAGACGTATTGAATTTTCACTGTGCTGTAAAATGGGGATGATTTGCAGACAATATAAATGATTTCTCAATACTTATAATCATAGCAGTAATTCAGTACAGCAAGGCAAGATAATGTAAGCATAACTTCAAGATTCGCTTTTAGGCTTCTAATTTCATATGCTTGGGGTTTCTTTTTTTTTTTTTCCTAAGTGCACGCACAAATATTCTTACAAAGCCTAGGGTCCCAGAACAATAAAACAGCAAAAATCTGATTATCCCAGCATCAATTAACCACAGCTCCCCATTACCCTAAACAGGGTCACATCTCCCCAGTGCCTAATAATTGTATTGTAAAATCCCTTGATTGCCTGAACGCATTCACACTCTCCCTACGATGTTTGTATGATCATGGTTGTGTTACAGTTAATTATTATTTAAGAGATGATCACAGTACATTACTCTTTCTGATGTCATCTTTGCACCTAATACAAAAGTCCACATAAATATAGCACACTGGATAAATGCACAGTTATCCCTCACCAATTCAAGTTATTGCAGAATACCCCTTAATATAAATAGGGGTGGTCTGAATCAGAGGAATTCCCTGGGAGCAAATCCTTAGCAGCTCCAAAATACTTTTAATAGGCAGATACATGGAACACTTACTGAAGAATTTCCAAAGGCACATCTCCAGTAGCTAAACAATATATTCCTGCCCAGAAAAACAAAAGAATATAAATGAAAATATTCCACTTTATTCTCATAGATTACTTTTTGTAAGGAAAACAAGACTACAAAAAGCAGTGGAAGGAAACATCATTGTCCTGGCAAGCACATCTGTACTTGCCTGTTCTTCCCTTCTCCTGCCCCTCAGTAAAGGTTGACACATCCCTGGCTGCTGTGGCTGCCTGTGCAGCCCCTGCATTGCCACAGACAGAACCAGGAGCATTCTGCCTCTTAACACAGACCAGCAAGCATGCACATTAAACCAGACACTTCACACAACTTCTTTCATAACCAGTCAAAAATTAATGAACAGAACTATCTGGCCAAAAATAAGTTCACTCCTGTATTTAGCACATCTGCACTATCAGAGCTTGTGACAAGCCCATGGTTACCTCCCCCTTCCCTACAGTGAGGGGCTGCAGCCTGGATTATGTCTGTACCTTACAGCCATTGGCAGGGGCTCAGTATTGCCCTCAGGCTTTAATTACCCCCAATTAGAGATAAACAGCACCTTCTGGTTATGAAAGAGGGAATAGACAGCACCTTCAGCTTCTCAGACAACTAAGTAAACCACAAACTGCTTTTACCTTTCTCTAATCACTCCTCCTAAAAAAAGAAAAGTTATAAAGAGACCCCCACAAGACCCTGAGATGATGAACCATGAATATGTTTCAGAGTATGCTTTCCTCTTTCCAGTTTGATTTTAGGGAGGATATATATGCTGGCCTACTATTTTGGGCTCATTTCCCATTAGACACATTTTCACTGTCCCTGTTTTAGTGCCACTGTAAAGAAAGCTGGAGCATTTAGCCACTGGCAATTAGTGACACTTGGACTTGCTCCAAGCCAAATAAAACATGGCAATGTACATCTACATGTCCTGTATCAATGCCTAAAAAAGCATTTCCAAAGTGATTTTCCAGACAGATTTCAAGCCTCAAACACAAAACCACCAAAATACCATCACCCTTTTCGGCATGGCCATTGTCCAGTGCATACAGTAGAGGCCATCTTTACACTCCCACCCCAGAAATTCCAAGAAAAAGTAGGTTCAATTTTTCTCTCCCAACAGAACAAAGAAATTAAAAAAGAAAATAAGCTCAATTCCACAAGTCTATCTTGAAGCCTGCAACAATGCTACATTTGCAGCCTACTCTAAATAACCACTTTAAACTTCTGTGCAAAATTAACCAATTAACCACTAGCATGAAGAACAGCAGAAAACCTCTAACATCTTTTTATATACTGGGTAACTTTTAGCATGTCTCCCCTCAACTCTTCCTAGCTGAAATAATTTCCATCAAACTTGTACAAATGGCCTATTCCAGTAATTCATTTCTGTGTCTCTCTACAATTTTCAATTTATTCATAAATGTTTTGTAAAATGACATATCCTGAAATGCATACAGAACACAGCTAAGACAGAATAAGCAGCTCTTCTCACCTGCAGGAGTTTTATTAACACACTTCACAACACTTTTTTTGGTTTTTTTTTCCTAAAGCAATAGGTCCTGCTTTGTAATATCATACAGGCTGTGTGCATAAAAAAGTCACTGTTAAAAGTCAGCCAATAGATTTCAGTTAAATTTCAGATTTTCTTGCAGATAATGTGGTCTTAGAAACTCACATAAATAAACATCCTGTAAACAGAGGTGAAAGCTTAAGTACCAGGTTCACTTCCCACATTGGGAATCCAATTCACAAACAATTTCAGTTTTTCCCTGTGTATTAGCTGGCAATCATGCTAGTGCAGGGACAATACTGGAACTTGCAAGAAGCTGTGCTGAGCAGGCAGCAAAGTTCACAAGCAAGGGCAATGGCAGATACCTCACTTCAACCAGCCCCAGATGTGGAGATCCTCTGTTTCTTTTACCTCCCCACACTTTGACAATATGGCTGCAACTCAAGTATTCCATATGTTCTTCCTAATTTCAGCATTTGACATTCACTACTTCCTCTTGTTGATGGTAATTTATTTCAAGATATCAAAGTAATTTTAAATTCTTGTTTTCCATTTGAACACAGAGAAATACCCTCTAATTTCTGGCTACATACAAACTTAAACTTTTTTTTTTTCATCTACTGCAACTACTTGTGCTAAACAGTTCAAAATTCTCAGTTATCTGAAAAAATGCCATCAAACACTGATAATACTAAGATTACACAAGTAACACTGAAGCCTGACACTACAGATGATTTTAATGAAAATTTTCTCTCTCATTCCCATGCACTTTATTTCATTGAAAAAAACTGTTTGTACTTTTAAGGATGCTCTTTTCTTTTCTCCCACTTCGTATTTCCGTTAGGGTATCCAGGAATTGTATGATGCATAAACACGAGAAGTTGTTTATGTCCAAGAAGAAATTCAATCACAAGCAAAAGCGTCCTGGGGATGAAGAATCAAACACTATATACCCAGAAAACAGAAAAACAGTAAAGAGTAAACAGAGAACAAAATGTCTTGAGATTCATCCCTTCTCCTCACTCGGTCATTGCTTTCAAGAGAACACATCAAATTGTTTTTGCTGATTAGACAGTCCCAGAACTTGGTAGCAAGAGCTGATGCTGGTAGGTTACAGCTGTTAGTAACAGAATCTGAAACAGATTTGGGGAAAAAAATGCAGTAAGTGGCTATTTCTCATCACTGTAGCCATTATCCAGTTTCCAAAGTATGAGGTTAGACCTCTGGTGCTCTGGGCACCAACTTCATCAGGTTATTTTCTTAAATGAGCAAAGCAGTTAATAGTTGCTATAAAGTCATTTATCACAAAGGTGCATCAGTCTTGAAAGCAAAGTCACAGGCATTAAAGTCCATGCCAAGTTTTGGTGTGGAGTCCCAAACAGAAGCAGAAGCTGCTCCTGTCAAGGTCCTGGTGAAGCTGATGGTACTGCGGCAGCTCCTACCTTCTTCTTGGGTGTTGTGGTGAGACAGCAAAGAAAAGCAAAAGGTAAAAGCAATAACAAAAGTGGTGGCAAAAAGCAGGGGCTCTCCCCAGTGCATGCTCTTATATAGAATCTTCTCAACAAGCTAAGACACAAACTCGGACCACCATTCCTTAACCTATAAGAGTTCTAGTTTCTTAACACACCAGGTTACATATAAGCTACATATATGGTCTATCTTGTTCTATCTGAAAAATGTAAGCAATAGTCTTACTAAAACTCTATTATGTCTAAAACTACATTCCTGGAGCCTCCACTGAAAACACGAGTATGTTTTTCAACCTTCACTAGAACTCACACTTCTACTCTGGCATCTGAACCTTTCACTTACTAAAAATCATTAGAGCTCATACTAAAACTTACTTACTGACTCACTTACTTATCCTAAAACTTAAACTTACACCTCTACCTTATGTGTGAGTGGCTTAATATACTTCAATCCATCCGAAGGCTTTAATTTTAATCCCTGCACTCTGATTTCTCTCTGAAGAATTCAGAGAGACCCTCGACTCACTGACTTCAACATCGAAGTATGAGTGATGGTGGGGGGAACAAAACCCAAAAGCTTGTTCTACTGAACCACTGAATTTTATCTTTCAGATCTGCACAAAGTGCCTCAATCTGTGTTGTGTCCAGCATCCAGCAGGTGCTTTCCTTGCTTTTCATTTTCCTTCATTAAGACAAGCACATTCATCTGTTTGGTTAGCATAAGGACCCTCCTCAGAGTTGGTTCAGATTTTTTTCCTCCACTTTAAAGGTCAACTTTCTTTAAAACATAAAGGCACAAATTAATTCTCCTCTCCAGAGATATCAACTCCCGTCTCAGGGGCTGGCAATGGAGACAAGAGTGCAAAGGGAAATACTCTGGGTGAAGCAGAGCCAGATGTGTCTGGTTCAATGCACATAATTGACTCGTCTAAACATTCTTGACACATCCAAGACACTGGCTTGCCCTCGTCCCAAAATGTACACTTGCTATTTAATCAGTCAGTTTCTGATTCTCTGCTGAGAGCCCAGAAACCCCGGGCACAGCTGGGCACTTGGGCAGGCAGAGCTCCCTGTGGCTCCTCCATCCTCCCGCACAGGCTGTCAGTAGGAGGCAGCATTGGCTCTGCCAGCAGCAGCTCCGCACCGCAAAGTACTTGGGAGCGGGCTTCATTCTTCTGTCATTATATAAGCAAGATGACACTGTTCTCTAATCCAGCCAAAGCTGATAAGTACCATCAACCTGTCACTTCCTACATTTCAAATTCTAACATTGCAGCATCAAAGAGTTTTTACATTTCGATTTCTTTTGCTGGCAGCGGTCGGTAGCCTCTCATTCTCCCACGGTGTTCTAATGCAGCATTTGCACACCGGGGTTACTCCCAGCCTGAATAGCAGGTCATCCCCTACTCACTGAGCTCATCTGCGGCCCATGTGCTAGGCAATTTAGATCCAATCAGCCCTTATTTAGCTCAAGAGTAATGAGCAGCATAGTGACACAGACTTAAGCCTGACCCTCAGGACACTGCTCATCAAGCAGTAAAACTGTGACAAAATCATTCATCTTCCACCCGCTGGCAAGAAATAATACTCGCACTCACTGTATTACTTTTTCAAGACATAGGAAAAAAAAAGGTCCTGAATTTTCATGATGTGAGACATTAATTTGCAGAAAGCTGAATTCCCTTAAACCCCCCTGTTGCTATGAGCTCACCAGGGGGAAATAGGCCTTAGGAGACTGAAATGGAATAAAGAAAATTGCTTCAGCTTTCTGTTCATTTTAAATAAGCCTTAAATCTGACATGAGATATCCTAAAGAGAGAAGAAATATAGATCTTGTAAGGTAACGAAGAAACAATCAAAATTAAGAGATTAGAAGGCTACTTGCATATAATGATTTTATTGGCAAAAATATTTCTTTTGTTTAACATCCACGACAAAAAAAAAATACTCCATATGAAAAGCCATTCCCACACCTCATAGTAAGAATAAAAGGAAAACCAAGAGGAAAGTTAATTTAGGAAAAATAGTTTCAGAAGTGAGACACTTCCATCAGTAAACAAATCTGTGCTTTATGTTCTTCAGGGAGCACATATTTCTCTAAACAACTGCAGGGTCCCAAGCAGCAGGTTCTCATTACAGCTGGATATGATTTTACTTTTTTTTCATGGATTTATTCTTTCACAAGTCCTGTACTGTTGTCCAGTAGACCATAGAAAGTTTATGCAGACTAATTTTTGGAAGATAAAATGGATACAATGGAACACAGTGTTTCCATCTGTAGCACAGGGGATTGAACTGTGTATCTTCATGATTCATAGACTTGAGTGAGTTTCTTTGGCTTTGGATGTGTACCAAGAATTACTTTTTTTGGGCACCAAGCAATTAGAAGGTTTTTTTTGGCTGCTTTTAATGTTTGTTTGCTCCAAAGTGATTCTAGAATAGAACAGTAGAATAGAATAGTGCAGTAAGAAGGGACGTCGAATGACCATCTAATCCAACTGCCTAAGTAATTCAGAGCTGATAAAGAGCTAAAGCAGATTATTAAGGGCATTGTCCAATTGCCTCTTAAACGTTGACAGGCTCGGGATAACAATCACTTCTCTAGAAACCTTGCTCCAGTGCTTGACCATTCTTTCAGTAAAGAAATGCTTCCTAACGTCCAGTCAAAGCCTCCCCTGGTGCAGCTTTGAACAATTGCCACATGTCCTATTAGTGGAGCCCAAGGAGAAGACCTCAGCACCTTCCTCTCCAGTTCCACTTCTCAGGAATCTGTAGAGAGCAATGGGGTCATGCCTCAGCCTCCATTTCTCCAGACCAGATAAGCCCCAAAGCCTCAGCCACTCCTCATAGGACATGCCCTCCAGCCTTGTTGCCCTCCTCCTAAGCCAGGTGCTTTCTATTACATCCTAAACATCAATGTGAAATTATTGTTAATCCATTGCTCAATTTACACATGTCCACCTGATGATTCAAGAAAATGGGCACTGAGAAGGGGAAGTGAATTTCTTACAAACCTGAGCCAGTGACGGACATCTACAAGAACTTCGTATATGCAAAGTATGAGGTACACATTTCCAGGGCATGCTATTGTCTCATTTCATTTATTTACACAGTAAGACCCTCAGAGCAGAGGAGAAACAATCAAAAGGCATATTAGTTTTAGCTAGTCAGCTCTGAAGGTCAGAATACAAGGGACAAATTTGTAAAACAATAATGTTTTTTACTTTAGTCTCCAATAAAAATCTGAAAAAAATCCCTCAAATCCCACAAAGAAAGAAGTAAACAAGTCAGTGTTAATTACCAAAGCCACACGTTAAGGCAACAACTGTAGCTAAGAACACACACTGTATTCCCTCAGAAGGTGCTAACAGATTATTTTTAAGGATTTAGATATAGGAAACCTCTCAAAATGCTGCTATATTGTAAAGCAGTGCTTTTCTCATTAGAGTATTTAGACATTAGATTTTCATTACAATCATTTAAACACCAGTTTTATTAATGGAATACCTGAACTTCAAAAAAACCAGTAGAAGTACTTTAAAAGATAGGTCAAGCTAGCATAATAAGGCATACTTGCTCCTGAAGCATATGATATTTGTTGTAAAGCAAAAAAGGAAGGATTTATTTCCTTTTTTTCCACACAGGTGAACAAAGTTCACAGCAACTTTCGGTGGTCATTCATTCAGCCTGGGAGATCTTAGAGCTAAACTAACACCTTCTGAACTCTCAGTTCAGCAGCTTAGTCACAGAGTTGCCTCCTGTGCTTATCAGGACATCACAGCTGGTGGCTCCAAATATCCTCACAGGATGGGATGGGTAAGCAAAGACTCATGATCTTCCAAACTCTTCTGAATACAGTTTTCAGAAGCTCAACATCAGAAAAAAAGATTTTACAAAGACTAGCACTATAACCCCTGAAGGGGAAGAAGAAAAGGAGGGAGGACCTTTCTATTCTCCTTCTGAGCTTATCTACTGACTTACACAGTAACAGAGAGGGGGAGAAATGCTTCTCGTGGTCTCAAAAAAGCTTCCCACAGGCTGTTTTGATGGCAAGTATAACTCAAAAAAATTACAAATGACTGTATATTTCCATAGCAAAGATATACTGGATAATCCTTCCTATTGTGGTTTCTCTCACAACCTCAAGGCTAAACACACTCAAAACAGATAGAAACATCCAGTTCTCCTGTTACCCGTGGCCCAATTATTAATGCAACTTTCCACTAGAGACAGGCTTACTTGGTCAGTATTGCTGTAAGAGCTTATGAAATTTGCACACTGAAGTTTTCAAAATTAAGCAAAAAAATATAAATGGGCACAAATGCAAAAGAACTGTTTTCAAAGTAAAATTAACAATTATTATGGTATTAGGGTAGAGGTACTTCTCATTTCTCCTATAGGAATCAGTACCAAGCCTCCCTTCAACTAGGCATAAATGTTTGGAGCACAGCAGTGATTTTACACCTGGGCATGCATTCACATTTTATAGTTTTGTAACTCTGTGCTAACACTCAACAAAACTCAAATGCCAGGATGACAATAATAAAGAGAAAGCTCATGTCAAAGCAATACCCCATTACAATACAAGACATTTTAGCATGTTTCAAACACTTCTTTTATGGATAACATATTGCAGTGCTGGTACTACAGCCTATTTGTCTGAGTCTTGTATCCATTTTTACAGCAAGTTCTGTCAAATCTATTTAATGCCTGTATTTTTATTAACCCAGGGCTTCTTCATGTGCCATGAGGCACTTAGATGACAGATAGCGCTAGAAATTTGGAACAAATGGGCAAACATGCTACATTTACCTTTCAGCACAAGAAAAAAACAAAATAATCAGGATTTTAAATCACTGTTTAAAAACAGGAAAAAAAAAACCAGAAAAAAGTTATGTCTGAGCTATAAGTAAACATAGGAAGAAAGTGCTTCATGTTTTGATTTAGGGGAGTTCTTGATTATTTACTGTTTATTTTACATGTTTCATAAAAGGAGGCAGTATCAAAACACAATCTTACACTTCAACATTGAATCTTACTATGAAGATCAAATACTGGCAAGTGCCAGCAAGTAGCATCTTGATTCCAATTACCTACTCACCACGTGTCAAAAATTGATAAAAATGAGTTCTCCTGCCAAGACAGAGTTCTATTTAAATATATGAATCCCAAAATAATCGTAACAGTAACAACCAATAAAAATATGGTTTAAGGAATCTTATTTAAAATCATCTAACCATATAAAAATACAACAATCAAAAGCTACCAGTACTTTTCTAGTGACAAGAAAAATATAAGGAAAAGATGGAACGGGTTATTTTAAAACACTGTTGGGTAAAAATAGTGAAAGTGGGGGTCTCTTTTCAGATGTCTTTTAAGAAAAAAGAAAGAAAACAAGCACACTTTCAAATCCTTGTATGCCAAGTTTTAGCCCAGAGCAAATTTTCACTGCTATGTTACAAACCCTTGAAAATAAAGGTTTATAATAGAAATGCTGACAGACCCTTAACCACAGCAGCATGAGTAGCTATAATTAAAGAAAAGCTTTTGGCTACACCTCACTCTTACAATAAAAGATAGAATTTTTACAGTATCCTCAAATAAAAATAACTGGGAAACCTGGAATGAGATTCCAGCAATCCAACAAGGTATGTTAAAGGGGACTGCTAAAACTATTTCACATTTTAAGCTTTAAATATTGAGGCTCTTAGTTAACACAACCAAGTCAGTATTTTCCTAATACCCCTTAATCAGAAATAAAGAATGCTCCTGTCAGCCATCATCTGGAGTTTGCAGAAAGCAACACATGAAGTTATTTCCTAACAGCCTAGAGGGAGCTCCTTGTCTTTTAATCAGTGATCTCACTTCCTACCTGTAAATTCCCTGTCATACAGTTATAAAATTATTAAGAGTGCAGTGTACAGGAAAACTACATTTATGGAAGGCCTACTATGTTATATCAGCCTGGATTTTAAAAACAAGCATTTCATCCTTTCCAAGTTTGAAAACAGACCAGGCCTAATCAGTCTAGTCAATTCAGTAACATTTCAGCATCTGGTTAGCACAAAGTCATCCATATCTTCTGAACCAAAAAATGGTTTTAGTGTTGTTTTATTTGCATGGCAACAGAGGACTGAATGTTTTCACTGAGTCTGTCAGAGCAGGAAAACTCACTAACACTTTCCTGTTCCATACAAACAGAAGTGTTTTATAAGTGTTAATGAATTTTATTCCTTGGTAGATGGGACAAATAGGCTGATAACAGTAACCAAATGTATGAATACAGAAACTGAAATAAAGAATTGCTAAAAGCAAAGCTCTAAAAATCTCTCCTATACCAATTACTACTTGAGCATGTTGGGAATTCAAACATTTCAGCAGAACTACTTTTAGTAAAAAAAGGTACTAATACTGTTCTTTACCTTGTCTGTGATGACCTTAGAAGTCTACATTGAACTTCCATGCCCTGTGCTCTGTGTTAAAAGAGGGCCACATAACCCCCAGTCCTGGAAAGCTTAAGGATAATGCCAAGTTATAAAATAGGCAATTTTTTCACCAGTCTCAAATTTCTCCCTATTTCATCTTTAAAAGCAACACAACAAATGCTGTGTATTAGCTAATAGAGAAAATGTCAAAGCATTTTTGAAGTCTCCAATTTATTCCAGGAAATACATCCAGTTGAACTGAAATAATAAATAATAAATCAACTAAACTTAGTTTTGTGCTTCATCTTTTTTCAAAAGACTGCCTGAGAAACAGTTGTCTTTGGATCTATAAGCTATTGACAGCTGCAGTCAAACTACTAGACAATAACAAAGAACCTAGTTAAAGAGATCTTGCATATGGGCCTCAGTATTCCTATTATGCACTCTTCCACAGCTCTTTACACATATTTCAGTCTTGCACATTTGAAGTAATGGCAGATCAATAGCTGCATCTTAATATCTTATGAAAAAAAAAGCAGTTTGGGCTTCAAACTGGAGGACTGCTTCTCAAAAGCATCAGTAGACAAAATAATATGCTTATTGAAGGGCACTGTGGATGTTGAAAAATGAACTAGTACATCAAAGCAAAACTGCTTGAAAGTGGTAAAATATTATTTCCTTCTTTCCTATCGAACCCCAGCCAAGTATTTAAATCTTCATAACTGCAGTATTTGAATGCAACCTTGGTAAAAGAAAAACAAAAAAATAGAATGAAAAGTCTGAAAAAATAATATATTCAATGAAGAAACAAAAACAAAAAAACAACACCCCTCCAATTAATGCAATTAACACAGACGATTTCCAAAATTCCTGTACAAAAGAAAAGATGATATTGTCTGAAGTGGAAGCACTTTCTAAAGAGACACTAATTCCTAACAAAACATCAGGATGCCAAACCTAATCTCCTGAAATAGAAAGGAAGCATTGCAATAGATTCTATATGCATTGTGTATATGAAGTACCGGTGGATTTCGAAATTCAACATATGATTCACAGCCCTTCAGAGATTTCTCTTTCCATTTACTCAATTTCAGTAAAAAAAATTAATAGGAACTACAGTTTAACCCTAAAAACAAAATGCCAGTCTATATCCACAAGTTAACTAAATAACTTACCGAAGTCTGGCTAGAACAACCTGAAGAAAATTCAGGACCATGCTCAGCTCTGCTCCTCGACACGCAGGCAGCAGCATAGTAAAGCCATCATTTAGCAACTTTTCCTCAGAAAGGCTCAAGTAGCAGCTGGTCTCAAACACTTCCTGGACACCATCAATGTAGGTTGATAGCAGAGTCCAGAGATTTTGTCTCTGTGTGTAGTCATTTTTGGTTACTAAAAACTCCTTTGCCTTCTCATGGAAAGCATTTGAGATTTTCTCAGCCAGGGCACTAATGTCCATATTCTTCTCAATATAAATTAAAAGGAAAGCAAAATGGCCTCTCCAGATGAGAGCTCTCCGAGACAAGGTGATGGAGGATGGAGTCAGGAAATCCAAAAGATCCAACACCCGACTCACTATATCTTCTGTCTCCACAACAATTGCCAGCATGAGGAACAGGTTAAAAAAGTTCTGCAGCCCCACTTCTGTCAGCTCCTGCATTCTCTTCCGATGGAACTTGGAATAAATTCTACATTAGAAAAACAAACAAAAAACACAGGAAAGAAAGTTTGTTAAAGTTTGCCATTTTCTAACTTCTTGAGTTTTAGTTTATGGTTACCTGCTTCCAGTAACCCTTAAATTTTAAATACTCTTTTTTCTCATTACTCTTATGGCTACTGGAACAAATAGGTTCTTTTAGTTTCTGCTTTTGATTTAAAGCACACATTGTTTCCAATCGGAGGTGCAGCCTAACTCTTCCCCCCTCTCTAACCTCTAGTACCAAGCTGAGCACAATGTTATGAGTAGACCCTCTGCTCCGTCTGTGATGGATATCCTCCATACTATGCCTTCAAATTAATCAGGTTTAGCCCATGAGGGCTCCTAGGAAAGGAAGCTGTCAGGTGGTATCTCTTTGCCACAGCAAACCATTCCTGTACACCAGCTTCTCCCCTGGAAACATCTTCATTTCCACATGGAAATCAGCTACTGGTTTCTGCTACTATGCTATAGTGCTGCAGCTGCAGTGATCAAAGCCTCACCTACCAAACCCTCACTGCAGTAAAAGGAAGATTTCTGATGGAAAATCCCTTTACTCCACAGTGCTTTGCAAAAGTCCTTATCAACTTATACTGCACACCCATGGTATAGAAAGGCTTGAAAGAAAACAAAGAAACTTAGGCATTTGGAGGAGAAACCACTCTCCAGGCAGGAAGATGTTAAACAACTTTATCTGCAATTGCTTACAGGACAATGTTCAAGCCATATACAGCTGATGGTGGCAAGCACTGTGACTTGGCAACTTTAAAAGGAAAAAGCTTATACAATGAAATCTTTTCTGGGACTTTTATTTAAAATTCACCATTCCTACAACAGAGGAGTAAGACGAAAATGGCATAACTTTTTGATTTTTGTGTTTAAAATTTAGGGTACATCCTTCACCTTTACTTTAAAATAAGTTCTACCTACAGTAGTTAAACATCCATAAGTGCTGTTTTCCTATTCTGTCACCTGGAAAATAGTTGGAAGTGGTGTTGAGGTTATCAAATCTAGTCACCAAAAATTACAGCAAATCCAATTAATGTTGTTTAGTAGTAAATTACTACTGACAGGCATTTATGTTTCTCATGCATCAATTAATGCTTGGTTAGCTGCTGAAAACAGAGTTCATCCCAAAATCATAGCTGTAGGCTGTTAAATTTTGCTACTTGTGTAATTGATTCTTTCAAGGTAGAAATGAAGAAAACTGGTCTAACAGACTGATGCACTGTGTGTTGTGTGTTATTATTCCCCCTCTTAAATTAGGGAAAGTAACAAGTTATAGGAGCACATAAATGTAAGTATAATTTCATTTCAGTAAGAACAGAGCAGGCTAATTAGAATTTTTTAAAAAAGGAAGACACTGATACAGAATCCAACAACATATTTATTCCTATGTAATTGCATCCATTTATAAACCTGAAGTTTAGTGACTATAACAACTTCTGAAGTGTATATAGACATTAGGCATCCTGTTTTTCCCTGATAGCCAAGATAACCCTTCTTTCCTGGAAGAAAAACACCACAGTTTTGTAAGGTGAGTATACACATGGGCATTTTTAAATGTTACTTGAGTACATGACAACCTTACCAATGTTTAATAAAATTTTAATTAATTATATTAATACTTAACTTTTTAAAAAAAAATCTCAAAACCCTAAACCAAAACTATTTGTTTTCTCTATCTAATGAAAAAAATTAACAAGACTACTAATTACACGTGCTATCTCATTACTATAAGAAAAGTCTCATGGATTCAGTAAGCATCTAAAACACTAAGTCTCATTTAGAGCATATATATTTTATGTTTTATTATATCCTGAATGACTGGACTTAATTAGTATGTTTCAAAATTAAGTGAAAAATTAAAATCCTCGCAAAAATATTATGAGAAATTTTGAAAACCACTGAAAAGAAATCAAATATTTAAATGAAAGTGTGGGCCTAGCAAGTGTCAGTCTGCATGTTCTTGAACAACACATGGCTTAAATGCAGCTCAAATGCAATTTCTGTGCTTTAATTACATTATCTGTCTGGCAACTGGGTTGTACCACTGCACTGGTTGCCAGTCTACCAAATTCCTGGACAGTGGGATGAGGTAAATCATCCCACACTATGGATGCCAAGGTGATTCTTGGACCCAGCTACAGTCTCAGCTGGCAACAGAAGCTTCAGGAAACAACTGCTTTCTTCAAATTATGAGTCACCCTGGACCCCTCACCCCCTTTGTCATGAGCAGAGTCCCCTCTGCCTCACATGTGGCTGGAATGGTCCCTGACCCATTACACTTGTTACAAAATGAGACAAACTAAATAGCATCCATACCGTCCTTTAAGTTGTTTCCAAGGATGCACACCATTGTTTTCTTCTTTCATAATCCGTGCCAAAATGCTGAGGAAAATGAAGTAACTGTTGCTGGAGTTGAACAGAGAAGGGATCTGCTGTTCGCAGCAGCAGCGTTTCACCAACTCAAGCATTGACAAAGAAGTCTTACTAACATTTGCCAGATCCTTCAGACCAAGCCAAGGAACAGTAAAGCAGCTATTCTGAAAGAATAGATAAAAACAAAATATTATAAATAACAATAAATGCCAATATTACAAATGCATTAAAATATATTTCTTCACAGGAACAAAAGGATGTGTTCCTACCACAGCTAAAACATATTGTAACTGTGTGCCAAGTATTTTTACAAGATCCTAAGTTGAGTAGACCTGATGAAAAATAAGACTTAAAATATATTACCATAGCCCATAATTTCATAATATAATGGACCATAACAAATTTAAACATGATTTCATTAAACAAACATAGCAAATTTAAGGATACTGCCACTGACTAGGTAGTTTTACAGAAGTATAGCAATCAAGCTCAGCTACAGGAGAATCAGAAATAATCAGCAAAAATCAAGGAATCAAGGACTGTCTAAATGCAATTCTACATTTTTATATATTCATCTACTTACCAGATTCTTGCTGTAATAATCCCAGAGTATGGTGACAATAGATAGGTTCAAATCCCAGAAATTACACAAAGTCAAACAGCACTGAAGATGCATTCGTAAGTGTTCCTCTAACACACGAGTCTTGAAAAGGAAGTAAGAAATTAACATGTAGGATACATAAAACTAACATCAGACTATTCAAAGTAATTTCCTAATATAAAAAAATACTATTAATTATATACTGTTGAGTAAATATATCTGCTAATACAAACAATGAACTCGAAGATAAAACCTGACAACTGCAAACCAGCCAATGCTGGTTCATCCCAGAATCATTTAGGTTAGAAAGGCTTCTGAAAAGGTTCATAGGAAAAAAAATAGGAAATACCAAACAATTTGAACACAGTGAAGCATTCAGGTTGCAATTGTGGGATAATGAAAGTAGAATTCTTGTGATGCAGCTTTTGGTAACAACAAAAGTGAACTTTCATGGGAGGTAGGACATTAAGAGCACCATGCTCTGACTAATATCATGTGTTTAACCTAGCCTATTTTAGGCATCTACTTTAGGATGATTACTCCTGTAAGGACTTAACTGTCTTCACTGCTTGCAAAAGTGGTTTAATGGACCAGCTGGTGTGCAGTTGTTTAAAGAGTAGACTTTTACACATACGAGTCTAACACTTCTACCCCACAGCTGGGATATGGGAAGATGATCATTAAGGTCCTTTCCAAACCAAACCATTCCATGATTCTATGACTTACAGTGCTACTTCTTATGGCTTCCTATGTCTTGGACTGGGCTTTTTTCCTGTTTTCAATGCCACACAAATGAGTCTCACTCATTAACTTGTCTCTATCTGGCTATAAATTCATGTGGAAAACTTCACTTGCTACACTTTACCACAACTCTGCAAACAATTATACAATCACCTGTAATAACTTCTAACCACATCTGCCTTTCTCTTTGCATGAACAATTAATGTAGGGCATATGGCTTCTAAAGTGGTACATTCCTAAAGCAACATGAAAAATTGAAAACATGTTTTCATAGAAAATTTATATATTCAAGACACTATGTGTAAGATACAAAACTCAATGAAATATGGAAGGAAGTAACTTTCCAGCAAAGACTCGCTAAAAATATCCACAATAGTAATTCAAGTGCAATAAAATGCCTACAAATGAAAGGTGATACTCAAGCATTTTTTTTTATATGTATGACATAACTATTAATTCAAAAGACTTCCCCAAAAATAACAAATCTTAAAATCCACTAGCAAGGGAAAGAACAGCTGCTGGTCTCTTTTCACAAATAAAAGCAGGAGTCTTGACATAGAACAAAAAAACCTGCAGATGAACATATCTATTTCTCTAGAAGGCTCTACCGAGCTACAAGGATATAAAAAAAACCCAAAAAACCAACATAGCAAACAAAACAAAAACACCAAAACACACACCATTCATAAAGGGAATGCTGAGTCTTGAAGTTGTATTTTGAGTCTAGGGTTGTGTTTAGGACCTAATTCAACAAACAATGACTCCTTCAGTTAAATTAATTCAACAATAAACACAGCAGTTGAGCAGCTTCAATTTGAATCATTATTTATCTATCCAACAATAGTCTTAGAACAGTTTCCAAAACCAAGATAGCACTGAAGGCTTTATCTCAAATTTAATATCAGAGTTATCCAGATGTCAAATATCCCTGGGATTAATGGATTCTCTCATAGCTCTTTTGCTTAAAATGGTCTCTTGCACTGCTGGAAATACTATCAGAACTCTTGAGGTAGTCGCTTTTAATTTATCACAGAAGGGAGGAACACCTGATACTATCAAAATGATAGTACTATCTAAACATAACATTTTTCTCTTATGACCTCCTACTGTAGTAACAAAATTGGTTTTCCTAAAAAGTCAAGAAATACTTCTCCATCTCTCAAGGTAGAATTAAACAAAAAAATACAGTG
This sequence comes from Erithacus rubecula, assembly GCF_903797595.1. Taxonomy (NCBI): domain Eukaryota; kingdom Metazoa; phylum Chordata; class Aves; order Passeriformes; family Muscicapidae; genus Erithacus; species Erithacus rubecula. The sequence continues at coordinate 38,023,534 of NC_136685.1, forward strand.
AAAGTATAACAAAATTGAGGCAGAAATCAAACAGCACAAAGCATTCCTTTTCTAAAATGAGAAGTCTAATAAGACAGACTGCTATTAGTTCTTGTGAACTAAAAAGCTTTTGATTCTCACAATAAAACTTCATAAACACCAATTCCTCTTATTCTGACAACCCATAAATTTAGTCAGTTTGATGTTGCCAAGTAGACAAATACAGTATGATAATATTACTACTACAAAAACAATATTCATTTTGTAGTATATAAAGAATTGTAAAACCGCTTTTTGTAGTCTTTTGTAAGAGAATTCCAAATTACACAAAAGGTAGGAAACATCTCATATAACTAGCTTCCCCAAAAATGCCCTTTTTATGTGATAGAACTGGAAGTTTTTTCACATGGGCAATTTAGAATTTAAACATCTAGAATTTAAAAAGAGAGTGATTTCTGGCTGAATAACCCAGCTGCTGGTCAACTGTTAGAAGCTGAAAGGATATATCCAAGGAAGAAGCATACTACACTTGCCCAGGTATCCATATCTGCTCCTATCTTCTCACAAGGTACTTTTACTTCCCATCACTATAGATTCCATGAAATGAACAGCACCTTGACATCTTTTCCTTGTTCAGCAGCAGGCTGACTGAATTTTAAAGGAGTTCCTATCTGGAACAGGGCATTGCAGCACCCCGCTACCACTTTCACTTGGACATGCAGCACCTTCTTCTGGAGGTCTTCATTACACCCAAAATCCATCATATTCTGGATTAACACACCTTAGACTCTCTACTGCCCGCATGTGGACCACTAAACATTACAGTATTACTGAAACTACCAAAATGCTGCAGATCTAACACTGGTTAGGCATTTTTGCATCCCAATATTTAGCTGTCCTAAGGATGTTAAAGATAACTCCAGCTTCTGTTGTTTCATAATGCTGTTACCCTCAATGGCTGCAATAGTACCCATTGAATCATCTTTTCACTGCATAGAATGTGAAACTCACATGAAGAGAAATTAACAGTCATTGGTAGGAGAGAGATTATCAATTTACCTTACAAATTTATGTTCTGCATCTTTTAAAGATGCTTTTGAACACACAAAACTACACATACTTGATTTCTTCCTCATTTCCCCCCATTCAGTGTAAATTGCCATTCTTCCAAGAAAGTGCAGTCTACAAGCTATAGTGAAATTAGGGAGTAAGAAGTACAAGAAGATTATGAGGTTGATGAACATAGTACTAAATATTATTAGTTTTTAAGTTCCCATACACCTAAAAATGAAGATTTTAACTACCAAATCCTGCCCTCTCTAGCAAATGGGTGATTCAGCACTATTATTTCTTTTAATTTATTTTGCAGTTATTGCTGTGCATCTTTAGTAGATAACAGGCTATATGCTAAAAAGGATGGCTCAGACAGGATTAACTAAAAAGTCATGCCAATTGTTAACAGGCAGTATCATCAATTCTGTCCTGCTGTTCATTCAAAGAGTACTATTATAATTTTCACTTTTTCCCATTTTTCCATGTTTCATTCTATAACCGACTTCTTCATATCTCATTGTGCTTCTCATTATTACATTTTCTGGACTCAAAAACAATTAAGAGATGCAAAAGGATAAGATAAAAGGTAGGAGTGGCCACTTGAAGATGACATCAGAGGAAACAGATATGTCTACTGGCAAAGGAATTCTCCTTCCTAGACTGGGTCAAGAAGGCTGCTCTGCAGAGATAGGGAGCAGGACACGTGTTTTAAAGCACTACATTCACTCATGCATGCACATATAGGAATTAATGTTCCCCAAGGAGCACTTTCCTTGGGCAGCTAACTCCATAATGCAAGAAAAAATAATGAACAAATAAAAAAAGGAAATAAACTAGATGGTTCCTTACATTGCTGGTAATAGTTACAACTACATCTTTGGCAAATGAGGGTTTGTTTTAATTCCAACAGTGGTTGTCTTTGGAAATGAAAACACATATTTGCTTCATATTACTGTGTCTTGACTGATTCAATATGCAAGTCTTCTGAAGTTGGCCACTTAGCTGCCTTTCTAAATTGAATACAGCTCAATACTTTTTTAACAGTATCAAAAACTCTGTATTTTATGTATGTTCTGCTTTGAAGTAATCTTTATTCAAAATCATAAACACTTACAAGAAGGAAGAATTATTTTGAAGAAAAGAACATCAACTACAAATGTGTGTCAGATTGCTGCCATACAGAAGATGCAAGCAGGAAGGCAGCTAATAGGCTACTCAATTTTTATGTATCTTATCTAAATCTCTCCAATTTCTCTCTCAGAATGGTGAGCATCTAATAAAAAATGTCATCACTTATGGTTTTAATGTATATGCACACATATGTATTTTCAGTCATATACTGAAAATACATATATACATATGTATTTTATACATATATAAAATCACTCAATCTTTTAAGATGAAAGACTACATAGCCAAGCATTAGTTTATTTTAGAGTATTAAAAACCTGAAAAATCCATGCTATCATTTCAACTCTCCCAAAAGTCACAAATATTTTCTTGTCAAAAAGTTTAACAAGTATTGTTCCATATTCCAGCTTCAACTATGATTGTTACTCCTCCATGAGCAAGAAAGTTATAATAATTTAAAAAAATTGAAAGAACTGACTCCTCTTCTGCTTTCAATAACAGAACTTTGCGGGATTTTTCTTAATTTCATTAACCAAATGAAAAAACAAACAATTTTATTCTTGTCTTAAACATACATAAAGAAAGAAATTATTTTTACAGAGATTACCAATACAATATTTGCAATTTGTACAATGCAACTTCAGTACAAATTTACAGAGCTATAATGTAACTTATTTAAAAAACTTGACGAACAGCATATTTAAAAGCATATTAAAAGGAGGTCAATTCTGACCTCTGGGCCATGAAGCATTGCATTAACAGTTCTGCAGAAAGAAAAATGATAAGGTATGAAATGAGTGCTCAGAAACTAGAACCTTATCAGTAAGAGTTTGATTCAAGCCTGTAAGACAAATTGCTCAGCAAGGCAAGTCACCTTCCCGCTGTGATGAGGATATAGCTGAATTTTCAATGCAACTGACTATCTCCTTCATCATGTCTCCTCAACTTGATATCCTTACATTCAGTATCTGATTTACATTTTCTAAGCATCCAGTTCTTATTCTGAATACATCTTGTCTGAGAAGCCATATACTATCCTTCCAGGATAATTATCTTTTTTCTTTATCTGACGATTTAGCATCAAGCACAAGCACTTTAAAGCAAGTGGAACTGCTAACAAGGAGGGAACTGTACACTGTCATAGTTTAGCTATGCCAAGGTTGTTCATTTACCAGTGATAAAAACACTACAACTCCAAAAATACACTTGTTAGTTGGACTTTGTTTCATGCGCTGTCTTTTCCTGAAAGCATCTCTGACACTTTCCTTGTTCATTATTCTTTTCTTCATACACTTACTTGAGTATCAGTGGATTTTTTAAGGAGTTCCTCCACAAATTTCCAATTGGGTTCCTTCTGTTTCTGAAAAATAATTATCAACATGAAAAAGCATTTGTATCCCTTACAGGAAATACTACATAAGAACATGAAAGTAAGAAGGCAAAATATTTCCAGAAATATTTAATTTCATGACAGAATACAGCAGTCATCACCAAAAAGAGCTTTTTTGTTATAAATGTACTTGGTATCTGTCCTAAAAATTAGCCCTCAGAAAGATAATAAAAAGCAAAAAATAAAAAGTATGCAACTTGAACCACTTAAGTGACTCATTTGCAATCCCAGCCTTCACTTTTAATGGAGATGCAAAACATTCAGGCATTTTTTTATTAGACCAAGCAGCATGCCTTACAGTTTCTTTCTTTAGTGTTCTGTAAAAAAAAAAAAAAAAAAAAAAAAAAAAAAAAAAAAAAAAGCTATAAGGGATAATAAGAAGAAAAAAGTATAATCTTACATTTTCTTGCTTATTTCTTTTCTATCTATTTATGCAAAGTGGGAAAGAAAAGGGTAGAAGGATTTGCAATCAAGGTCATTTTCTTTGGGGGGGGGGAAAAAAGGCAACAAGGCCAACATACTTACATTTCTAGGAGGCCCAACAATCACCTCTTATACAGCTACATATACAGTCTCTGCAGATAAGCAGATGTGTGAACATAATACTTCTACCATTGTCCTGCCTTACTTGTTCCCTCCACTACCACAGCTGTTAAGCCTTGCACATTATTCTGCAGATAGCTGTCCTTTAAACAACAGTTTACAACTTACAATAAAGAGTATTTTATGCTTTGGTAATTGAAATATAACTACCTTCCAGTATTGTGCTCCATCCTCCTCCACTACTGATAAAACTGGTAATGGTATAGCTTGATGACAATTTCACATATAACTCCGGAAAGTACCAAGAAAGTTTTAAAAATTAATTTTTTTAAAGGATGCACTACTCCTTATCCAACAATATGTAACTACTTGGTGACTTTACATTTTTGCATCACAAGAAAAAGAGATACTGAAAGAGAAAATAGTAGCAAGTGACAGTCCATAGACTGTTTATGGAACAAATATAAATGAAAGGACAGATCTACAGAAAGTTACACTACAGCTGTGATTTCACGATTTAGGAACTTGACCTATATCAGTTAAAAAATTCTCACTGCTTCTTCCTTATCCTGACAGCTCCTTTTCTTGCCCTCACAGTTATAGCATGTCCTACTCAATTGTTCTGGTACTTCTGTCTGTAAGACTCAGAGCCAGAACGGTGAATCAACACAGAGCTTTAGGAGAGGAAGAATGAAAACAGGAATAGGGCCTGACTTAGGTCACAGGAGAGGGACACCAAAAATTGTGCCAGAACAGCAGAGGGCATATAATGCCTAGGGTGGTGAACAGGATCTAAGCTGTTACTGATGCCAAAGGCTCTGTATCACAAAACCAGAGATAGCATCAGGTCATTGCATTGCATCAACAGACAGTCAAGGAGTAAAGGCAGCACCTCAATAGTATGCAAACCCAGGAAGTGAACAATCAGCACTTCCAGACAGATCTAGTCAGTATTTACATCTGATTTTTGACTATATTTTAGAGCCTGATGTTATGTGAATAACTACATACTGGCAACATCCAATAAGTAAAGAACTGCTGCCAATTTTGGCAGCAATGTGTACATATTAGATATTAGAGTTATGCTAAATGTCTATGAGACATTTGGATCAGCCTGCTTAGAACATGTTTTTAGCAGTACCATAGACCAAGGACACATGTTTTATACAACAGGTGTTTATTGCCAAAGTTCCAGCTTGTCTGCAGTATGCAGATCACCTTACAAGATCTGGAGTAATCTAGGGCAAACTCCTGACACCAACCGGGATTGATTACAAGACTGCACCCAAGTTTAGCCCAAACTCAGGAAAGGACACCAACCACCCGCTGTGTTCTTTTTATAGTTACAATTGTATCTATATTTTAACAGATTTGCTTCATTCAAATCCCCATAGCTTTATATCCAAACAGTATTCCCTACTGCATTGGCAATATGGCACAGCACCTGTTTATCACGGGTTGCAATCTGCCCTTGTCAAAGCATACGTAGAACCTACATCTTTGACTCCAAACTGTGTGTCTTAAAACAACCCCCTTGACCCCCAGAGAGTCCTAAAAATCAACAAAACCCAGAGACCTCACAGTGCATAGAAGTGCTGCTAAAACCAAAAACTTGAGCTGAGTTTGCAGGAAGAAACTTTTGCAAGGACTAACAGTAGAGTACCTGGAAAAGCCATATTAGGCTTCTTAGCTGGAAGTCCATGTTTGCATATCTTGCCATATAGTCATTTCAGATTATTCAATTCAAAGGCAAGAATTCTTAGCCCCAAGTAACTCTGCCTATATTAACTTAGCCCAGAGGATATTAAAATTGACCCCTGCAACGTTCAGAAGTAGCAAATTTTCTCATCAGGTCCCATTTGAGTTTTAAATATACAAATCCTGCTTAAGAGTGAAGTGGGACCTGAACAGGGGAATATGGAAAGAGGAATGTACTGTACATCCCTCAGAACATTCTCTAAGAAACCTGTCCAAAATTTTCTAACTTAAAAATGTGGTTTCATGTATGTGAAATATATATGAATCATTGCATATTTGAAATTACATTTTATGAGCTAAGGGGGAAAAATATGAAGCAAGTCTGAAACCTCTTCAGAATTTTAAAAGCTTTCGTAACAACCTTACGGCCATGCAGACCACATTAAAAAATTGAAAATCTTCCACAGATGACATAGGCTTAGAGGCAATTTTTGCTACAGAGGACATGAATACTCATCATTATGACACATCACCCTCCCACCTCTGATCACAGTTAATTAAAAGAAAGCATGTGTCACAAAGCCATTGCATCATATATTTAATCAACAAAACAGGACTACAGACTCCTCACGCAATTCTACTGACTTCACAAATTCATATCAGACTGTTTTACCTTTTAATGTTCAAGAACTATTTTGAGGTTGCAATTCAAGGAGGAGAAGAGGACCTAAAGGGATGGTTACCATGAACTGTCTATGACAGTTCATATTACTGAGGTGGGTGAAAAGGCTCTGATTTAACTGATAAGATTTTTTTTTTCTATGAGAACAGGGATCCCTGGATAAACTCACAGTAACTCAGAAATGCAAAGCAGAGCTAACAGTTTGAACATAAAAACTAGTGGAAACATCAAGAGAAGCATGCACAGGATGGTCTCATGATTTACAAATCAAGACTTGGAAATTCTCTTTATTTAATTATTTAATCTTGGGCAAGTCACTTCCTGCCACTGTGTCACAAATTCCTATTTTAAAATAAGAACAACAAGAACCTTTTTTCCATTCCACATTTTTTTGGCTTATGGAAATAATATAGTGCCTGGGGCAAAAAAACAAACAAACAAACAAACAAAAAAAAAAAAAACCCCAAAAAGAAAACCAAAACAAAAAACCAAAACTCTCATGATGCTAAATACATAGTATGTATCAGAGTGAGATACAGGAAAAATGCCCCAATGATAAAAGTAATCAGTATCACTGTCTTTGGATTAGGGCATTAAATATAACAAACTGTGTTTCATACTGATTTCTGTATTTAACCTCAGAATAACCTTTTCTCCCTTTCTAAATTCCTCTAAGGAGAAGTGTAGTAATTACATCTCCCAAGATTCCTCTATAATACACTCTGGACTCTATCACTCTCCCCCCACCACACAATAATGGGGCAAAACCAAGGGAAGATTGAGACAACCTTCAGTGTAACAATCAGACCTGGTCTGCAACTTTAACAGTATAAATGTGCAACAAGTTGCTTCATTTTGCCACATGATAACTAGCAGCCTGCCATGGCCTCCTAAAGGATTTGTCAACTGGCAAACAGAAGAAGCATAAGCATCCCACATGGGCCAAGTCCTCCAGTGAACAGACAGAGTCAAGATTTTTTCAAAGTAGTATTCAAGCACTGAATTACCACACTTTTGCTGTATTTAAAAATTTTTTTACAAATACACAGATTAGAAAATCCAAGTTACTCTTAATTTTTTTGGAAAGTCTAATTTTACTTAGACTTTCCCAGAATTGCAACATTTTTACTTCATTCTCTATTTATAGACTTAATGTTTTTAAAGATATAAAGACGAAGATGGGTGTTTTAAGTTATGAAAATGGCTCAAAATACATGATCATTCTTCCCTTCTTACAGACTTGCCGTTCACAAACACTTCCAGATTTTAACCTTTCATCCTAAATCAGGAATGGAAATCACAGTATTTTAACGGAAATTTTAACAGAAAGAGGGTATGGCCTTTCCAGTTTTAATACGTACGCTTGAATTACAAATAATAAAAGACAATTTAAAATAAAGGGCAATTCAGCCCAGTTTGTGGAAGATGCCATCCAGAGTTTATACTTAGAAAATTAGGGAATATGGGCAATGCAGCTGAAAAGTTAAAAAAGCCACCACATTAAAAAACCCCAAAAGCAAACAAAGACTACCAACACTACTCCTCAAAAAAAAAAAAAAAAAAAAAACCAAACCAAAAAACAAAACCAAGAGTAAATATGATAAAAGAACAGAGGGACAAATTATAGAAGATGGCATGACCAGACTCTCCCTAGTGCAAAAACCACTGTTGGGGAGAAAAAACCCAAGGAAAACACACTACACCAAAATCATCCCAAACACCTCAGTTTCTGGATCTTCATCCATCTCACTTGCTTCTAATAAGCTTCCTCTATAGACAATTAAAAATTTTCAGCTTTTATACATCTCAAAGTGGATTAATTGTTTCAGCAAGTGCAAGTGTTCTAAACTGAAACTTGAATTCAAGCTATTAGACAATGTCTACTGGTGGCACATCAACATAAAAATTAAGCTGCATACACAAATATATATGCACCTTATGATGTTATGGCTGTGATGCAAAGGCAATGCAATTAGATTGAAATCTATCCAAAGCAGAGATATCACTTCATAAAAATAAGTGGCATTAATAATTGTACAGTGTTTGAAGTTTACACTTCATAAAGCACAAACTCATGAGCTCAATTTCTAAAAGAATGAACCCAGTGAAGTATTTATGCTGCAGGCAGACAGGCCTAAAACATGGTACATCATTAAGTATGTGTTACTAACTAATTGGGATATTTCAAACTTCCTCATACAGTACTTTACTGAATATCTGGTTTGTAATATGAATATCTGGGGTTCCTAGAACATTTACTTATTTGTACAAAGCACATCTTAACACCTCCAACCTACAAACGACTAAAGGATTATGAAAATTCCTGCATTACAAAACTAATTATTTTCTGTCAACAAAAACAACCAAAGAGATCAAAATCAATTATAACAACTCTTAAGATATTTAGAAAAAAAAAAACATACTCACCTTTTCATCTAGATTTCCATTACGGTCAAACTGGTAGAGTGGTGCCAGATGACTCACAATCCACCAGCTAAAACTCAATGGGTCTTTACATTGAATTGTTTCAAATCCAGACACACTTTCAGAAGTACTTGGTTGTTCAAATATATTCTTTAGAGTTGTGTTCACCAAGCTCCAGAAACACTGTAAAAAATGCAAAAAGGTAATTTGAACTGCCTTCAGTAACAAAACCTACGTTAACAATTTTGTCTACAACACTGTCCTATTGATTAATTTGCTTTTACAGAGAACAAGCAAGATGACAATCATTTAAAGAAAATAATAAAAAGCAATGGTCAATATTATCACAGAAAACTCAAGGCTACCTTAGAAAGTCCTCTCCCAAATGCCAGTAGAAAGCAATGTGAAAGGACAAGTTTGGGTCACCAGGAAGAATCCTTCAATACAGTGAAGTGCAATTCTTCACAGGCAAAATTACAAGCAGATGAATTGATGACATGCAGTCAGGATGGTGCCCCAACACACACAAGAGAAAGGTTAGACTTCTTTAGTGAAGAATTGTTATAACATATTTTTGAAAAACTTCTAGTGCCAGACTATCCTAGCCAGGAGGAATACAGTTGATAGTAGAGAATCAATCTGAAAGACAACAAACTGAATTTCCAATTCCCGGTTTTGTCACAGCCTGTTCCAGCACTGACAAACTGATTAATTCTCATTGACTCAGACCCTTGCCTATATCACAATATTACTACTTCTTATAGCCTGTGACTATCTTTCCTAATTTTAAAGGAGCTCTCTGGGACTTCTTTGCATGTGTATTTCACCCACCTTAGCTGGGTCCTGATCCTAACTTAACTCCAAGGTGCTCTTGCCAGTGTAAATGCTTAACAGTAACATAGTGTCACTTGTGCTGTCCATCTTTACATCTGTCATCATTAACAAGTATACAGTCATCAGTGCAAACCCTCTACTCTGGAAATACTTCATTCTGTACTAAGTGAACTGTACTCAAGGCAAAGATGGCCACTTCAGGTCTTATAATGATTATTTCAGAAAACTTTCAAAGGGTTTTGTTACTTCTTAATATTCATTCAGAGAAACATCAGTTCAATTCTAACCAGCAGTCAAAGAAAGAAAAATTAAAATGCTATAAAATATCAGCAAATGAAAAGAACAAAATGGAAGACATCAGTATGCAATGTATAAAATCATATGGCCTTCTAACCAATACTTGGAATATTGAATGCAATCCTGGCACTCTGTTATTCAAAATAGGATGTAGCAATATGGAAAAATGTTCAGAGAAGGGTGACAAAGAAGACCAGAGGTAAAGAATGGCACCTGAAAAAAGAATTGCTATAAATAAGCCTCTTCAGCTAAGAAAAGGCAGAAGATAGTATATATCAGAAAAAAACAACTGAAGAGGCATATAAGGTTGTACTGGTATAAAGGAAGAGAGCTGGTAGTGATTTGCTGATTTCCAATAGCAGTATAAGGGGGCATCCAGAGAAGCCAGAAATCACAAGATTCCAAACTGTACACAGGTTGTTTTTGTACAGTTGTGTAACAAAGACAGAAAAATGAGCTAGCTGGATCACTGTTCTGACTGTATCTATGTTTCTAATTCCTGGAGATGACTCATTGCATGACATCACAAAACTGGAAACAATTGTTTTAAAAAAATAAGTAAATATGGCTTTCTGTGTTTTGCTCTTCCATAAAAGAATGGAACTTTCACAGTGCATTCCTTTGCTTGGCTTCCTTTAGCACTAGGAGCACTCTTTATCAATGCCCCAGGTCATAACCCAACAGTACACTGCAAACCTAGAGTCAGGACTTCATGCACATTCAAGGACAGCAGCCCAAGGCACCACAGTTAGCATGCAGTTTTTTTTACTCCTAGAGCAAATGTGAGGTTCACTTCTACCATCTGATCTGTGCATTCATGGCCATATGGGAACATTTGGTGACTGTACTGCATATGTAAATGTATTCTTCCTTTACCTCTGTAGTAGACCCTTTATTTCTGTGGTCCAGCAACTGAATAAGTAGAATCCACAGCTCTTTAATGCAGGTACAGGGATAATGACTACTGGTAAGAGCCTCAGAAGGTCGCACCTGAAAGAGAATATAGAATAAAATCATTCACAGAAGTGTCAGTTTTTGAAATGGTGTTTTATATGTCAGTATTGTCTTAGCTGTTTGGTTGAGGGGGTTTTTTTCAGGTAAATAATATAGTTACAATTACACATTCAAAGATGCATTATTTTACTAACATCCAAAATATCTCTCATACAACATTGATTCTTTCCTTATTCTACATAAGTTATAGGCTGTACTCTTTCCTAGTTTCTTCTGATCCACTCTCAGACTTATTATTTAATCACATAAAAATTATATTCTAGGTTCTAAATGAAAAGTTACAATAAATATTCATTCATTGTCTGATAGTAGGGAAAAGAAAATGATTGATTATATTTTCTTGATGTTCTTGAGAAGAAAAAAACTTCAAATTATTTATCAGCTATTACTGTTATTTTTAACTGAAAAATCATTAATGACTAGGCATAATGCTAGTAGAATATGTTGTTGTTGGCATGAGGATGTTAATGTTCCCACAGCATTTCACAAAATCTGCTTTTCGGTAAATTTACTGCAAGGCATTTTTTTAATATGCAGAAAACAGCATATTTCAAGTGATGTATGTTATTTGATCACTACTCCATATTTAACAAAATTCGCTCAGACTGATACATTTCAAATGCCAAATAGTCTTCTTGTGATTCATCTTTCAATGTTACGTTCTCTGAATTGTGAAACAAAACAAAAGGAAGTGCTAAACACATAAACCCTGTGTGCTTTAATGCTTTTAGAATCTACCTAACATTTGAAATAATCACACTATAGACAAAACTTTACTTACTCTACCCTTAGACACATTAGTCCGCTGAACTGCATTCAGAGGTGGAAAAAAATGTGAGAAAAGCTTTGCTTAATAGCTCAATTCAGCACACCTTTTACCTTTAGCAAGGACACAATGGCAGAAACATAGAAAGAAAATAGGGAAGACAAAGCAGTTTATACTCATTTTAACCCTAAACAGTGAGTAGTCCAAGTTTAAATAATCAACCTACACCTCTCTAAAGCAAACAGAGGAGAATATGTACCTAGAGAGAATAATCAATCTCACTGCAGAACTGTTGCTATCCTTCCATGACAATAAAAAGTACCTCGGGTGACTAGTTTGGCCAACAACTCCTAGCCATCTACATCTGATGAGGTGAAGCCTGAATTCTGATATCCTCATGTTTTTCTGATCCATTCATGCACAATTATTCTCAAATCACACTGGCAGTTAAAATAATTTCTGAATTTGGAAACGTAACAGTGTAAATTAAAAATTAAATCAAAATATGCAATGCCAGTGACAGCAGCGGCTGTCAGAAGTGAGAGTGAATGACTAAAATCCACACATGCACAATTAGAACAACAAGTATATCACCAACAATTTCAAATCTCTATAATATTCTATTAGGATATAAACTTCTTATTTCTCATCCACCTTTAGAATAATATGCTTACAACTACAGTTTCATACAGCTCCAAATCAGGTTTAAATAATTTTATATATAAACACAAACCTACATTTATATATATACAATACAACTTGCTTTTTCTCTCTATCAAGAATCCTGTCGATCCTACGAAATTGTCATGGTAGACCTGAACTAACTTAAATAATGCTTTATTCACTTTCTGTGTATACTCCCAGTATTTCACGTGTCTCTCCCTCTCCTCACACTTTCACTTAAAGATATGTTACAGGAATTTCTCAACAACCTGAACTAATTTTATGTAAATATTATATTGAGAATAAACAGTATGATCACTAAAGTCTCCTGAAAAAAAATTATTTTTTGCCTATTAACTTTTCAAAACTGAAGTGCCTCAAAAATAACTCTGGTTATGATTCACCAGCAAAGTGCAAAACATTGGAAACAAGCAGCCTACTTATTACAGATGCACTCTAGCAGGAGAGATTTTTGTAGAAGTATTAGGCATAGAAACTATCTTAGAAATGAGTTTCATGCATTGTATGGGGACTACCAGTTGTTGCAGCAAGGTTTCTTCAACAAGACTTCTTCATCTACTGTTGACATCTGTTACTGTGCAATTCTACAGGATCTCTTCTGTAGGCAATGTACAGATCTGTTCAGGATAGTCTGGGTAGCAGTATCAAAGCAAGACCATACAGATATTGCTTAGACAAAGATACTCTGGACTTCCTCTCACAACATCCTCAGTTCAGTATCTTGGAAAGAATGTTTAAAATCCCAAATTATGGTGCTGTTGGGACAGCTCTGGTGCCAGAGGCATGGCTGCTGAAGACAGAAGAAAGATATCCACAGACATGTATTTCTCTGCCAAATGTGTCTCAGAGCACACTGGACTCAGTACATGAACCAAGTTAAGCATCTTGATATCACAGCTGCTCAAGAAACCAATCTGAAAATATGAGCCTGGAACACCAGAGTTTATGTCTCTCTTTCCAAGGATATCCACAAATGTTGAGAGCTGCACTCATGAGCATTCTCAGACAAAAGCCCAAGGACGTGTTCTAGTGATGAACTGATGGCATCACCTACTAGGGGTATTAGTTGCATTTTCAACAATTTTGAGGGATTCTATTTCCATTACAGGATGACAGCAATGACTGCATACTATAGGAGTCACCAGCTCAAGTGCAAGCTTCACTTCAGAAATTAATCTCAAAGAGATCTAATTCAAGCACTGTGGCCCAAGCCCAGAGAAAGCTTAAGAAAATGTAGTGGCAAAACAATCTTCTCTCTTTGTAATGTGGCTCTGTGAAAGTATGTCAAATCTGTCATTTTATCATCTCACATTTTCAAGCCTACCATCAAGTATGATGTTCAACAGATAGATATTATTTGAATTTTTTTTATAATACATTGTTCTCATCTATTTGCCTTTTGTTGGGGAAGAAGGTTCCAGTACTATCTGATAATGTAATAGATCAAAACTTATTTTAAAACATAACAGTTTTCTACAGGAAGGTATTTTAAAAGAACAGTTATCAAAGGCTAGTACAGCCATTCCTCCCATCCTCAAAAAGTAACATGAAGAAAAGGGACTCTATATCTTATGTTTTTTACTAGGAAAACAAATAATACAACGGTCACTGCTACTCATTCTCAGAGTTCAGTCCTGCATTCATGGATCACACATGTCCATCTAAAGCAGGTTTCACAATGACAAATATTACACAGCTTTTACTGGCTGCTATACAGAGTTATTATGACTTTCTAACTTTGGAGTGCTCAAAACAAATGAGACAAATACTACAGCTATAGAAGGAAAGAAAAAGGAAAAGAGAAGACATGGAAAAGTTTTCCCACGACAAATGCAGAAGTGCTGTAACAGAAAGATGAAGTGGTGGAAATAAGCACAATGCAACAATAAACTGTAACATAACATTCTCTAAGTGTCCAGTTAGGTCACTGCCAGGATTAGTGCTATCCTCTTTTTGTTCCTGTTGAGAGAGTTTGAAAAGACTTTTTTTTTTTTTGCATTTATCTAAACCTTTTAGACTGTGCCATGTTTGGCATTAAACCTGGAACACTGAACTTTGAAAATGTGGCACTCACTTCTGCTCTGTACACAGTGCATTTCAATATTACTCTCTCATTCAACTGCCAGATGGTCATGAATAAATATAACACAATTTGAGCTCCTAACAAATAACACTCTTTAAAACATGGAAATACAAAGCCATACGTAACATTTAAAACTAAGTACTAAGAAGTCATCTATGCAGTGGGGCAATACCCAATTCATATGGTTCCCAGTATACAAGCATCTAACTGCCCATAGCCTGTATAAAGAAAATTAGTTACCTTTGTATACTTGTTGATGGCCAAGCTTATTAAATCAGATATGAGATTTCCACAGTGTTTTTCAAACAAACTGATACTGGTTAGATTCTGTCCAGTTAGATTAATGAAATGGTTAGCATATACAACTTGTCCTAAAAGACAAAAGAAAAGTAGAATTGTTTAGCTCTAGCAATACAACCTAGGCAGGATTTCTCTTCTAATATTTATGTATATGTATATTTCAGAATGGGCTTATTGACCTGTATGCAATTCTAATTTATAAATTCATGTGAGAAAGCTCATCCTAAATTCAAGCTAATTCCTTCATCATCACAATGAAATCTGGTATTATTCAGGTTGACAGTAAAAAAGCTTGGCACTTTTCAGCCTTTTATTGGCACAGATTTTGCAGAGGAATAAAGATTTATTTATCTGCAAGTTCCTCTCTGTCACCTGCCAGTGCGCATGTTCTGGAATCATGACATGTTTTGCAGATATGCAAGTTGATGACAAACAATTCTGGAGAGGTCTAACACTTTTCCTTTGGATGTGTTGATGTAAAAAGCTGGCATGATCATGTTCCAACTTGAGCATTTGTAGGCATTAACAGATAAAATGGAGAAGTTAAGAGGCTGTAAGATCTTATCCCACAAGCTTTTCAACAGTACATCTCTCTTGACATCAGCAGAGCAGATGATACGTAGAATGAGCCTGTATTTTACTCCTAGAAATGTAAGGTGAAGCCCTGAACCCACTACCCTGCCCCTGGTCTCAGCTGTGTGAAGTTTCCACTCACAACACTTTACAGAATGAGAGAAAAACCTAAGAAATTCTAAGCACATAAGAATGCAAGATAATATATGTAGAGATATGACTGTCTTGACTAGTAAATTTTGTTGTTAAAAATCACAAGCTTTCTCTTACAAAGATAGATGACTGCATTATTACTCAGAACATTATCTAGAAATAAATATTGAATTTTGGAAAATAAATTGCCTCCAACAGTTTCATTATCCTTTCTCCAAAACGCTCTACAAAAGGCAAACAGGCTATCCCACAATGGATCATAAAAGAAACTTAGAATTATGGAACAAAAAGCCAACCCACACACTATACAGTAATGTAGAAACAGAGAAAATGTGTTAATGGGAGCAAGGCTGTGTTGTGACAGCACTCAAGAATAGGCAAAAGCTTATCCAAGAGTTCGGATTCAACACCAGTTACTGGGGTAAACACAGAATGCATTCTTTCTATACCTCAACACTACTTCACCTGTTGCAATTCCTATATGAAATTCATATTGACAACTTGTAATCAGGTGGCATGAGGGAAGGTATGCTTGCAGTAACAGACTGATTATAGAAGAAAACACACTTCTGTGATTTACTTTGGTAGCACGGACATGGAAAATAGATATAAGCCTTACCAATGAAATAAAGTTCTATATTTTAAGAATTCTTCAGCAAACTGAACTACTCTGAAATTGAGTTTTTCAATTGCATTCTATGACCTTTTTAATCTAACTTCTATGAACAGCTTAGTCTTATCAACTTACTTTTTGCCCTTTTAAAGCCTTATAAAATTTTTTTATAAGATATTGCCTTGCCCTTTTCTTTCTGTACTTTTATAAGCTCCCCTTATTGAGGTTTCTTCTTTTGCCCAATATTTTCTTAGTGCTGCACATGGTTAACAATACAAATTCTCTCCTCCAAGAATCCTTGTTCTGGTTCATCCCTGGACCCTTTACCTACATTGTTTTCATTGATTTGCCATTCATTTTTATGCATTCTGGATATCTGTAAATGTATTTTTATTTGTGATGTCAAGAAGTGCATTGTTATTAAAATTTAGTATGTTGCGTCAGTTGAGTATGAACTCTGATCTTTATTTTGACAGAACAAATTCCTAATACAATTTTATTTAATTTGAGCCACACAACAATTCACAAAGAACCTATCTTTACCATAACTGAGTTACCCCATTAAACACTGCTATGCTTAAAAACTACCAAAAGTAGTTTTGATTCTGGACAAATCAACATGGGAAAATTAGGTAAGTCATATGTAAAAGAAGTTCAAGAAAAAGGCCTGCATACTCACTCTTCAATTTTTCACCTAGTACATGAAGAACTTCTAATACTAGCCACTTAATATCCAAATGGAGATGTAGTAAGTGCCATGCTGGAGGAAAGACCTGTGAACAGAAATATTATTTACTTATATTAAACATTTCTTTAGTGAATTCTGAATACTGTACTAAGACAGGGTGATCAGGCTTTGGAACAAGCTGTTCAGGTTTAGTGGTGGAATCACTATTCTTGGAAGTATTCAAAAACACGTGGATGTGGCATTTGGGGACGTGGTTTAGTGGAGAATGTGGAGGTACTGGAGTAATGGTTGGACTTGACATTCTAAGATAGTCTGCAATGAACATTATGAGTATCTCTGATCAACTACAATGCAACATACAAACATGCCATTCAGTTCAAGGAAAGAAAAAGAAACAAAGTTTCATTATCATTCTGTCTGGAAAAGGCTATTTATGAAATTTTGATTCAAGCTTGACAAATTACAACACCTTTAGCTAACTTTTTCTTTACAGAGAAGCATTAGATAGCACAAAAACTGCTAAAGTGAGCCCTTAAAACAAGTCCGAAATTTTAGTATTATCTTCGTTAAAGTTTACTTCAAATTACCTTTTCATCAGCTCAACTGCTACTAACAAGCTAAACAAAGATTCAAAATGCTGCTTCTCAGTGGATCATTCCTCTCCAGATACTAGTTAATAAAATACAAGCCTGAAATTCCTTTTCTATCTTTATAAAAGATTTGAAGGTATTTTGGATGTGTGTATGCACAAATCCTAACAGTGTATACACTTCATTAATATTTAATGCTGCTGTGCCTCCTTCCACATCTGCACTTTTCTTAGTGTAAAAGATCTTTTCTCATTCTGAGTCAGACTTCAGAATGCATTTTTAAGGAAGCGCCCCTCCTACTGGGATGCTCAGAAATTTTAAATATTACTACAGAAAAACACCATGGAATTTTTAAAACAAGCTATGCTAATTCAAGCCTAATTATCTACCTGTAATTATCATTTGTATACTACAGGAAGAATTCTAAAGCTATAAAATGAAAATAGATAAAGCAACAACAGAAATTCCAGATTTTATTAGTTGTGTTTACCAAGTACAGGATGGTACTTTAAAAAAAAAAAAAAAAAAAAAAAAAAAAAAATCTTTCACATTTAATACATAACACCAGATGAAAAATGAAAATTATATAAAGACACCAACCTTTGCCTGATTTTGAATAGTAAATGCTGCCAGAACATTACTAGGTAGTTCACGAAGGTGACCAATGTGCACGGTCAAAGCGTGAAGCTCTTCTACCAACACTGATGGTAACTGAGCTTCTAGCTCTTCATAAGGATGCAGCATTCCATCATTTTCCACTTTAGGGGGTTCCAGATACCTGAATGTACAGAAAAATAAACACAATCAGAAAACAGGTAAGCAGCAGCTACACAAAGATCAGTACTCAATTTAGAAAAATGTGTGAATCTCACCTGAAGATGAAAACTTTCACATAATGTAAAAACTTAAGGCATTGATGCCTGATGCTTTCTGCTTCTGAGTGCAAGTGTGCAGCTTGACCTGAAGTAGAAGAGATAATTAGCTGAAAGCAGATGTGACTATCTCCACAGCAATTAAACCAGACCACTGGAAAGATCCTCTGCGGACAACTTGGGAGGTGACTGATGATAAACATCCACTTCTAAATGTCATCTTGCTAGAGGGATCCATTCTTTCTCTTACCATCTCTCGTATGGCACATGTCCAGATATAGATAGAAAAGAAGACCCTCAGGAAAGGTGAGGGTAAGCACTCAGTGCTAGAAGAAATCATCCTGCCCTACTGCCCCACTTCCTGACTGCTTCCAAGACACCTTCAGTAAAGACATGGGTAAAACAATTTATCAGCACCCTTTTCACTTGACAGGCTTAAACAGGATTCAGAAAGAAATCCTGGTGCAAAGCACAAAATTCAAGTTCTTCATTTTACTAGCTTAACTGACAAATGGAAGGACAGGATACAAAGAAGAAAAGACAACCAAGCAGGTGTTAAATTTAAGTGAAAAAAACCCCTACAGAATAGTTTCTTGATGTCCAGCTAGAATATAAAAGTATAAATGTAATTTAAAACAGGCTATTTCCATTTATGTTAAAAAAGTTAGATTTTTTTGATATTATCAATAACTGCATATGAAAGAAACTTGATGATAAATTCACATCAATTATTTAAATGGCAGACTCTGGCAGTAATAAAAAATAGTAATGTGTAAAAATATTCGCTCGTAGAACACTAGCATGTTATCTGTAATGAGAAGACACTATAGACAGTTTATTTCAAAGTAATTACTGAACTTCTCAACTTGCTAAGTAATTCAGCCTTCAACTTACAATAAGCCCAAGGCTGCAATAATCCTTCAGAATCATGCTGCTTCTCATGCCTCAGAATTTAATTGAAACAAAGCATTTTGTAGTGATCCCATTTTATTGATCCTACTGCAAAGATAAATCAAGTTGGTAAATAACTCTAAACTAAGCAAATATAACAAACTCGTTTAAACCTAAGTCAATGAAACACTGAAAAAAATTTCTAAGCCACTACCTTAACTACAATAACTCTTGGGATGTTTGATGAAATTTTCTGATTTTAATTAAAAGAGTTAAGTTTTGCCAAATTCTGCTCTAGGGGTGACACCTTAAGTCAAATTAATGCAAAGTGCCCCACTAAGGTCAGCAAGCATTGTCCTGTGCATTTACCATACAGGCAAATCTGTTTCCAAACTGACTTGCAACATTTCAACTATGTATTAGCCTGCTATATTACCTCACTTGGCTGCCTGCATTTCTACCCTTACTGCAGCTTCTTGCTGCTTATGCTGCTCTGAGGCACACTCCCAAATCCCTTGGTCAAGAGTCAAAGCACAAGCCTGATCTGTGAGAATTTACTTCTTTCATTAAAGGCAGTCAATTGCCCATTGCAATGCCAAATTAAATTCGTAAAACTTACCAAAATCAGAAGAGCTCATTTGTACTAGGTTTTCCAGTCTGTATATCTGTTGCCTAATAAAAGAAATATAAAGATTTATGGTATTTATATAGGTAACAGTTTTTTAACTCCACTTTAGTAAGCTCAAAATAGAACAGAGAAAGGTAAGAAGTATTTCTTGCTCTATAGTTCTGAAAAAGCTTATGGAAATGTAACCTAGAAAAGAGTTTCAGTGGAAAGCAATGGACATATCCAAGTGTGAAGGGATGACATTGAATAGAATTTTTGCACGTTTATAAATCATTAAACACAGTAACAAAAAAACCTACAACAATTGCCTAAATACTGGGAAGGCAAAAACCAATACAAATACCCCCAAAAGCCATTCCCTGCAAGTTGTCTTTCCACAAGCATAACTTAACTTCATATTTGACTACAGAATAAACCTAAAAGTTAGTCCTCATAGCATACACTCAGCACACACTAAATTAATCCACTTGTGAATGTGCATTAGTACATCCTGTCAACAGCTTCTTCCATTTTCTGCTTAGGGTGGTCAGCCCCTTAACTCCAGCAGAAAGCATAAACAGTAACAAATACTGTAGAATAAAAGGAGGTGTCTTTAGCAAAGTTAAAGCTCAGTTCAGTTTTGGAGAGGAAAGAGAACATTTTTAAAGAAGCTAAGTGCCACTGCAAATGAATATTTTAAAAAAAGCAGTAACATACGTAAATACTCAGCCATGTTCTGTAACAACTGCTATTTGCAAGTGGTCTTTCAGTGCAATCTCCACAAAGATAAAGCAGTACTAAACTGGATATATGAAAAACACAACTGTGTCAGACAGACTTTTGAAAGAAAATGCTGCATAAATTGAGAAGGGAGCTCTCTGCCTCATTTCTTATACAGTCAAGGCAATAACTACTGAAGGATTCTAAAATAGGCTACTTGGATCTAACACAAATCAAATGTTCTTAAGAAAAAATCCCTGAAAACCAGGAAGCATTTAAAAGACACAAGAAGCATCTAAAAGACACAAAACTACAGGTTTTAACTTGCATATTAAAGTGAAAACACAGTAAAATGATCTCCCTTAACTCTTTCTGGCTTTCTTCAATAAGGCCGTGTCAGCTACACTTCCATTATTTAGGGGGGTTGTAGAGTTTTTTGTTTGTTTTGAAATTGAAGAAGAATTTCTGCCTGGATTTTTCAAGGATTTTAACCATGTTAAGGAAGGAAGTCTGAAGCAGGAGGACTTTATGAGACAGGGGTGTTGAGACTGGAGTTTAGAGAAGGAAAGTACCAGAAAGGAGTGGCACAGAAAAAAACGAAAAGAAAAAGACTCTCCAGTGAGTTGACAAAGACAGAATAAGTGGGCTGATAAAATTAAAGAAGAAACTGGACACAAGAAACATAACAAAAATATAATTATTTAAATAAATAATTTAAAATTCAATTTGCATTTGTACCTCAAGGATTGATCCTCATGGCTGTTAATCATTAAATCATTTGATTTGCAAACACATTTCAACAATTAAACTGGTACTTCTGTTTATTTATCAAAGATATATTATCTTAATATACCCACTTAAATAGTTACATAGTCTCATTCACTTTGACTCACACTTTTATCACATGAAAACTCACAACTGAGTATTTTTACTATGCAATGATTATTTTAACTTGCAGTTCTGCAGTATACTTTCATTAAAATATTAAAAAACAGTTAATAATTTTAAATTACAATATTAAATAAAATATCAGACATTAAAAGAGACTAGCTTTCTTTAAGTATTAGATATTAACTGTACTTCATAAATTTAACTATTTTCAGCTACCCTATCCCCAAAAACTATTGTAACTTGTACTTAACATATTCAATTTCCTCAGTAGAAAAAGGAGCCTTTCCACCTTCAGTTGTCAACTGGTCTATAAATGAAACTGTTTCATTTTATGACTGAACAAATTAACAGAATGCCTTTGCAGAGACATCCCCCTTTCCAGAGGGACTTGTCACACCAAAAGACAACTTGGCAACCAAACACTCAGTTAGGAGTTAGCTGAAATTCATTATTCCTACCAGGTCAGTAGGTTTCAAAGAATGTACAGCTTGAATAACTTAAAAACCATAATAAAATACATTATGACTTATGTTAATCTCTATTATAATTACAGAGCAATTTACATTACAGGGAAAAAAACCTTTAAAAATAGCTATTTAATTCAATATTCCTGTGTCACTGTGCAGTGATTTTCTGCTAATGAACAGTTAAAAAAAAAAATCAGACTAAACACTGAAACTTTTAACTTAATTATACTCCTATCTCCCCCTTTATCACGTTGGGGTTTTTTAAAAGCACGTGAGGTCAAAGATTGCATCAAACAAACAAAGCTAAACAATAGTGATTTTAATACATTTCCAGTCATCTATGTCATCATGTTCCAATAAGCCAGACCCTATTAATCATGTTGCACATCATGCCCTTGGTCAAAGGGATGGAAGAATCCACTGCAATGAAAGGAACAATGGAATACATCACATATATTTGTGAAATCATACAAAAGCTCCTCTCCCCTCCACTCTCTGTATGTGCTGTACATCCTGAGGATTATCAGTAGCAAAGAGGATTATCAGTGATCTGTGTATTTGCATTGACTAGATTAAGCATCTACATTGAATTAGTCAAACACTGAGTAACTGTATCTGAAGAGATTGCTGAAGCTATCCTAATCCAAACAATTGAAGAAAGCACTGCATCCAGCATTTATAGTATTTGATTTTTAACCTCCACTTTTCTTTATGCAGAGAAAAGGACTAAAAATCTTCAAAAGACAACTTCAATTATATAGGTAGCACAATCCCATTCAAGGAAATCTTGCATAGTCTATTCATATAATTCTGAACCTAGAGAATGCCAACACTCTGTTATAATAACTACACTTAATTTTTTTTTTATCTGGTGATGCCTCAGATACGCATCACACTACTTAGAAACTTATTATTAAGTCACATAATATTAAGAATCTGTGACACAATGTACTTCTTCCTGCAATTCCATCTGTGTCTTATCCATCACTTACTGAAGCATTAAACAGACATCATTAATCTTTTTTAGATTGCACAGCCTTGTACAGCCCAGTCTTTTATGATGTTACCTTTAAAGATGTGTAAGGTTTGTTACACCCTTACAGTAGATATAATTACAGATGTGGATTAATTATAAAATGCAATGTTATCATACCTGAGTAATCCAAAGAGAAATCCACAGGATTTAACTAATGCCATTTCAGTGACCCACTGAAAGCCAAACAACTCCACTGTATTTTCTTCATAGTCATTTGGAGAAGGATCTAGTCTCAGCAAAACTCTGCAAAACAGAGACAACAATATTCATACATTTTCCAGTAATAAACCTATGGAGTACAATATCTACAGTTGGCTAATGTATCACTAATACTTTCTGAATATATCAGCAACATGACAGATGTCTTAAAAACAGTTGTACCTTTTAGAGCAGTACGATCTATAGAAATATAACAACTCCTAGCTTCAAAAGCATAAAAAACAGAATATAGTCACAGGTCACAGTATATTTTGGAAACAAAAAATAATAGGTAACCCCCTAGAAGTGTTTTCATACTTAAAAAGGGGCTGAGACATACAGACTGTGAAGAGAAAAGGCTGCCATGTAAGATAATGCACAGCTCTATATGTCTCAAGGCACCACTACATACCTAGTAATTAATGCTAGAACATATATTTGTTCATTTTCATACATTTAATAATATTTATACTGAGCACACTGCTAAAAGCATACTTTTAGGCAGATGAACAGATAAGGGTCAAAATGGGACCTTGTCTATATAACTTAAGCTAACACTAGGCCATAATTGCCCTTTGCTCTTGCTAAAGAAAAATTAAATAACACCAGAATTCCCATTTTAATCACAGTGGAGAAAATCAGGCACTTGTATTGTTAAAAATTAAAACTGTGCAAATAAAAAAATGTTCATTAATATGCATTAAAAAAAAAATCACAGCAAACTGCATGACAGCACAGCAAATTATTTCAGAATTTTCCCACTGCCTTGCACAAAATAATCCCACACAGATGAAGCTCAATTCTACAATATATAAAAAAATTCATTTAAAAATTAAAAAAAAAAGCTAGGTAAGCACTTAGCTTCCATTACATTACACACCAAATTCATATTCTGCTTGAACTATGCACTGTTGCCAATTTCATTCACAGAGGCAAATAGAGAATCTGCTGAATAATTGGCTCAATCTCCCTAAACACCTTAGTTCACTTGGTAATTTCTTGAACACTAGGCTGTTTTGAAGCCTCTATCAGCTGAATTCAGCTACTCCAGTTCCAAGGAACAAAGACAGAAGAGTCCCTCACATGGAGGCTTTTCTCACATGGGGGACTTTGCAATCCAGGTAGACAACATAAACACACAACAGAAGAACAGTGTTATCACAACTATAGTGACCGGTCTATATACAAGCTCCTCAGTGAGTTTTAATGACAGAAACTATTTCAAGTGAAATGGTCCTTTGTCAATGTGGAATTCATAACTGATACATTCATGCAGATACAGGATGCCTCAGTCATCTACTTGACATAAGTTTGAATGAACATGCTCTGATGCAACTATGATAAATAAGGCAGAGAAAGAAGGAGGTGCAGTGGAACCCCTCCTTGAGCCTTTACAGAAAACACTGGAAAAAAAAGTAGAAACACAAAATACAAAGTCAGGCAGGAGGACAGACAGACAGAAAGACTAGGCTTTTGTAGGAAAAACAAGATGACCCCTGTAAGATGCCAGACAGCACAGAAAACTAAGCTGAATGACAGACAATAAGGCAGATAACAAGTAAACCAAAGTAACATTTTAAAGTCTCACAGAAAATACTTATTTGCTATGCCTATGACCTCAGAACCCTAAATTCAGACTGGGTGCAGCTTGGAGAAAGATGGCCTTTCTCAAACCTACAGGGCAAGTCCCCACTAGGGGATCTGGGAAAGCCAGGCAGAGTATAAAAGAAAGAAAAATGGCCAGCATTTAATAGAGCACATGAACTAGGAAAAGCAGTGCTGAAGCCTCCTCAGAAATTTAAGTGATCTTAGCTGCTGCTGTCCAACAGGCCAGTTTTGAATTATCCTAACAGGCTTGTAAGTGTTTATTACAGTATCTTAAAAGTAAGTTCATAAAGCTAAGAACTGCACCTAGAGCACTGTTCAAAGCTGTTGATCAACACAACAGCCCTTCCCACTTTGGTATCACAAAACTGATTTCAGGGTCAGAAGAGCAGAAGAACAAACTGATTAAGAAACCTGTCGACATTCAAAGGCACCAAACATGAGTGGAAATAACATCTTAAAAGGCTGTTATATTTGCAATTCAAAAAAATCCCATACCTCTTAAGAGACCCACTTGCTAAATAAGACTCTGCAGAGAACCTTCTCCCTCCATTTTGGCTGTCAACAGCACAGGAAAAGCAAGATGGCCCTGAGCTCTCATTCTCCACTTCCATCGCCAGCTCCAAGCTTTCAGTGAGAAATGGGGATGTGGAGAAAGCACCAAAGTCATCCTCCATTGTTTTCGCCTGGCCTAGAAAATAAACAACATAAATACAAAAATACTTCAAATAAATTTCTCACTGTTACAATTCCACATCGTCCTTCAGCTCAAGTGAGGAAACAGATCTGACCAACCACAACACTGAAATAAAAGCCGAGACACCACCAAGAAGGAAAATCATGGTCACATGCCCTGCCACACAATTCTGCCACTTTGTGCAGTCAATCTTCATCATCAAACAGAACCTGTTCAAGAAGACACATTGGTGACTTTAAAAAAAACCCAAACTGGTACATTTTCTTCTGGTTTAGCTCTCTAAATTAATTAGTGATGAGGTTAGACTAGCAGTAGATTACAATATGAGGCAGGAATGCATTACAAAGCTAATTCCAACATATTATGGCCAGAGTAGCTATGCTATGGAAGTACACCATGTATTGCAGGCTCCCAGTATTAAAAGAAATCTAACTACCTAGGAATCGGAAAAAAGAGAAACAAAACCAAAGAAGGATTACCATGTCCAAAAGAAGCTCACTTCGCAGTTAATATTAGTGTATTCATATTTTATACAATATACTGAAAGAGCAGAACTAGGCAACAGGTGTCAGAGAGTCCTATAAAATACACAAACAATATAACTAAAATTCTTAAGATTTCAACTACTTTTCTGGTAGATTTTGATACACTTCTTGCAGAAATTAGTATAAACCATAGCTAGAGGTTGGTAATACAGAAGCTTAACTAAAAAATAAGGTCAAGGAAAAAAGAAGGAAAAAAACCAATTTCTGTTCTACTTTCTCACATCCATTAACATCAGGTGTATGTGCAAGCAGAGAAAGAACGACTTCTATGCTCCAGGACCCTATGCAGGGGTGTTGGCGCAGCTGAAGGGAATGCTCTGAACCACGAGAGCTCTTTGGGAAAGCCTGTGCAGTCCAGGGTATCAAAACCGCCCCAAACATTAGAAAACCACGGGGGAGCAGTTACATAACAGGGCAGCTCTTCCTGGCCACAACTCCCATCAGTTCCGTACTTGTCCAACACCCCCTGATGCAGCAATTAATCACTTTAATCACCTCAACCTCCTTGTCCTCCAAGCAGGACCTTCCGGGGGGCTGCAACCCGCGGGCAGGAGCTGCAAAGCGGCGGGAACCCGACCCGCCCGCGCAATGCCTCGGCCCCGCGCCGCCGCCCTCTGCCCGGAGGCGCTTCCCCGCAGGGCCGGCCCCGGACCGGCTGCAGAGGGGCTCGACTCCAGAGGGACCCGGCGGTACCGGCGGTACCTGCGCCGCCCGGGCCGCCGCTCCCGGGCCGCCGCTCCCGCTCCGCGCCCGGGCGCTTTCCGTACGGCCCGCGCGCCGCCGCCACGCGCGCAATGCGCAGGCGCCAAGGCGCCCATTGGCGGCCGGCCGCTCCGCCCCGGCCGCGCTTCCTCAGCCCGCTCCGCCCGCTCTCTCCCCGCTCTCTCCGCCGGCCTCTCCCCGTCCCGCCCCGCCCAGCGCAGGGCGAAGCGCCGCCCGCCGCTCCTCCCAGGGCTGGCAGGCCGCCGGGTTTCCGCGATGAGCTGGGCGTCCCTTGGCGGGCTGGCCGCCACCAGTGGTTTCTGGGCACCTCGCGCATGAGCGCCACCATCTTGGTGCTGCTGTTCAGCTGCCTCCCCTGTGCTCGCAAAATCATGGAATCATAGAGTGGCTTGGGTTGGAAGGGACCTTAAAGATCATTTACTTCCAACCCTCCTGGGCTGACTTCAACTACACCGGAGTGTTCAGAGCCTCATCTAGCCTAGGCTAGAACCGCTCCAGGGATGGGGTATCCACAACCTCGCTGTTCAACCTGTTCCAGTGCCTCACCACCCTCACAATAAAGATTTTTTTCCTAATATCTAGTCTAAACCTACTCTCTTTCAAGGTGAACCCTCTCCCCCTTGTCCTATCACTACATGCTGCTGTAAATAGTCTTGCTCCATCCTTCCTGTAAGTTCCCTTGTACTGCAATTGTCCCCTACCTTTCTCTAGTGTCTTTGTTGTCTAGACTTTTCCTGAATCTCATTTCCCTTCTCCTCAGTTCACTCATTCCCATGCTCCTTCACAGAGACGGGCATGAGGTCCTCCTTATCTTTTCTGATGCCTTACAGATCTGGATCCAGCCTTCCTATGTCTGTCAGGTAATGCTCATATCCCCAAACACACACTATTCTTCTCATCAAGCTTGGGAAGTGGCGTTTAGTGCACTTGAAATTCAAGCTAGGTATCACTCCCATCATTTACTCGGTTGGGTGTGACAGTCACCATAGAGTGGGGGCCAGGGCAAAAGTCCTAAAAACCTGTGCCTGGCATATCTTAAAGTGCATACTGTGCACCTAGTGGCTTCTTGGTCTTTTTTAAAGAGAATATGTTGTATTATTTTGCATTGCCGTGGTTTGATTTAATTTCAAAATGAATGCTTTTCCAGTTTTGCCTGGATTTTGGGTGCAAAATAGCAGTAGTGCACGAAACTTCCTTCTAGTAAGAAAGTTGCTATAAAAAGTTTTGCAGTTGCTGCTACAGCTAGCTCTGAAAGCTTTGCTGTGATTTAAAATGCTTCATTTGCTCCTATGTCTGTAAGAATCTCTCATTTCCTTCTTTAAATTCCTGTCTAATTAAAAAAACAGTACATCATGGTTAAATAAAACTGTACCCAGGATAACCCTGATTTCCATATGCAGATTTATCTGCACTGACAGCCCCCTCTCCCTCTCTTAGTCTTTCTGTTTCCTCTCCCTCCCTCACTCTCCTTCTTTCTCTTCCCCTCTCTTTCTCTCCTTGTCTTTTTGTCTCTTTATGTCTATTGCATTATGCCTGAATAATTTTCAGTCTTTTTTTTTTTCTCTCCTCTTGCACGCACATGCTAAAATAACTAGACAAAGATGCAAGGTGGTTGCTGCAGTCCCTGTCTCTAGGACAAAACCAAAGAAAGCTTATGATTGCAATGCCACCTTTCCTTTTTTTTTGGTTTTTTTTTTTCCTTCTTTTTTTCTTCCCCAGCCATGCTTGGTGATTAAACTTCCTCAGGATGGGGAAGAAAAAGGAGCTGGAAATGAAATAGGGTTGAGGAAAAATCCCATTGCAGCAGCTGCAGCCAGTGGTGTCTGCTGCCAGATGTGCGAAGGTTCCTGGGGTCCTTGTCACTAAAAGGCAGTATTCAAATATTTGGAGACAAAAGCTGCATCCTCAGTGATCATTTTCTTTATTTAACATGGCAGCAGGCATCGTGTGGGGGAAAATCAACATGCTGGATGTTGAATCGGACTTTTTTCCTTTCTGGGATGAAAGGATGTTATCTATCCCATGCCAAGAGGGAACTGAGGTAAGAGAGCTGATCCAGCTCGTTTTTTTCCTAGTATATTTCTCAAGCATCTTTTCTGAAACAACCTGTATATATATGTATGTCTGTGTGTGTGTGTGTGTGCATGTTTCTATGTTTGTATATTTGTGTATTAGATTTCAAGGCAGTGAGTGGTAATGCTTTTTTTTTTTTCTTCCTTCACATCAACCCAGAGAAAGTTAATTCACAATATATATTCAGAGCTTGTTCAGAAGGGTCGTTTTGTGGGATTTTTTGAATACCTTTTTGTTTCCAGAGAAGAGTTCAGCAGTGACATCATGGTCGGCTGCTGATATTAAACCCTATTTTCAAAGTCTGTAAAAAAAAGCCAGTAACTTTGTGATAAGAAATTGTGCAGGAGATTCATATGCTGTATTTTTCAGTTGCACTCTAAATATTGGAAGTCTTATTAAAGCGATAGTGAGAATTTTTTATTATTATTATTTCTAGCACAGAAGCGATGAATGCTGCATAATTAAGTACAGTATTTAATTTGGCTGTTGTGAAGCAAAAGAATAAGGTAATAATTTTTATTGTACTAATCAGACTCAAGATGTTCTCTGTGTTAATTGGGTTAAAAAAATTGCAGTACTTATTAGAAATTCTAATTTCACAATGCAGCACTGACAATAAGCTCAGCCAGTGAATTATTCACATCTTTAATTTGCTCTCTTAATGACAGTGTTCTGTAATCAGAGTGCAGCGACTGCTTCCTATGCATTATGTATGATGTTCAGGACTTAAATGCAGGACATTATGAAGCCTCTCAGTGGCTCAGTAATTAGTTTTCCACAAGACAGGGCTTAGATATTCACAGATAAAAGTCTACAGCTGAGATAATGTTAAGGTGGTGACTCATGCTAACAAAAGCAGGGAAGTTCAAATTTAATGCTGAAACTGCTCTCCATTCTCCCTCATTGTGCGTAGGTGCAGGGGGAGGGGAAGAAAGTCTCCCAAACTAGCCTGCCATGGTGAGTACACAGCCCCAACCCGGGGGCTCCTTTCACTCGGGACCGTGTTTTTGGCAACTTTACTGATGGGAGGGTGGAGGCGGAGCTGCGTTTGGTGCCTCTTTGTATGGTTGTGAAAAGGGCAGTCATGTACACACTGTCAGAGAGCAATCGTGTATCTATAGGTGAGATGTATTTTAAAGGATTTCACTTGGAGCACTGACGTTTGTAACTTTGTCAAATTACGATGTTTTGAATGGGAGCTACTTTGTTATGTGTGGAAACTTTGAGAACACCTGATACTCGCTATATTGCTGTTGTACCTATTTCAGCTGTCGTGGTCTTTATGTATTTTAAAAACTTTGTTTTCTAGTAGTTTAGTTGTCACCATCCAAAAGATGAACTGTGATGAAGGCTTGTTCTTTTTTCCTTGGATCATTAACATGGTCTTAGATCAAGTGATTTAAATGTAGGGAATAAGTATGGCTGTGTAACTTTCCTACTTTTACATGCCGCTTATTATTGTAGAATAATAGGCAAGAATATTGAAATGAAGCTGGAAAATGATAGTTTTTCCATACTTAGTTGCTAATCAGACTGGGAGTTATACATTTGTCCCGTGTTCTCCCATTAATCACACTTTTTTTTTTTTAAACAAAATAACAGACTAGAGAAGGTTCTTTACTTAGTGGTAACTTTCCAAAGGCTTGTGGCCTTTGTACAGGATTGTGATTCTAATTATTAAAGTTGATCTGCCAGTAAAAAGTTTTAGGCTTAATTTAAAAACAAAGAAACCACTAAAGATCTCAACTTAATAGTAAAGTAGAGAATAAGAATTTGAAGTACATCTAGATTTTTAAAGCAAAATATTGTAAAACTAATTCCTTTAAAATTTTCATCGTAATCTACATCTGGAATTCAGTGTTATTAGCAGCTGTTGCTAATGTTGTTTGACCTCAGGGCCATGGGACATATTACTAAGTAATTCCTCTTAGCAAGCAAAATCCTATATCCTATGGCTGGATCAGATATTGGTTGTATATAGTCCAGCCCTGAAAGTCATTATCATTAAACTGTTGAATAAAGAAGCTGCAGATTGGATCAATGTAGCTAGATATATTATATCAAAATCCAAATGATTGTACACATGAAAAACTTGATTTGGTCTTTTCCAGAAAAAGTCTTTCCTGTCATGTCAAGATCCCACAGCAAGTGGGTCACTACATGGCTATATTTCTTCAGTCACTTTAGCATGGAATCATACAATTGAAATTTATTCCCAAAAAGGATCAGACCTGCCCCTCACTCTTTCTCTAAAGTCACAATCAATATAAGTTGTCTTTTTAAGTGAGCACTTGCCTGTCTGCCTAAAGTTTTGTTATGATTTCTTACCTAAGTAAATTATCTATTTCACTAGTCTTTCATTATACCATTTCTGTGCTTTCTGATCTTAAACTTAACCTGCTAAAAGTAAGTTAACACATTAACTTTTGTTAGTTAGTGGCTACAGGAATTTTTATTTTCCTCTTTGCCCCAGATTCTTATGTATTTGAGATTCTCAGTCATGTTTCCATTGTGTTATTCTTTTAAGCAATCCCTGGTTTTTATTTTCTTCTGTATAGAAAGAATCCAAATATTTTTCTTGTATTTCTTTAATTCTTGTTGCTGTGCTCTTGATTCTCATTATTTCTACTTTCTTGAAATCTAGTCTTCTGGACATAGATGTGATTTCAAATGCCATATAAGTTCTATATTTTCACTTAATGAAATGTGGTTTGTCACTTCTTAAGAAAATCTAGTTTCCCTAAGAAAATTTTAACGCAATAACTTCATTGTGGTGTGTACAAAGACATCTGTTAACCCAGGATACAGTCTAGGGTATCTACAGTACAACTGGAAAAGGTGCTGCATGTGTTTTAACAGGTTTTTAATTCAAGGATTTATGCTTCTAGGAGGAGTCTTCATGGATATTGTTTCCAATATCCTTGTCTCATAAGATAAGTACCTGTGACTGACCTGATTAGTGGTGTCCAGATGTGAGCTATCAAGCTGTAAAAAATATCTGAAGTGTTGAATCCTCAGAGGATTGTTTCAAACTGTAGAAGTACTATTGCAGATAGTTTTTATAACAGTGCCTGTGTTATAATGTAGATGGGTGGCTAGAAGTTCAAATTTGAACTTTTCCAGTCAGTTTGGACAATCTGAATTTGAGGCACTGTTACAGGTGGGTGAGAACAGTTTTTTACAAAAGTGCTAGGGTGTTATTAGCAATCAAAAATTACAGTCCAGAGTTAGCTGTGCAGCAGTATGTTTTAGGTTAAAAAAAAAAAAAGAAAAAAAAAAGAAACTATTAAGAGGTTATCCCATTCAACTAGCCTAAAAGATTGACTACATCTGAGCTATGCATCTGGGAAAGGGTCAGTTGTTGTCTACCCAGTCTGTTACAGTAAAGTAGAGGTCCATTCAATTTTAGCTCAGAGAAAGGAAGGGCCTAATATCTTTCCTGGGTCAGAGGAAGATAGTTCATGCTATCCTTGTGTTGTCATGGCATGGGAGGTGAACCACACTTATGAAGTCAAAATGGAAATCATCTGTCTGAAGAGTTAAAGATGACTGCTATGCTTCCAGAAGATCAGGTTTAATATGTTAAAAAAGACATGGGATACCAAGAAAAATTTTAAGGAACTTTACATGGTTACACAGATATCTAGTTCATATATTTACAGTGTAACCCTATTACCTTATTGACATGTGACTTCTCTGGTTTAGGAATATTGCAAGTCCTTTGGAGTGATCTGATTCATATTTCTTTATCTGTTCATATATCAAAAAGCAACTAAAATAATTTTAACTCAGTTCAATTTCATTGAAAAATGTTAAGAAAAATCCATCTGTAGTATATTTGGAGCTGTATATCAGGAGCTGTATTTTGTACTATTGTTTATATTGCTCCAGGCTTAAGTACCATTATAAATATTAGGTACTGAAGTGGTATGATGAGTTAAGTATTTCTAAATGTCTTCTCTTAATCTAGCCTAATAATGCAGTCTTTTCATATGCGTAATTCCCATGAAAGCCAGTGGGAGTACTACATTATAGTAGGAATAGTAGTTACATATGCCAAGATGTCTTCATTTTGAGTCATTGTTTTAACTTGATTGACAAAGAAGAAAGTTGACTAAAGAAAACATATACTGACAGTGGAAAAAGGGTTATTGATAATATTTTTAATTCCAAATTTATCCATTTCACCACTGAAACATATATGCCAATAGAATGACAGTAGTCAGAATATCTGATAGAAATTTCAAATGAATTTATATTCACTATTGCTCTCTAGGAAATATTTCACTAGTAGAACATACGCATTCTAGTCTGTAAATTCCATATAATTCACTCACTATTGAGAATTCCAACCTATATATAAACCTATGTATATATTATGTAAAATAGAATAATGATAAATATTCATAGCATAAACCAGTTTGGGCTTTTTTTGCAAAGTCAAGGTGGAAATAACATAATAT
Organism: Erithacus rubecula; assembly: GCF_903797595.1. Lineage (NCBI taxonomy): Eukaryota > Metazoa > Chordata > Aves > Passeriformes > Muscicapidae > Erithacus > Erithacus rubecula. Next base: position 38,056,817 of record NC_136685.1, read on the forward strand.
ATTGGATGAGTTCAAATATTAAATCTTCTGTAAAATGTAAATCCATTAAATTTTGCAGTTCTTATCTGTATCTGTAGTAGACTGGAAAAAATAGTAGTAGGAATCTTAATACTGTACAAAAGCATCTTGCTGCTTCCAAGTGGCTTTTCTTCTGTGTTATCATCAATGCATATTTTCTGTACTGACTCATCCCAGGAACTACTTCATATCCTCATTAAACCTAAATTTTCTTTCATTTCTTGTGTGTTAATTTTTCAGCCTTTCTTTTTAAGCTTTTCCCCATGCTCTTTTTGAAGCTCATGAGGCTTTTGCTATTCCCAAACTATCCCTCCATAAAATTCTTGTTTCTCCTTTTTGCAACAGTCCTTGAAATCTTCATATCACACTCTTTTCTTCATTGTTTTCTTGTAGTATCCCCTTTCTTGTCTCTTGCACTATTTAGATTGAAAGATCATTGGTGAAAACGGGTTTTTTCTGTGCTTTTAGAGAGGAAAAATAAAGGGGGTTTAGACTCTTTCTGATAATAGGTATACAAAAAGTGTGTGAAGCTAATAATTTTAACTGAGACCCTTCTAATCCTTATTAACATAGGTTTTTCAACTCTTAAGAACCTCTCTGCAGTAGAATTTCATCGGAATTCTGGGAAGTTGACAGGTTAGGGCACAGGAAAACTGAAAAATAAAGGGGCCACCTACAAGAAGAGCAGAATTTATCCTCAAAATATTTCTCTTCAGTGCTGTCTGTTTACTATCTTTGCTTCTCCAATATGATACTTCATCAGAGAGACCCTAGGTCTAACAAAATTATTCAGAAAGCTTTTAGTCTCTCAGCTACATAAATTCTTTTTGGTGTGCGGTACAGTGACAGACTCTGTTGGTCCAGATGTAGGATTGTGTCAGTCCAGCTGTAGACTGAGGGTTTTTTTTTTTTCCCAGAAGGAATAGCTTTAGCTGGGAGTGGTTGTAATACAGCTGTATATCAGCATTTTGGTGTACTGTGTTGATTGTATAAAATATGAAGGTGTACTTGGGGAGATGGGAGGCACAACTGTGCAGTCCAGTATGAAGTTTAGAGGGAAGCTCTAAACTAAACCATATCACAAACTTTTTAATGCAGAATTTTTTAAACCAGAATATTTGTTTACCACCTCTGCATGGATTTTTAGTTGACAGTATTTGAAAGAAGGCAGTTAATTTGAAAGTGGTGCAGTTCTCTGAGTCCAGCTATCACTCTTCACCTTGCATTGTCTGGTGTTGGGACAAAAGGCTGGGCTCCCACTTTGCTAGTCTGTAAAGCTCTTTTTCCTGACTTGACCAGAAGCTGTAAGTTTAGAAAGCAGATGGATGTTTTCTGTGGATGCAAATGTAGATAACATACAAAGACACTCAGTGTAAACCATATTTTCAAAGATGTGTATAAAAAGCAAAATAGCTAGTTTTGACTGGTGTAATTTGAGAGTTACAGATAGCATTCAATAAAGTGGATTGCCAATAAGCTTCAGCTGTGGTTTCCAGCACCACACTAACCACACTATTTTGTCCATTCTTGAACAATCTCAGAAATGTTCTCTTTTCCTTTTCTCAGTGGTTTGTGCTCTTTGCTTCGATGTGACCTGACAAAAAAAAAAAAAAAAAAAAAAAATTCAGATGACTATTGGCTCATACTCAGTTTCAGAGTTGATTTTTAAAATGATAAACACTTTGCAGAAGGGGTCATTTACTATGCTGCCTGTGAAACATCTTTTATATAAAACATCTTTTTATAACTCTATTTCAAGATTTGCAAGAGAAATTTGTGAAAATATGAATTATTAGAAGGAGCTTTGCATTGAAGCCTTCAAATTCAAATTGTGTTCTTTAGTTTTATATTGTCTTTTATTTATTTTAAGTCATGTTTTTGTGTTCATGTTTTGCTCACATTTAAGATGATTTCCCATTGCTCTGTTTCTTAGAGCTTGGTAGGAACACCATTATATAGCCCTAAAGCCTTTCTTCACCCATTTAGATTTCATTAACCATGGTACTTATTTCAGTATGTGGGATAGGGCTGTCTGAACTGTGTAATAAAAGGATGTTTTGGCTACCTATACTAAAAAAAATATTTAGAACTATTTCCTACTAAACTTGCAGGGTTTGTGGTGTTGGTTTTTTCCCTCAGAAAAAGTGATTAGTGAATAAAGAATGACCTTTCCCTTTAAAGGCATTCTGAAACATAGCAGGAACCAGTAAAAACAAATGCTTTAAAAAATGTACCAAGAAATCAGTACATGTTGTCCAAATATGAGCTGTTAGCCAGTGCACTAAGAGCACTGAATACAGATACTGTTTTTATCTGTTGATATCAATGCCTTTGCCAAAGTAAATGAGCTTACCCTTCATTTTGCAGATGTCCTGGCCACCTAATTTGTAAAACATGGGTGTAAAATGATGTAATCTTTGTTTTGACAGCAACAACTTTAAATAAATATAGCTGAAACAGGCATTCTGGCTGAAGAGTGCATAATAACAAACTTTAACATGAGGGTACAAAGGAACTATTCTACAGTGTCTGTCAGTCACGGATAAAAAACTGGAGTTTTGTTCCTCTATCTGGTATCTAACCTTCTCAGTCTGTATGATAACTGCAAATAATGCTACTGTGATGATCCTGTCTCCAGATGTGAATAGAAGTTGCATTATCCTTTTGGCAGAGAAAGGTTATACAAGATAGAAGGGTGAGGATGATGTTTGATTACTAGACCTGAAATCTCCAGAGGGAAATTTCTTCCTGGCAAGAGAGAAGTAGTTTTCCACTTCGTAAAATGTCTTAAATTTTATTCTGTCTCCACTATTTTTATTAAATACACACACAAAAACTGAAAGGAATCACATACATTTTTAAGAGGTTTCCTGATGAGAGTTTTGTGCTGTAATTTGCCAGGTATGCCTTTAAGACTTAGAAGTACATTAAACTTTCCTTGTTGTCAGTCTGACACATGACATTTAAGCTTGGAGCAATGAAAGTGGAGAGCAATGAGAACAAATTGACAGCTGTCCCACAGCAAGCTAAAACTAGAGAAATGAAAATACATTATCATGAAAACGGTATTGGAAAATGTGTCTCAAATTAAGTACTGGGCATAAGTAATGAACATGCCTAATTGCATGTTGCATATTCTAATACATTTAACAATATTTACCAAAATAAGGAAGCCATTCTATTTGAAAAATAAAAATTATGCAATGGTGTCATATAACAGATTAGGCCTAATAATTTCAAGTATATTGGTAAAAGCTGTAAAATTGTGCTGTAATTAAATTTAGATCTAGATGCTTTTAGTCAACCTTATCCAGTAAAACAACACTCCAGATATTGTAGTTTGTCCCCTGCTCAGACTGATCTAGTTTTCAGTATATGGCTATCCTTTGTGGACTAAATTAGAAAAATAACCTCTCCCACTTCAACACTAAGTACAAATTCAAGCTGAACATTCCAGGAGATTGTGAATACCTATCTTAGAGGAAGAACTGAGTCTATGGACCTCTCATCACTATTTCTTTGGGGAAAAAAAACCCCCAGGTTTTCAGAGGTGCATTGAATGAATGGTATTTGTGTTTCACCAAGGGATGAATTATAAGCAGCCCCCACCACTCTGTGCACATATGGCTGACCCTTGCACTTTAATGGGAAAAGTTCTTGCATAGTGACTTGTCTTGGTGCATGAAAAAATATATGGTTCTTAGTAAAAAAACCAAACAAGCCCTAAGAAATTATCATTTGCAATAGCAGTGAAAATTTACAGTTTTATTTCAGTGTGATGGACAGCTGCTCATTGAGGCAGAAATTTAAATAGACAAATATTTGAGAATAAATTTTTCCTACACTAATAAAAAGAAAAGAGATTTTTTGTTTGTTTGTTTGTTTGTTTGGCATGATGAGCACCAGTGATAATATTGTTGGTTGAAATGAGGAAAATACTTTAGACTTCATCTGGAGCCTATTTAAGCTGGATTTTAATTTTTCATGGAAGTTATGATATCATAAATAGTGCAGAAACAGTTAACAAGAAAGCCAACAGGAAACTCACTGATAAACTTGATAAAGAGAATGAATGTCGCTGTTTGTCTGTCATTCAACTTTTTGGGTATTTACCAATAGAGAACACCTGAGCAGAACACTGCTCAGTAAAGCAGTTGGACAACAAAAATTTGCCAGGTTTGTGGAACAGAATGTGTTGGAGAACTTACACTGAAAATCTGGCAATTTAATTCAAAATGGACTTACATTAGGGTTTTTAAAAAATAACAGCATTTTGAGATACTTCAAGGTCAGGTGTTCTGAATCTTTATTTTCTGGAAATCTTTTCTTGTGCTTGAAATTTTAGAATCCACATTTTTTACTGCTTTTGAGTATTTTGATTTTGATTTTATGCATTTAGCTAAGTTATATTTTATATATTCGCTGTAGAGCAGGGAGCATTTTTAGATTAATTATTGCTAGTCATCTTTACTAATTGAATAATCTCTTGTATATTAGCACAGTGGTTTAATCTTTTTGAAATCAATACTGTATATTAATACTTCTAAGAGCGAGCTATTATTAGCAAGAAATCAGCTGAATATATGAGATAATCATAGCTACATGAAAGCCACCTATCCATTATAAATAAACAGCATGTTAATTAACCCACAAGATTTTTCCTGACCCTAAACTGAGGGTCAATCGAGCTGATTGTGTTATATTTGAAGTGAAGGTACTCTGGCTAGGATCTCAGAAATAATATCTACCATATTGCTTTTTTCTGAGTTGATGTATTGTTCATCTTAACACAGCAGCTAAATTGAGCATAGCTTTGTGCTGATGCAATACTGCTGTCTACTTCTGCTTCGGGACATACCTTGATCTGAACGAATATTTGGGATGTCTTCCCAGTACACTATTGCAAATACAAATTGGAGTCTCTCTCCATATTCACTTTGAAGAGTAGATTTTTGAAACCCAAGGTTCAAAATATTGAGGCTTCTCAAAATGTTGTTAGTTAACAAGGCAAATCAGTATTCTATTTTACCAGTGTTAACACTGTTTATGAACTTGCTCTCATTCCAACTCAACTGTAAAAACGCTTAATAAAGCCAAGTGAATTGTTGTGGGAGGCTCAGTATCATACAGCAATCTGATATGAGATTTTTTCCCGTTTAAATTCTGCATTGTTAAGTTACAGTAATAACAGAAGTGATATGATCCATGTCTTGTTACTAACAGTCTTCTCCAACTCCTGCTTTCATCCTATACTAGATAGTGAGCTGGCTGGACTTTTGGTCTGATCCCATTCAAATGTTCTTAAAGCTGATCCAAATGCAAAGAAAACAGTGTGGCAGAGTAGCAAAATGCACATTTCCTTACACATTGCACATTTTCCTAGTTATTTGCAGCATTTTTTGGCAGAATGTTAGAAAAAATAGAAGATGTATAAGGTACTTCAATTCCATACCAATTTTGAACATTGTTTATGTGCCTGATTCTTGATGAACAAGAGTAGTAAGAATTAGATTGCTTTTCTTGGTTATTAAAACGAGATTTGTGGAAGTTTAGTGTATAAATTCTAGAAAATGGTGCAGGAAATCAGCCTAAAGCAGAAATCCCTTAAACGCAGCACATATATGCTACTATGACCTGAATTTCTCCTTAATTTTAGGTTCTTACATTTAGCTACCTGGTGTGACCACTGCACTCTTGCTTCTCCTCAATGTCTGTTAAAATCTAGTGTTAAAAAGACTGGCACTGAAATGCTGCCTTCATCTTTGGAGGTGTCTGATATGTTTTGGGAGAGGTACTGGTACGCTCTCAGTGCAGATGGGCAGCACTAAGATCTGCAGAAATCCCTAAGTGCGATCACATCTGTGTTTTCATGTAGCACGTTTTAACTACCAGGTTGTTCAATAGTCTGAGAGGGATGGTTGGGGGAGACAGTGGGTACTGAGCCACACTCCAGACAGGAATGCCAGATTCTTAGTGCAAGGGAGAAGAAGAAAGAGTGGTGGGCTGCATGCCAAAGAGATGGAGAGTGGAATGAGCAGCATATTGGTTGGTTTTATGCTTTGAATTAGAGAGTTTTGGTTTAACAAATAGTCCTGTAAGACTAAATCAATCCATATTGCTTATGGGTTTGAATTTGTGAGTTGATATTTTACTTGACTAATACTCAGGGTGCAATATAAACTTACCCTGCATTAAACAAGAGAGAATCTATTTGAAAGGGGGGCCTTTACTAAGGAGTTTTGCACTACTAAGTAAAAGTTGCATTCATGTTGCATTTTCTTTTAGCTAGCAGACACCCAATACAGCTGTCTGCTTTCACAAAGTTTGTAGGAATGTTAAATCTTTGAGATCTTTTCCCATGTATTGGATTTAGATGGAATTGGTTACTGGAAGTGATCAAGAAGAGCTGAGCAAAGCAGCTCATTTTTTTTCAGAAAACCATGTAAAAAGGAACAATAGTCTTTGGTTCAAGGAGCTTTTTGTTCTCTCAGAGTCTACAAAAAATGCTGCCAAGCTTGGTGTCTTAGTAAAGATATGGTGTTTCTTTCATTTAAACTAATTTAAATATACTCATTATTTCTTATTCATAGAAACCTGATCCATATCCTGAAGAATCAGGTCAGGTGCCAGGCTTTTAGGAGTAAGAGCTTCTGATGGAAAGCTATTACTGATGTTTCTTTCTACTCTTACCCTAGAAAACTGAACCACATGCCCTGCATTCCTATTTCCTTGCTGTCCTCTGCTCTTCGTATCTCTATTATTTTATGGTCTACAGCATTCACTGTTTTCTCAAGTGAATATTTTATTATTTTGCAATGAATTATTCACTTTCCTAGCCCCAAATAATCCATTCTTTTTCCTCAATTATTTCTTAATCAATAGCAAAAAAAAGCAGCAATTATTGCCAGGTAGACATTTTCCGAGCTTTTAAAAAGCATCAAGTTTCTTTCTTAGTGCTTTAAAAATCTTTAGAAATTTAGCAAAAATTATGTCATTTTATGTTTTCTCCATGTCATCAATTTTTTAATCTAGGAAAAGAAAAAATATTGGAATATATCTACAAACATGAAGTGATAAATAGTAAAAAGTTGACAGTTGGTAGTAGTACTTTAATAGAATCATCTGTGATAACAACTCCTCTGGTACCTGTTATATGTGCTCATGAATAGCCACTGAACTAACACAAAACATCTGCTGCTTTGGCTGAATTTAAATGCCCCAATCTGATAACCTTGTCGAGAAATTTAACAGTCGTCTAGAATGGAAATTCACGTACCAGTCGTGATCCATCAAAGAGAATGAGACTCCACGCACACAGAAATAGATGATAGCAGATCCACAGATTTTGTGTTGAGTGTTATTTTGTATTGCTATGTTTTACATTGTGGTTAATGGTTCAGAGTTAGGGAGCAGTGTAATTATACAGGTAAATAGGCAGGCACTACTTACAATTTAGCCCTGAAAAAATAAGTAGAAAAATGTGTTTATTTAAATTGGATTCACTGATGCATGCATGTGCTGATTTTATAGAGTAATAAAACTCTACATGCAAGATGTGTTCATATTCCAGATTCTTAAGATTTTCTAGGATTTTTACCTAAAGAACACTTAAAGAAATATTCCTTTTCTTTATCAGAGGCATTTACAGTGTATTTTGGGGGAGTATTTTGTATGATATATGTTGAAATTAATTTTCCAAGGAAAAAAAACACTCTTACATACTTATAAATTTTTTTCTTGTAATCTCTTTTTTTCTGATTATGCCAGTTATGTGACTGAAGCTTCTTACCACTTTTTAGTAATGAAAGTGACTGTTAGATGTTTTATTTCTGGAAATCATTGAGTGAACTTAGTGTTTTTCCACTGCTTTTTGAAAACCGAGTGTAATGGAGATTCTGTTTTACATATTGAAATCTAAATTTTCTGGTATTTCCATCTTATGCTTTTCTATTTATTTTTTAGAAATAATTTTGATGGTATGACTTAAGAAATCTTAAGGCTCTATACTTGCCACAGTTACTCTTTTTGATATTCAAGTGCCTTTTTTTCTAGCTCTTCCATCCTGGCTACTTGTGGTGGATTTGAAAATCAAATATACTGGAAAGTAAAATAAATAAATCTTTTAATGTGTATTGGGGATATTACCTGTTTCAAGTACTTCAACACTTACAAATAAATAACCACCTTTAGTCTATCAAAGTCTATATATATATATATATATTTTACATTCATAATGAACAGCATGAAGGAAAAAAAGGGGATACTAAGGGGAAATATTCAAATCCAGTTTGCAATTTCATTCTTGAATCTCGTAGCACATATGTGTGACACAGTCCTGCAAATCCAGACAAGGTAATCTGTAGAAAGTAATGCAGAGTCCTGTACCTAGGGAAAAATAGCCCTGGCATCAGCACAGGCTGGGGCTGACCTGCTGGAAAGCAGCTCTGCAGAGAAGGGCTTGCTGGCCAGTGGACAACCAACCAGTGGGCAGAAATTGATGCACAGGGAATTCCATTTGAATATGAGGAAGAACTTCTCTACTGTGCACATGACTGAGCACTGGAACAGGTTGCTCAGAGAGGTTATGGAGTCTCTTTCACAGGGGATATTCAAGAACTGTCTGGGCAAAATGCTGTGCCATGTGCTCCAGGATGACCCTGCTTGGGCAGGCAGGCTGGAGCAGATGACTGTGGTACCTTCCAACCCCAATAATCCTGTGATTCTGTGAGTCTATAAAGCATAGCTTGTTAAATTCTAAGTTGTCTTAGTACCATAACAAGGGGAACAGACTTGAGACTGGATGTGGAAGTTACTGGGGCTTCTTTTTGAAGGTGCTTAGCTATATTTCTGTGAATTTAGGTAAGTACTTTAAGTACAAAGTTTCTGTCTCTGATACAGTGTTGGCAAAAATGTAGTACCTGAAGGAGAAACTATTTAAAGAGCAACTTGAATGTTGTTTGTTATAGCAGTTCTGGAGACCTAGACTTATTGCTACACTCTTGTGGAAAAGTAGCAGGGCCTAATTTTTTCCAACTGCATGTGTATGCAGGAGTTTCGGGTAAGTACACATATTTATAGATATGTGTATGTGTTTGTGTATAGTTGGCTGCATTATTGTTCTCTAGAGAGCTCTGATCCCCTTCAATGTCAACCTAATTACACAATAGGTAAGCAATTAAGACTTTTTTCACTTATGTTTGGTCATTTAATTGCTCATTTTTTTTACCTATTTTTCTGTGTATGTGTGTTTAGGTGACTAAAAGTTAGAAGAATTTTCAATTACAGGATTAAGTTTGCAGTATAATCACGCATATTTTTCCTGTTGTTATCTGCACATCTTTCTACATTATCAAACTTGGACACTCCAAGCACAAATTAAAAATTCTAATAAAAATGAAGTAATTCAAGAATATTTTACAAGATACTTCTTATCTAATGAATAGCTGTATGACCTCCAAGAAAAACCTAAAATAATTTCATGTGTTTCTTGATCAGTGGAAAATACTCTTAATTAAACAAACAAACAAACAAGCAAGCAAACCTAGACCAATCTATAATTGCTAAAAAGTTACAAAAGAGAGGGTGTGTTCTGAAGAGACTGTATTGAAAGATCTTATAAACTTCCTTGAATATTTTATCTCTAAATCTCACAGATTTGTGAGCAAACCAAACAGTGCAACTGAAGTAAAGGACAGATTTTCCTAGAAAAACTTAAGGCAAATAAGAATGGAGTTTGTTTCATTTTTGGTGGGGGATTTTTTGGTTTTTTTGTCCCTTCAACGGTGCAATTAAAAAAGAGTTGTCAGCAAATGAAAGAGTTTGAGTCCCAACATTGGGACGTGACAAAATTCAAGAATAATGCAAAGTGGTCAATGACTCCATGTCGTGACGGATGTTGGTGACAAGTGGTGTCCCTCAGGGGTCTGTTCTGGGGCCAGTGCTATTAAAAGTCTTCATCAGTGACACAGACAATGGAATGGAGTACACCCTCAGCAAGTCTGCAGTTGACACCAAGCTGTGTGGTACTGCTGACATGCCTGAAGGATAGGATGCCATCCAGGGCATCCTAACCTGGACAAGCTTGAGGACTGGGCTGATAGGAATATCATGGGGTTCAATCAAGCCAAGTGATCCTGGTCTAGGTTACATGTAATGGAGATGAACATAAAATCTGGAGCATAGTTCCACACTGCTCTGTGGAGTATTAAAATGCATTAAACTAACAAAAGGTAAGTGTCAGCAGGTACTGTACTGAGACCCTGATGTTCTTAAATACTGTGTTAGACAGACTGGAACATCTGAAAAAAAGGCACACAAAGTGACTTTATGAATAAAGTTGGTATGTATGTAAAGAGGAACAAAAAGTACAAAACTAAGGAACTGAGGTCAGTACTATTTTCATTTATCTCTTCAATTTTGACATTTTTGTTAGTGAGCAAGAAAATCAATAAAGACTAATTTCATTGGCAAGGATTAGAGAGTACATAGGAAGGAACACTATATACTCAGGATGTGTATAGTTGCTTTCAAGGGCATTTTGAATAAAATGTATTTGTTATAAGTAAATTGAATGGTTCTTTTGTCTAATTGGCCCACATATCAACCATTAATTCTTTGTTATACTCACTACACAAAACTAAGTTTGCAATATTGAATACATTTAAAGTATTTTGTTTATTTCAGTTATTTTTACACCCTCATAGTAAATGCTTGTCTGGTAACCAAAGCCTTTTCATAGAAATAATAAATCATATAACTCAGGGTATCAATGTAATACAAAAAGTGTCCTTTTAACACTCTCTTAATCAATGATGTTCAAAAATTAAATATATTCCACATGCGTAATCTGTGATGTAGTTTCTCTGAAAAAAAAATTGCAGGGGTTTATGCCTTCTGTTGGAGATTAATCTGTACTTATCAGTGTCTGGAAAGCTGGAATTGATAGTTCTGGAGTTAAGAATGTGGTTGCACACTAGATACCCAGCAACAGAAAACAGGCTTTGGCAGGAGTTAAAAGAGATTCTTCAAAGATGAGGAGGATCCAGATGTACTTCCCAGTAAAGCAGCTGGGCCAGCTGACCCTGAGCTCTGCAAGACTGATAGAAGGAAAAGGGAAGTGATAGAAGTAGGACCATCCATTCAGTGGGGGATGGAGACAACTGTTTGCCAACCCAGCCTGTCACCTAGAGGAGTCTTCTGCTTGCCTGAGATCTGGATCTGGGACTATATTGCCAAAACCTTTCCAGACCTGTGACTGTTGCCTCCTGATGTTCTTCCATGTGGGTACCAGTGATACTGCTGGTGGCAATCTGGAGAGTATCAAAACTGACTGCAGGATATAGTCAGCAATGTGGGGGCCCAGATCTTCTTCTCAATCCTGCAAAGTGAGGGCAGTATCAGGGTTTAGTTATGGAGCTGTTGGTGGCAACTGAGATTGGGTTTCTATGACTAAGGGACCCTGCTTGAGGATTAATACCTACTTGGAAGAGATTGGAATCCACCCTCATAAGCAGGCCAATGGTGTCTTTGCCAGCAGAATGTCTGACCTGATGATTAGGGCTTTCAAATACCCATGTCAACAAGGGCAAGAGTTACCACCAGCCTGGTGTGAGAGTGATGGTCAGGACTGACAGCAAAAAGCTTGGAGTAATGTGAATGAAAGGGAGCACAAAATTAACAAAGCAAGGCTGAAGTGGGGGCATTTCAAGCATTTGTGTGTAAACAAGGAAATGCCTTATGAAAAAGAGCCATTAATGAAAAAAACCAACCCAGATTCTATTTGAAAAATCAGCATTCTGGCATGCCTCTATGATGGTATGCACACTAGTGTGGAGAATAAATATGAGGAAAATTAGAGATTTATATGCAGTTGCAGGGATAATACCTTTTAGGGATCATTGAGATGTGGTGGAATGGTTCCATGACTGCAGTAGAAGAATAGATGGCCCTGCTTAAGCTGGGGAATTGGACCAGATGGCTTTCAGAAGCCCATTTCAACCTCAGACATTCTGCGATCCTGTAAATTCAGCTAAAGTTAATATACATTCCACTAAACTCACTATTTCTGACCATATATTCCTAATAATCTTGGATAAACACTGGCAATAAAGGGTTTTGTAACTTGTGTTTTCCAGTGAAGTAATGCTTATAGAAGAAATGTCTTCAAATGGTTTCCCTCTGGAGTAAGTAAGCAGGGGAAAAGCTGCAGTGTCATGCATACTGAAAGTTTGATGCCATGTATTCCAAGGTGTTTTCATTCTTTTCTTACTGTCTTACCTAAGCATTGCTGAGAGGAGAATTAAATTCTTCCCATCCATTTTGAAAAGACTCCGGTAGAGGCAATAAGTCTGCTTTATACTTCTGGTTATATTTATTTCAGAAAAAATTAAGTGTGCAGTTTAGTTCCAATGCATATTTTCCATAAAATCAAGATTATTGAATCACTGCTATAAGTCAGTGTAGCTTGTAGTCATGAATAAAAGCATGAGTACTTAATTCATTGTTGACTTCTTTGTTGGTGCTCAGCTGACACAGAAGACAATAAAAGCACCTAGATGTTTTTAGTGATGATTTACATGTCTCTAGTATGGCCTCAGTCTAGCTGTAGAATAAATTTGTAAAGGCAAAACATTTGAAGACAAAAGATCTAATTCTATACTCTTGGGTGTGCTGTGATTATTGCTGTAATTGTGAAGGGGCAGACAAGGGAAGAGTTCTGGAACATCCTTCTGTGCTTAACAAATTAAAATGAAAATTTTAGAGAAAAGGATTTATTATCACTTATTGATGCAATACACCCCTCCTGCATCACATGATTTGATAACACTTTTGGAGTTCATAACTTTTCTATTCTTCCCATTCAAAATATTGAATAGGCTATGTATGCTACCAGGTAGTTGTATTATGTGCTTCTAAAGAACTCTGGAAAAGATAATGTGGAGAAATCTGCATTCCCTTTGCTGTATCAGCACCCTGCTGAGCAACCTCCACCTTCTCTTATTCTGAAATAGCTGCATTGGATTAAGTGTTTCTGAAGGAATTTTCTAATGCAATTTAAACAGAAATTGAAAAATTTCTCAGATAATATTTTTTTTGCATTTTATAAAGGGTCTTAAAAACCTAATAATTGTCCTTTAAAGAAGGTATTATATTTTTATACCTGATTAACAGTATTATACAATGTAAACATACTACTCTTGTTTAGTTTGTTAAACTATTGAATTAAGCTTATAATTGCCTGAATACCCACACTAAATCACTACTTTACTCTATGAGATGTTTATATAAAGACATGAAATGGTTATTCCTATAGAGGCTACATACTAAAGACACCCATATACCAAACACCTCATTGTGACTACATTGGAGCTACACACACATTAAAATTAGGCATGTGTTCACAGTGAGCTTGAGACCCAAACAGAAGAGTGTCAGGGAGATGAGATACAGTCAAAATATGTTGAGTTATAGGCATATATTTCCTTGAGTGCTGTGAAGATATAGAAAACTTCAAATCATTAAATTTAATGTAAGCAAGATAGTATTTTTTATCTCTATATCTTTTTTCTCTTCGGTTTGTGTTGTCATCTTTTTGATTCTTCCAACACTGGTACCTTCAGTGATTACATGGTCAGCCAAATAGCTCTAAATATTGGGATTCCGTAGGTAGACTGTCAGTTTACAATAATTAAAACAACAGGTAGATCCAAAAAGCATATTTTATATGTTACACATTTATTGTGCTACACTATTTAATTATAAAGATACCTTTACACTTGGGTTTTCTGTCATCAGGATGTTTTTTTAATACGTGGAAGAGATTGAGCTAAGAGTTATTCTGGCATTTAATTATACACTGAATTATTAGAATGACGAGTTAAACCCTGTTGTATGGGGTCCAAACAAATTTGGTTAATGCACATCATAATTCTAAACCTGGAACTTGGACTGAGCAGAGCTTGTAGCACTTACCACTTAATCTCTGTAAAACTTTATAGGTTGCTTATAATAGGGTGTTTAGCATGGTGTCAAGCTTCATTAGTTGATGTCTGTATGTTGAGACATGCATCTTTGTTACCAGGAGCTCTTTAGCTAGGAAAAAATATGATATGAAAAAACAGATATGTTTTTGCAAGTTATAGAATTTGTCAGTCTGAATGGCATTGCAACAAAAAAGTAGATGGCACAATTTTTATGAGCAACCGTGGGTTGATATTGAACAATTTTTGGGGGGGAAATTCTATCAGCATGCTGCAATGTTCTTATGAGACTGATGATGTTGAATCTGCCATTTTTGATGCCCTAAAATTTGCTGCCACTAGAATTTCTTAATGTCAAGGTCTACTTTGGCAGTGAAACAGGGGTCATATTTTGGAGCTGAACAAAAACCAGTTTCAGTGCCAAAAGACATGAAACAATTGGTGCATAAGGTCAACTGATGTTCTTGCCAAATGCTTTATGGCATTAGACCCCTCTAAATCTTGTTTTAAAAATGTTCCATCAAAAGATTGGAATACATTAATCTTATCCTTTAGTACTCCACAGAAAGGATGAATAGTCCAGTATTAAATTTGAAAGTAATTTTCTAATGAAAAAGAATCTATAGATTTTTAGGATGGAATTTGCATTTTTGATTAAAGCAATATTCTTTTGTGCTTTCTAGCCTGATCTGACAGCTTTTTCATAGATTTGTTTTAATTTTCCTACAAAAAATTGAAAACTATTTTTTTTGTTAGAAATGTCTTATTATGGAGAATTAATAAAATCTCATCAATTTCAGCGTAAGAGAAATCAAAATATAGAATACTTCTTTTCGTATAGTTTTATCTAGCACTTGGTGAAAATGATGAACACTGATTCCTATTTACATCCCCAAGATACATTATTTTTATGATTGGTGATATATGGCTGTGTTCATTGAAAAGCTCTCTCTAAATTGATTTCATCCTATTTCTGTTTCTTTTGCATGCAATTTTTCTAAGACAATACTTGGCTAAATTCTTCAACCCTTGTGTGCCTAGTATGAGTCTTAATCAAATCAGTAACACTATACTATTTAATTTATTTTTAAGTTAATATTTCTTATCAGTTTCAATGGTAAATTTAGTAAGACTGAAGGTGGAATATTGATGATATGTAATTTTATACTTTTTAATATACACTAGAAATTGTTAGAGAATTGTCTTCATATCAACATCTTCCAGAACTCTTTTAAGGTCCGATCTATAAAAAAGGTCAACTCAGGGCACTAGTTTAACTCTCTGAAGTAAAACACTGTGCAAAAACACAGAGTTGAGTATAAAGGGGAAAGCAGTAGTGGCAATATTTTCAGTTGCTTGGATTTCCATTTTAAACTGGCATGATTTACTCAATGGCTTTGCTTTCCCTAGTTGTGGGTACAAAACTGAGCCAGAATCAAGCACTCATGTGGAAGCTGGCAATGGATTTGGTTGGCTTGCCTGTTTCTTTTGATAGGGAGGGTGCTTTTCCTTAGCATAAGATATAGTTGACCTTGAGTTGTCTGAAACGTTGTTAATGCTGAAGAAATGGCTGACAAACAGCAATTATGGAGAAACATGTGGTTGTTGCTATTCTTATGCTCTCATCAGGTATTATTACACAGTTGAGGTCAGACCATGAGAGGTAACATTGTGGATGAAACAATGAAAAAGAAATAGCATTATTTTCAAACTCTTTATTCATGACTACAGATATTTTCTATGTGATTTGCCCTTTCTATCACAGTGACCTCTACAGACATGATGATGAAAAATATTAACAAAAATATAACAACTAATACCTGGCATAGGAAGTTATTCACAGACACTAATCTAAAAGCAGACAAAAAAATTGCATGAGGCATTGTTGGCATCACAGGAAGTATGAAGTCAGATCTGGTTTTCAGACTTACTAGTGCAAGTACTTGCTGCTGAAAGCATGTAACAGATGCAGGATTTTCTCAAGGTTGAATGTGATTATAGTGCATGCACAAATACAAATTGCAGTCAGAGACTGACTTACAAAATAATGAGATCTTTTCAGAACGTAGTAAACTATTCTGATTACCCTTTCCACCTTTAAAATATGCTTGAGTTTTAAGTCTTTATACTATGTTTCTTGGGTAACTGCATTTAAGCTGCTATTATGTCATTGAACTTGAAGGTTTCTCACTTTGTTGTATTACCTGCAGAAAAAAATTAATTTCATGTGAAGGATCTATTGTTTTACCTCTGTGTATCAGTAGTCAGAATTATCTTCATATTTTTAATTTTTTTGTCTGATTCCTTACACATCTGAAATGAGATAATAAAAATCACAAGAACATATTAATGAAATGGAAACTGCTGTAAGAAAATGAAATAGATATGAATAAGTAACATTCTGTGCCCCATACTGAAAACAGATTAGTTTAAATTTATTGCTAACTGTCAAAACTCCAAAATTATATAGTGAGCTGAGTTAAAAAAATATATCTTTTATTATCCAATATTATAAAGTGATGGTTTAACTCAGATGGAAAATAATGAACTGGTTAGATTGCCCTAACTAGAGGGTCTCTGATGGCTGTGTCTGCCTCAGTGATTTGTCTTGGTGCAATAAAGAATATTCTGTATGAATTGCCCCATGTTATCCATTTGTCTTTTTATGCTTCAGGTTTCCATTTAGTTTGATGCACAAAAATAGAATTCCCTTTTAAAGAAATCAGAAGTCCAAATCCAAACGTATTCCAGTGTAACACTTTTACGTTGGACCTCACCCCCTCTTCAATGGTGATTTAAGAGAAAGTATCTGGTAAACACAAACCAAAAAATTAGGTTATGCCAAGCAATTATCAAATTCATGAAGTGACGGTGAAACTGAGGGCTTGAATGGATTCAGTGTGATGCTGCAAAGAGTTAATTTTCAAATTAATATGTTAAACAAGGCAGATTCTACTGTATTCTGTACTTGGTCCCAGCTCTGCCTCAGAAAGGACTGAATGCTTCCTCCATTCAGAGTAACACCATATTGTGCTATCCAGAAGTTTTTCACAAGCCTCCACCAAAAGATTGCTATGCCTTCAAGGCATAACTAGAGCTCACTGGAAAGCTGTTGCTTTAAAAAATGCTCATTGAAGGATGCAGTTTCATTGAAATGGAAATGTACACAGTTTCATGGATTAAAAAGCCAGAAGGGAGTACTGTGATCATCTAGCCTGGTATACTGTACAACAGAGACCTCATGGCTGTCTTAGTTTCTTCCCATTTGAACTAGGTCATGTCTCTCTAAAGATAAAAAACCTCTCTACCTTTCTTTTTAAAAAGCATACTTCAAGGATGGGAGTGTCTGTCACAATTTTCAATGAGGTATTACTCATCATTAGTAATTAAATTGTTAATTCTAAGTTTGCCTGTCTTCAGTTTGTAGCCCCTGGGTCTTGTTACACTTGTGTCTGTGAGACTGAAATGAATTTTGTCTTTGTGTGTATATATTTATAGACTGTAATATAGCTATCCACTGTACTAAAAAGGTGAAATTTCTTGATTTTCTCTCTTTAGGTTATATTTTTGAGTACTTTGATGGTTACATTTTGAATACTTAGCTACTTACTGGGGTTATTTTTGATTTGTGGATGCAGAAATTGGATGTGTTATTTCAATACCTAAGTAGCTGATGCTAAGTAGTGTCTTCATTCCTGTTTGAGATTCCACTGTTTATATATCCATGTTCATCTTCCTTTTTGACTGAGATAAGGAAAAGTTTAGAGCTATCCAGATGGTCTAAACCTGCAGGGAGTTCTTTGCTTGACAGCTTGTATTGCAAGCTTTTAGGTGTTTGTAGTTTACAGTTCTGTTGTCACCTCTAGTGACACTAAATCATACGTTGTTGCATTCTTCCCTGATGCTAAGTCTTTTTGAGGCCACTAATTCTGGGAGAAGCTTTCTTTAAAAAAAATCATTTTTTGTTTACTTAAATGCAGTCTAGGTCTCTGCCTTTGGTTTACTTAAAGTAAATCATAGTTTGGGGTGGACTTACCCAAACAACAACCTTCAGAAAAAGCAGAAACAATTTAAAAGAAGGGGAAGGACTGGAATGACTATTTGAATGATAGTTGTCCTGTGTGTTGTGTGTGTATCCATTTTGTGTGAGAGTTCACATGTGAGAATGGTAAGCTCAGATGTGGGAGATCTTTGTGCACTTTATTCCTTTGTGTCAGGAAAGAAAAATTTATTTTTCCTACTCTCTATGAGAATACTTTTACTACATAGACAGAAAGGGATTTTTTCTGTCTGCTAGCATGAATGTGTATTTCATGTGAAGCTGAGTATAAGTGTGAGTTCATCAGTGTAATTCAGAGCATCTTCTTTTATTTCTTAACTAGAGCAAAGAATCACTTTGATCTCTCAATGAAATCTCTTGACCACCAAGACAATGATGATGCAAATTTTTTTTCCAATTTTGTAATTAACATTTAAAAATAATTCCTTATTTAATGAAAAAAATAATCTCACATTTCTGTTCTTCCTTTTGGTGAGTAGCGAGTGTTTAAGCATTTTTCAAAAGGCAGATCTTGAAGAATTTTTAGAATATGATTAAATTACTTTAAAACTTATTTTGTAGTACAAATATGCCATCTCTGGGATCTTCATTGTAGCTTATGCCAATATTACAGACAAGCATTGAAGTGAAGTTAAAAAATGGATGGCATTAAGGATAAAGATATTATATATCACATGGTAAAATGCTTCTAAAACACTTTCTTTCTAAAAGACAAAATCATATGACAATTACAAATAGCTCAGTCATTGCAAAGGAGCAGTATTTCCCAAGGAAGAGTGGGACAGGCATGGATATAGGATCAGTAGTATTACAGGCTCATTTTCATTTATTTAAAACTTGCCTAAGTTTAAAAACTTGATGCAAAAATTTTCATGCTGATGTCTGTCTCAGCTAGTTTTTTATGGTCATTAGAGCAAAAAGGGCCCAGTCATTCAATAAAAAGAAACCAAAAAGATGGGGTGGGGGGGGAAGTTATTTTTAATTTAAATACTTTTTCTCTTTTGTGCTTTGACATGGGACTAGTGCTACATCAGGAGTATGACTTGGTTTACCAGTTCCAAAAGTCTCTACCCAAAGCTTCCATGCTTGATCCTTTCTTCCCCATTCCCTTCCTCCGAGATTTATTATCTTTTGAAAAACTGGGGTTTCCATACTCAGTGTATGTATAGTCAGCAGGAACTTCCTGGAACTTAATTTCTAATACTCTTATCACAATCACTAAGAAAGCTGTATACTTTCATAGTATTTGTAATTGTAATGGATGGAAGCTGAATACATTTCTCCCCTTTGCATCTCCTACATCTAACAAGAGCTTGTGCATCCACACCAGACACTCAGTTGTCTCATCAGTTAGCACCTGGACCATTCCTACTGAACTAGTTCTGACTCAGAATAAATTTCTTTCTTAGAGCAGTTCTGGGCCAGAATAGCAATGAGGCATCAGCTCTATGATTTGCAATGTGATTCTTTTCAGCTGGGCCACTGCAAGCTCTGGCCTGGCTGCTGGTGCTTGGATTGGCTTGAGGTTGAAAACAACATGTCTGCTAAGTCTGAAAAAATTGAGAGAGAAACTGTATGGAAACTGGAGGATAAAGCTGAAAGTAATTGTGTAAAAGACTTTTTGGAAGGTAGATTTAGGCTGAGAAGCCAAAACTGAGAGATGAGAAGTATAAGAGTTTCATTTGCCTGTGTATCCACTGTCTTAGTCAAATCTCCCTTTCTGCTTTGCCTATACAGTTCTACATTTCCTATCCTATGTAGCCACTCTAGTTCTTACTCTAAATACTTCTTCCAGTTTTAACTCTCATTCATAGCCATGTCCAATCTCACCTCTTGCTAACATCTTAGCAAATTTTCCTCCCTTCTCTCCATGTGGCACAGGCTTTCTGATATAGTACAGATATTAAAATACATTGAATGTTTATCTCATTTCTCCTTGTGGCTTCTTTTTTCCAGTTTTTGCCCAGCTACTCTTAGACTTCTCCTCATCCTTTGCCTCTTTGCCAGGCTCCTTTCCATGTCCATCCACTACTTTTTCCATGACCAGACACTCTTGAACTCTTTGCACCCTGACAGTTAAGTGAATTCCAGTGCTTACTCCCTGACTGCTATCTGTGCAATTGAGATTAAATATGTAGATATTAAATGCAGGTATTAGTTACAACTGTATTTCAGCTTTGTTGGCCTGTCATTTGACATGTAACCTTCTGCCTTCTGTGTTGCTCATTTTTCTCTGAAGTCTGAATTACTGCATTTTCATGCTGCTCAATCTCTGAGTCTTCATAATCTTAATTATTTTATTTCTATAATCTTCTAGAGAAATGAGATGGGAAAGAAAGTGGTTTTATCCATATAAAATAATCCAGGATACACAAATTGAAAAAAAAAAAAAACCCTTATAACTTAATTTTTCAGAGTACTTAACATTATGTGCTGTATATTAACTTCTGTATGTTGAAAGCAGAACTCCTCTGGATTGTATTTACAGCTATGTTATCAGCATTTTTGCAAAAGTTATTTAAGGAATAGTTGGAATGGGATATGTGTGGGCATAATTAATGATGCCTCAGAAAGGCTTAGTTTAAGTGCCTTATCAATGTTATTAAGGTATGCAGAAGGGGAACACAATCCAAGTTTTCCAGGGAAGCTATCACTTTTTTTGATCATGATGCCTTCTTTTCAATTGTGCAGTTGTTTATTACACAATTTCCAGGTGCTGCAGCAAATGAAATAAAAATTCTGCCTACAATCATGGTTTTCTATCAGAGCAGATTCTTCCTGAGCATCAATTGAACCTGGAGTTTCCTGGGATAGAATAGTGGATGTTCATGAAGTGCCATAGTGTTGTTAGTCAAAGGTAGAGGGAGGCAGAATTACTTCTGGATTGGTGAATATAAGTCTATTTTGAATGTATGATGTGAAATCCCAATAGCATTGCATTAATTTATCAAGGTAACTGTGATAGCTGAAGTTGAAACGTTCATCTGTGATAAATAACTGCTTCTCTGTTCTTAACATAAACTTCGGAAAAGTTTTAAACACTACAAGGACTTTTAAAAATATGTATAATGTTACACAGTGTCAGTGGATGTAGTTTGGATGTAGTTGTTGTAAAAAATCAGCTGCTATAGTTTGATGATAAGAAGGGCTTAGACAATAAACTTTAATTATCTGAGGTTCTTTGACTGAGAGGGCACTGACAGCAAGCTTTGACATAAAAGGTGTGTTTACTGGCTACCAAACTCTTGTAAATGGAAATGTGTTTAACTGACATTTAAGACTCTGTAAACCTGAGCTACTTCTTTCAACATACAAGGTAGGATTTAATAATCAAAATAGAAGTGTCTAGTGCTATTTGAAATGCCCTACCACATTTAAGCTAGCCTCCAGCTGTCACTCCAGAAAGATTCAGATTTCCTCTAGACTCATGTCTGCTAGCCCCAGATCTCAGATACCCTAGGTGTTTGAAATATCTATGTTTGAGCCACTGAGTCAAAGTTCTCTATTTCAAATGTACATTTTTGATCTAAGTTGTACAGATCTTTGTCTGGGAATCTCCTGAATAAGGGAGATATTTTTAATTTTAATGGCCCTTGGTAGAATTTTGTTTCCTTATTAATATTTTGATAATTTTGAGTGAAATTTAGCATCCCTGTTTTTACAGATGTGTTTGAAGGATTTTCTTCTTCTGTTCATTTTGAATTTTCTGTTAGTTATTTTCCCTTATTTTTTCCCACTGCTTCTGTGGGAAGGGACAGTAAAAAATGCTTTTCCACATTCTTAATGCCACTTTTAGTGTATGGTCTTTGGTATGTCCCTACCTCTTTTCTAGGCTAAAGAATTCTGGTCATTCTTTGTACAGATATTGTGTCAACTTTAACCCATTCTTTATCCTTTTCTTTCAGTACCTTATCCAATTATATTTCATTACTTTTGTGGTAAGAAGGACCACCAGATTTATATACTCTATTTAGATTGAGCTGTGCCATTTATGTATTCTGTGGTAATAATAGTAATCATAATAATTTTTCTTTGTGCTTTTTTTTTAAACAACTATTAAGCATATTCCTGATATTTCCAGAGAGTGATCTAGCTCCAAAGGTCTTGCTATTTAAGAGTATATACTTCAGAGTCTATCACTCTGTGTATGCATGTAAAGTGTATGTAAAGCCAGAAATATTTTTCATTTGATCTGCAAATTTCTATCTGTCTGTATTGAATTTTTGTCTGCTTCTCAATTGCGACAGTCAGACAATATCATGATATTTGAAACAACCATTACTTTACCATCAAAAGTGAGTAAACTCTATAAACTTCCAACTTTCACGATTTCTGAATTTGTTGAGCAGCACAGGTTGCAATACAGGTCCCAGGAAATTGCTGTAATTTTTACAGTGAAAACTGACAAAGTATTCCTACAAAGCTCTCCATGGGCCCAGAGCTGGCTGAAGCTTAGCTATCCAGGCAATTGTGGTTTGGCACTGGGCAATATCCAGGCACCCATGAAAGCTGCTCACTTATCTTCCTCTGCTGCAGCTGGGCAGAGGAGAGAAAATTTAATGAAGGGTTCATGAGTTGGGATAAGAACCAGGATAAAACACTACAAGGGCAAAACAGGCTTAGCTTAGAGATACTAAGTTTACTACTAATAAAATTGGAGGAAGATAATGAGAAGTAAAATAAACCCTTGAAAACACCTTTTCCCCCCAACTCCTCCCTCCTTCCCACCAACGGTGCAGGAAGACAGGGAGTGGGGATTTTGGTCAGTTTATGACCTGTGGTTTCTCTTGCTGCTCTGGGAGAGGGGTCCTTCCCCTGCTGCACCATGGGGTCCCTCACACAGGAGACAGTTCTCCATGAACTTCTCCAATGTGGCTCCAATCTCACAAGCAACAGCCCTTGCAAGACTGCTGCAATGTAAGTCCACCCCATGAACAGCAGTACCCCTCAAACTGCTGTGGCATGGGTCACTCTTCCACAGGGTGCAGTCTTTCAAGGACAGGCTGCTCCAGCCTGGGAGCAGGGCCTCCCTCTCCATCCACAGGTCTCCTACTGGATCACAGACTCCTCCAGGCATCCACCCACTCCAGTGTGGGCATCTCTGCCATGGGCTGTGGGTGGATCTCTGCATCCCCCGTGGATCCCCATGGTCTGTGAGTGGATCTCTGCATCCCATGGATCCCCATGGTCTGTAGATGAGTCTCTGCATCCCCCATGGATCCCCATGGGCTGCAGGAGCACAGATCTTTCACCATGGTCTCACCATGGGCTGCAGGGAAGTCTGGGCTCTGGCATCTGGAACACCTCCTCTCCTCCACTGACCTTGGTGCCTGCATGTTGTTCTCCTCTCACAAATTCTCATTCCCACTCAGGCTGGAAATAAAACAAATTTTGTTTTGATTTCTTCTTAAAAGTGTTGTCACACAGGCATGACCACCATCTCCAGCTGGCCCAGGCTAGGCCAGCAGTGTGTCCATTCTCAGAGTCATCAGTGATCGCCTCTGCCAGACATGGTGGAAGCTTCCAGCAGCTTCTCACAAAGCCACCTCTGTTCCCCCACCCATTACCAAGAACCAGCCATGCAAAACCAATGCAGCTTGTGTTTGACAACCCCCCAAATATAGTGACATGTTTAAGGGAAGAAAATGCCAAACAGAGAAAGGAAGAGGGACCACAACCAATGAAACAGTGAGAGAAACAGTAGAGGCAACATCAAGTAGAAGGAGAAAGAGATGTTCCAGGTTCTGGAGCATATATGCATATATATATGTATATGTGTGTCTATATATATATATATTTGTGTGTGTGTGTATACATACATACATACATATATAAATGTATCAATATTTTGTCTGACCATATCTGTATCACTAGAGATGATCAAACACAACAGCATTCCAAACATGGCTGCTGGTGATCCATCAACAGTTTTTCCCTGGTTGTCATGTAGTAGAATCCTCTTTGAATATTTTTGGTAATGCAGCAAATGATAATGTAAGCATTAGATGAGTTCCCCAATCTCCTTTTTCTGTTGTGGTTCCTTTCCCTCCCATCCATTTTAGCATGTAAGAGTCTGTGAAAATTAAAAATATTTCCGTGTAAATATTTTATTATTAATCTAACAGAGGTATAATTGCTAAATTTCTCACAGTAACTTTGAAGTATATCTGTACCAATCAGAAACCACACAGGGAACAGGGTAAAAAAAATCACTCAGAAAGACTCTACTCATTACATTATAATGTCTTTAAAGTATGTCACATGTTAGATCTAAATGGCTTGACAGGTAGCCATTTTAAAGACTTTTATGAATATAATCAATGTAATTCTCAATAGTTATATTTCTAATAACCAATTTGCTGACTTCATGTTCTTGTCAGGATAATTTATATATATATATATACACCATATGTTCTGTGAAATTTTTCTTTGCCCAGGTGAGCATTTAATCTTCCTTTCTCCCTAAAGGAATTATCCACATCCCTGAAATCAGAGGATCTTCCACTTATTTTTCCCGTCTGTCAGACCTTCCAGCCATAACACCTCAAGTCATAATGATCATCTTTTCAGCAGAGGGCAGCATATGGCATTCTCAGAGTCCATCAATTCCACTGTTTAATTGGCTGTAGAAATCATTGTTGAGCTAAAGCTGATTCTGAAGCCCTTCCAACTCTTCTTGACTCTTAGGCAAGATTCAGATTTTGATATCCTTTGTGATTGTATGGAATATTTCTCTGGGGAATGATCTGTTGTAATGAATCTGTTGAAGAAAATGAAAGTTGTTTTTCCTTTTTCTTTATTGTTACAAGAAAGGAATATTCATCTGGTTGAAGTTTTCTTAGTAATGATAGTAAAGATTAGATTGTTCAAATAAATTGAATAGATGCTAAATATCTGCGTATCAGATAATTTTCATCATTGGTAATCTTAAACCCTTGTCTTCATAATAATGGTAAATCTTTTATGGGGAGAAAGGCTTTGCAAACCATTTAACGTTGGGAATCAGACTGCTTAACACTGTGCAACTAATTCTGTCACACAATAATTTCAAAAAAAGAAACATTTTGGTTTTTTAGCAAAATTTTTTCCCATCCATCCTGTGCAGAAAGAAGATTGAGTTTACATCATGTTTTGTTATTCACATTTTGGTTTTTTAATTATATGACATTTTATTATTTTTCTTTCCTTTTTTTTTAAACGAACAACAAATGTTTTCTGATTTACATGCTTGAAAGCTTTCAAAATGACAGTTCATTCTTTTTGTGTGCTGCAATGGCCTTTTGATAGATTAAGAAGTTTAATATAGATTTTTTACAATATCTCACACTCTTTGTTTTCTGTGAGCTACAAAATCATAGAGAATTTTGGAATGTAAAGGACCTTTGAAGTCATCTTATTCAACCCATCTACAATGAGCAGGTACATCTTCAGCTGGATTAGATTGCTCGTAGAGCCATGATCAACATGTCCTTCAGTGTTTCTGTGGATGGGACATAAACACAAGACTGTGTGGAATGACAGGTTCTTGTAATCTTGATGGTTGAATAAAATCAGTGAAATAAATGTTTTAAGAATTGCTCCACAGTTTTGTTTGGTGGCTCTGGAAGAATGTATTGTTGTATGAGTCATGTTGAATTTCCATTTTGCTGTTGCTGTAAGTATCTGTTGTTTTTCACAGAAGGGCAGAAAATTCGTAGGTGGACTGTATTATGGTAAAATTTCATGCCAGCAAGTGTCTTGGCAGTGACAATGAATGCCCAAAACTCACATGTATAAATTTTTTGTTGCTCCATGTACCGTAATACTGTAAGTATGAACATGAAAGAGGTATTTCTGAATCACTTTAATGGGAAAAACCCCAAAACCTAGTAATTTCCATCTCTTAACTAGTTATTAGGTGATGCTGTATTGATTGAGTCTTACTATAAAGGAGACTGAAAACCTGTTGACTTCACAGAAAGGGAAACATTCTACACATAGCTTTGCATTTAAGCATGGTTGATATTAAAGAGAATATCTTGAAAGAGGCTTGGATTAGCTACACTGTTTGGAGGGCCAGACAGAGGTTTGTTGGCCTAGCAGCAAAAGGGTTTTATTCAAAGTGTTCATCTTTGGCTGGGTGTTAAGATAGCTGGGCTTCATGAAAATATGTTTTTTGATGTGATGGTCAACTGTCTTGGGGAGCTTCATTCTAGCCTCTTGGAAATTTTTGAAGCATTTGACACCGTAACTTAAGTATTTTCCCACTGTTAATGTAATGTGTTTGTACAGTTCCGCTATGCCTCCTGTTTATTTTGTTTTATTTTTCATATTTATTTAAAAACCTTCAAATGCATTTTCTATATATTAAATGTGTAACATTAATTTGTCTGGCCACACCTTTTTCCATTTTTTTTCTTTTTCTCATTTCTTGAAGTAGCATAATCATGGAGGATCTGCTCTTTCTCCTCTTTGATATCCTCAGATATCTGTATCCTTTCCATAGGAATTTTTCCAACCTTATTACTGATTAGCAAAGAAGCACACAGAAGTGAGTGTGACAGTCTATGTAATTTAGAACACTTAATTTATCTATTATATCATCCATTGAGTGATAGTATAATTTGGGCAATTTTAAGTGTGGCATAACCACCCAGTGAGTGGTTAAACCTCTACAGTGTAGAATGTCTGACACATGGTTTGGCAGTTGAAATTTACTCTCTAAAAACCCTAAAAGATCCCTTGAAGAACTTCAGTTTGGAATGCTTCCTGAGTACAAACACTGCTTATGGTGTTTGCGGTAAAGAAATCTTGGACTCTTCAACCTATTGTTTCAAAATGTTAAATTGGTTATGGCTCTGTGTACACTGGGAAAATGTTCTTCTAAACAAAGAGTTTTGAGCCATTCCTCATTTTTCCTGACCCTGAGGTTAATATGTATTCTGAAAGTCCTTTAGAACAAGCTGAGGAGGTTATTGAACTTATGCTGGGGAAAATATTGTCTTAAGACTTTTTCTGAGTTTTCTCTCTATTTTTTCAGAGCAGAGGACAAGTTTTCAATATTGAGTATAAGCTTTCCATTTTCTATACTGGGCATATCACCATCATAGTTAAATAGTTTTCTGCTATCATTTAAGACTTGCTTAAGGCTATTTCACACTATTTTAACTGTTGAAAATTACTTAAGCGGAGGCTTTGCATCACTTTTGTTTCTGGGAGTGCCCACTCTTGGCAATTAAATAGAACCTTGAAGTAGGATAGCTATAGAAACCTTACAGGATTTTGAATTCCAGCTTGCATAGCTGTGTTACATTTGCTTTAATCCAGAACAGCCACTTCATCTTCAACCTCTCAGCCCTGCTGCTCAAGGGAAACATACAAAATACCTTCAAAAGATAATTCTGGAACTAAAATTCATAACTCTGCTGGGCACTAAAAACCATGGACTCAACAGAGACATTGGTTTTATGGCACATTATATTTTTTGCCACCCTAGGATAACCTTTCCATGCTGCACAGACAATAAATTACTTGTGTCTCTTTTCCTCTCCATCTCTCTGTCCCATAGGAGCAAACAAATGTATTGTCTTTCCCTTTGTAATATTTCTCTGTCTCATATTTATGAGCTATAGCTCCTTTAGTTAATTCAATTGGTTTGATTAAATTATAACCAAAGCACTTGTTCTTAACTTTTATTTTGTTTGAAAGATTGGAATTTCTACTTTAGGCTGGAGGAATGTTTTGAATACCTGAAAGCTTGTCATTTTCCCCTCAAATATTAAATTTATTCTACTAGAAGATAGCAACATTTATTATAAACTGTACATATTTGTACTGTTAGAACACATGGCTAGAGAAATACCACTTAATGCACATTAACACAATGATTACATACAACTAATTTCTCCCATTTGTTTCCAGGAGTTTTATTGTGTTTCAGTTTTTTAATAAACATTTCACCTGTCCAAACTCCTAGGTAGCTATTTTTTGGTATTTTTAATATTGTCTATTTATTATTCTTGTGTTATTGTGCATGTGGTTTATAAAACATTTTGAGACTGATCTGGCTGAGGAGTGATCACCAATGTCCCTGTTTACAGGTAGACAGAATTTGCTAATTTCTTGGTGCTCAATTACATCCTCTGAAAAGGTGGTAAACTTCAAGCTGTATCATCAGTAACTGAACACTATTCGTCTTCTAATACAATCAATAGTGCTTTATAAAGCTGGAAAATGCTGAAATGCTGACAATTTTTAAGTTAATCCTTTAAATAGTGATTGCCAGTACCTATAAATTTTAAAACAAAAACAAATTGTTCTGAAAAAAATGCAATAAAATGATGTGTGTGTTATTACATACTCTTCACATCAGAGATTCCTCAGTAAAAAAAAAAACAAAAAACCCAAAATAAATAGCATATGCTGTCTCTGCAGGTCTCAGACATCACAGGAGATCCTTCTGAATACACCCTCATGGTTTAGTGCTTATTCTTAGTGGGCAGAAACAATGCCATAAATTCGAATCTTGCTCCTGTCTGGTTTTATAAAACTTCAGTAAAACAAATGAAAGAAAACAAAGAAGGTACAGTGTTTGGGCTCATGGCATTATGACATACCATCTGAGTAGAAACACAAATAGCCTGCAGCATAGATCAACTTTATCTGTGGTCCTGTCATGTTTCATAAACTGGAGCAAAACTGGGCTGGGTCAGCATAAGATACAAAGCCTGTAAGAAAACTGTTCATCACTCAGAAAGTTGTGCATGTGGTTCAGCTGTTTTGCAATGTTATTTCCAGTTCTATAGAAGGTCTTATTATAATTAAATGGGATATCTTTTTTTCTGATGATTGGAGAAGAAACCCAAATCTTTTAATTAACACCTTCCCCTTACTGTTTTTTCTCCATTTTTATTTATTTATTTATTTATTTTTAGATTTTATTGGCTTTTTCAACATTTGCAAATGAATCTGGTGGTATTCACTGGTTTTTGCTATTAAATCTGATTGAACTTTATTTAGCTTCAATTGTCTTAAGAAATTTAGGTTTATGTCTGGTTATTTTTCTTTATGTGAATAAACACTACTACTGCTTTTTTTTGTGTGTGTATGGGCTTACCTAGCAAAATTACAATTTAGAGACATGAGTGTGTGTTTTACAGTAACATCAGGAAGCTACTCATTTGTAGGGTTGTAGGGTTTATTATGTCACATTTGAAATTGAAACTTAAATCTCTGTTGTAACAAACCCAGAACATTCTCAAGACTAGTAATTTTTGAACATGATGCTCATCTGCTACTGACCCTGTAGATAAGATTCAGTGTTACTTCAAAATGCTTTTTTTTTTTTTTTTTTTGTGACAAGCACTTAGCAATAGAAACTCTACTGCCAAAACATTGGTCCTAACTGGTCCTAACTGGTCTACTAAATAAAGACTTGTTAAAAATCCAGTGTCAGTCCTCAACCAACCCTTTTGTTTAATACAGGAACTGTGTATAATTTTTGTTATATGATAGTATCTCATATGCCTAGCCTAGACCCAAAATAACAGTAGAGTTGGATTTTTGAATTTTTTTTTTTATAATTAGATGTTGTTAATGGAACACAAATTGTATGTTTAAATTATATTTTCTGCTTAATTGATATTTTTTATTTGCTTTTATTAAATATATTATTCTATTAAAGATAAATCTATTTTTTCTTGTATATGTGCATTTAGAAAATTATAAGGTTTAAATTCATTTTGTGAAATTTCAGTAGCACAGTACTACAGTGTTTGTCACACCAAAAGAAAAAAATTAAATCCATCCTTGCCCTCCCTCCAATAGAATTTAATAAAATTATGAATCTTATTTCTTGATAGGTTGGTGAAATTAAATTGTTTTCCAGTGTGTATAAGTAAAGTTTAATTTTTGCTGGTGAAACCAAAGCATTTTCTCAAAAATCCATTGTTGTAAAAACAGAGGTTTAAGACAGGTTGAAGTACTGACCTATACAGGATCTCTCACCTTGTACAACATTAATAATGGATGTCACTATTTACTAGTCCTCAAGAGCCCACTTTAGAATATATCATAGTTACTGTGAAACTTGAATAAAGGCAGATGCTGAAGAAAATGTGTTGTATACAATCACCCATAGGTGAGTTTATTATTATAAATCCTGAATGAATCCTGACTACTCCCAGGACTTTTATTGTCCTTCTACGTAGCCTTTAAAACTACTTCTTACCCTCTATTTAGGTTTAGACAAGTTGTCTCAATTTGGCATTTTTTTAATGTTGGATTCAACAAAATTTTATTAATGTGATGTGTTCAGTGTATGATTAATTCATGCTTAGAGTTCTCTTAACAAGGCGATTTGAATGGAAATGCCGTCCTTTGGCAGTTTGCTAATTTCCTCATGGAATAGGGTTGGCATTCCTCACATCCAAAGAAGACCATGTTGCTCTTTGAAGAAACAAACTCACACTCTTGGAAGAACAAAGCTTTAACTATCCCTGTGGCCCAGCAGGTGAAATTAAGACACTTGGTTCCATTGTGTTTTCCAGTTTCAGTGGAATGGTGTAGATTGGAAACAAAGGATTTGGTTCTGGGCTGTAGAGAACAGCTAGTCTGAGGATTATGGAGTTTCCTGTTTGGTTCTTTACAGCCTGATTGAGTTTTACTTATCCTTTGTTCTTCCTCCTCCTTTCTTCTTTCCCCAGGTCTCTTTTCCTCAATAAGCCTGATTGCACATTTCTTGCATTTCTTCAGTTCTTCCCTTCTAAAGTCATCTAATGTTGGACTTTTCCAGACTCACTGTAATTCCTGACACTTCTTTTACCATTCTGTTTAACAAATTGTGCTTCAAGTCACTGACTTTTTATCAGATGAGGTCCCACTCAGTCCACCTATGCAAATAATTTCTTTATTTCAGTTTCCCACTCAGTTCATGGCACAGTAGTCCTTCTGTACTCTCTGTTGCTTTCAAGCAATAATCCCACTGGTATGGTGCTTAGTTCTCAGTCGTAGCCTTCCTAGTCTGTCAATCCAAGGCCCCTAACATAAATCAGGAGTTTTATTTATGACTTTTTTGGTCTTTCTTTCATTCTACTGACACACAGACCCTTCTCTCTCCAGTTTAACCTCTGTTAGTACTGCCTTTGGAGAGTATAGGGATGACAATCTCATTGTTCTCTACACATATGGATTGGAAAAGAGCAAAAAATTACACTTTTGGGGAAATATAGAAAAAGTCTTGGGATAGTAATTACTTTGTTCAGGTGGAATCGTTCATGATTTCAGTTTTCAGCAGTGACATGTCTCTCCTGCCCTTGTTGTGATTACAGTTTTGAAAACCTTATTGTCATGTGGCCAAGTTTGGGTAAATTTTCATATCAGGGTTACATTAGTTCTGAGATTTTTCAGTTGATTAGTGCATGGTGCTAAGAGTGCCAAGCTTGTGGGTTCAATCCCTGTATGGACCCATTCATTTAAGAGTTGGACTTGATGATGTATGCAAGTCCTCTCCTAGTCAAAATATGCAGCGATTCTGTGATTATGATTGAGACACAAAAAATCCCGCAAACGAAGTAGACAGTTAAAATAATGTCTTCACCTCACCCACTTGCTTTTTGGGAAGAAATAATTGGTATAGTTGAAATTACACTTGTTATGGTTTGCTTCAGTGTGACTTGGAGTTGTCAGATTAGTTCTTGTACATATGAAATATGCTTTGAGTCGCTGACTTTGCCTTTGAAGTTGTTTGAGTGGGTTTACCAACTCTACTTTCTGGGATGGATTTATACTTTTTTGGAAAGCAAGAATCTACTGAATTAGTATTTTTATGAAAATTTTTGCCTTGAAAAAATGAGTAAGTTCTGCAGATCTCTAATTTAGAACTAGCAATATAGTTTGATTTGAAAAAACAGCAAAGAGAGTGTTGAGGAGAAGAAAAATATTTCCAAATTTTTACCAATACCTCAGTGGTGTCAGTCCCTTTCTGAAAAATATGGGGCTCTACTACTGTATTTCTCTGCAGGGGAATGAACCTGTATTTTCCTTTTTCTAAAAGAATGCTCTGGTGATCTAGGCTGTTCTAGGTAGACTGTTTTTGTTCTTTTGTTCTGGAAATGTTTTATACTACATAAATTATACAGGATGCATATACATCATCAATTTGTTGGGCTTTTTTCTTAATTCTCTCTGCAACCCCAATTCTTCTATATCCTCCTCAGCCTTTGAATTGTTCAAAATACAGGCCAACTATGTTGGCTGTAATCTGATTGCTTAGCTAGACAACAAAAATAAATTGCAGTTCCCACCATCTCAGTCCTTAGTTCCAAAAAACGCCTTGTGGAAAATTTCTAGTACCCATACTGCATAATTAAGATTTTAGGAGGGACTTTAGAAATTTAGATTATTTATGTCTGCCTGTAAAAATGCCTTGTAAGACTTTGTCTGTGCTTTAGATAGTAATCAGCATCCAGAAACACTCTAATGTTATTAGTAGGGATTCCATATGATAGGCTTTACTAGACCTCTTCAGAAGTATCTAGCTGGTAGGATCTCATTCAAGGTCTGATTTTTAGATCTAACTGCGCAGAAACCTTAAGTATATTTTTTCAGTATGGCAGTGTTTATTAAAGATCATAGGTTATATTATTGTGGACTGCAAGGTATTAGCTAATAACTAAGTATTAACTATTAACTCTTTTTGTTTGTTGCACCTTAATTTGGACTTAATGTTAAAAGGAGCTACTATTGGGTGTGTAGTGGAATTCAGTCACTGGCTGCTTTGTCCTAATTCTTGGACTCCTGAGAAGAATTCAACTGAAAGATGTGGCTGAGTAAAGACAGAAGTATATATATTCAAATTAGATTTATATCTAACTGCTGTTTCAAGAGACTGATTGAATTACAAGTGCTGCAAACACTACAAAAATATAAATGAGCATGGCCTCCCATAACATGCAAAACTACATTGTCCCATACATTTCAAAATTAATTTTTAAATTCTGATGTTGTACAGCTCTTAACAGGTACCTAAATAAAGGGTAACGTAGGTGGAAAAGTAAATCGCATCTCTACTACTGTTTATGCCTAATATCATGTCTCCTTAAAATATATCCTTCTTGTCATTTCATCACAGATGCAACACCAGCATATTACTCAGGATGTTTTTGTTATTTGCTACTGCCATATTTTTAAAGGTAGGATCTAGTGCTTAAGAGCTAGTGTGCACTACTGCTATTTGAAGAATAAACTTTCAGCTGGATATTAATATTGCCTAATTAAGATACCTGTAGTATTTCTCATATGCATAATCTTGACTTTGTCATCTTTTCTGTAATTCATTTTTCTAGGCAATTTATGATCATATCATAAGACTCCATTTTAAATTGATATTTCATAGAATATATTACAAAAGGACTGAGACCAGATATTCAGATATTTAGATTAGTCATTGTTATTAAAATTGCTATACATTCAAGTAGTCATCTTCCATTTTGATATGGAACACTGAAATTTTTCAGAGAATGCCATTTGACCTTCAGGTCTAGTGAACAACTTGAGATTGACAAACCACTGGATAAAACTTGTCAAACTTGTATAATAAAACAGGAGTGGAAAAATAAGCTTGCTAGTAAAGCTGCAAAGTAGATAATATTTTAATGTTTGAGTTGAATAAGAATCAAAATCATATGGCACAATATCACTTTGCTTTTAGATATCGTCAAACAGCATAAACCTCTTCGATTCCCAAAATAATGTTTTGTTTTGCTTTTATCTTTTTAGTTTAATATCGAAACTAGATTGAAAAAAAATCTTTATATTTTTATCCAAAGAGGAGGAGAATAAAATACAGCCACCTCTGGGTAAATCCTTACTGTGAGCAACAACAAAAACAACAACAAAAGAAGATGCTTACACTTTTATCCCTTGTGGAATTCTTTTTAATATTTCAGAGCAATGAACATATGGCTGTTACTATCAGCACTGGTGTATTTGTGGCGATGCCTATCAACATCCACCAGAGAGCAGGGCAGCTCCAAAACCCACATCTTTTATGCTGTGGAAATTGATGGAGACAGCAACACAGCCAGCTTCTTGGCCAAACAACATGGAATGCAGTTCATTTCAAAGGTCAGCGCATATTTAAACTTGCTTCATTACTCCCACCTTTATGCTTGAGATTTTCATTTTTTTAAAATCAGTTTACCTAGAGGTTCCTTTAGAGACAGAAAAATGAAAGTGCTGAATCCTATTTTCATTTGGGGATATCAAGCTTTTTATCAAATTATAGAGGTGGCGTTTCAGAATATTTCATATCTGATCAGAAGGAAAATCCAAAAATAATTTTCTCTTTATTCAGGAGTCTTTCAGCCACTGGGACTGTTTTATTTATTACTTAATATTGTGCTCCAGTCAATCATTTTGAATTCAGACAGGAAAATGGAATTTTTATTTTTAAAAGGAAAAAATCCAGAGGAAAAATGCTATTGGAATAAAGGAGATTTTATTATTTTTAAAAGTAAAAATATGTCTTCTCTTCCTCTGCTAACGGTTTCATTTTCTTTTAATCGCAGTGCATTAATATGAAGGCATATATTAAACAAAGGATCTTACATAAAATCACATATTTGTTAATTACAGGCATGTTTTTCCTGAGCATTTCTACAGCATTTATCACTGAGCTTGAGAAATTATGGCCTTGTAACACAATAAAGGAAAAATGTTTTTCTTCCTTTGGAATAGCATCTCGATGCACATATTTTCTGTATATGTGCTGTGTATGTGTGTATAAACATGAAGTGTGTATTTATATTACATCAAGCTTTATTTTAACTTTCTGTTGAAAGAAGGTTATTCCTGAGTTGTGTGTTAGTACCCTGGGACACAGCCCAAATAGAAGAAACACATCAATATCTTTCATTTACAGCTACTGGTCTGCAGAACTGTACATGTATAACAGTGACACAGTGTTAAATTTTCCTGTTGCTTCTAGTCTAGAAGCATATTGCATCAGTTGAAGTAGATCACAAATAAATTATTAAAACTTTTAATATGTTAATCTGTTGCAGCCTCCATTCATTGACCTGAAAGTTCCTTGCCAATTTTAATGAATTAAGCCTTGAAGTGCTCCTTTTGCTTTTATCTCTGCTTCTCAGATGTGAAAAGCAGAGGTAGAGCAAGTGAAACAATTTGTTCAAGATCCACACAGGAAGTCTGAGGCCCAGTAAGAAATGGAAAAAAAGCATTTCTAAATTTTCATTTTTGTGCTGTGGCTGTAAGAAATTATGCTAAGATAGTAAATGTAATGAGCTTATGAAGAAGAAGCAGTGCATTACATGTACTTCGACAGCGACTATGGTCTACCCTAGGTATGGAAATTACTGAAGGGCCCCCAGGAAAGCTGCACCCAGTTTTCTCTTAGAATAATGATGACACAACCTACCCAGTGTGTTCACCTCAGTGTATAAATATTAAAATAGCCACAGGCTGTTGTATTGAGGATGTTAATAAAAAAGGGCCAACAAACAACATTGAGGTTTTAGACAGTATTTATTTGAAGGGTGTCTTCAGTGATAGGGTTGCAAAAAAATGGTTTCTTCAGGGTCTGAGTAGCATGGAGGTACTTTGTACAAGGGAAACAGTTTCAGTTGCTATATAATCAGGGCACTATATATGGCTAGGTTGATGAGAATGTATTTGGTAGTATAACAGAGGAAGTCACACTGTATTCTTTGTTCAGTAATATTTATCTAGGAAAACACCTTTTTTACTACAGTGATTATGAACAAGAAAAGGCAGAAGATGAAGAGAGAAATGCAGGAGATATAGGAAGGGCTTTCCTCCTGTGAATTTCCATTTTACAACCTGTTCTATAAGCAGATACCTTTCTAAGCATTCTTATTTCAAATGTGGAGGAAAAAAAGCTTCTGTGGTATTTAAGGCTTATGGTCTTTAAGCCATGAGGAGCACTGGTAAAGTATTAAAGATTCAAATATGATTAAGCTTAATATTTTTTCCAACTTTTTGTTGGCTTCTAATAAGCTTACAGCATGTGCTATGTGATAAGACAAGATGATACTCAAATATTATTTGGAAAAGTAAACCCATAAAACATGATAAAATTTGTTGTGACTAAAATTCCTAGGTAGTCAGGAGTATTAGTATTACAGTTAGGAGTTAGGCTCCTATTTTAGGTTACCATATGACAAAGCATTTGAAACACATCCTGGAGTTCAATCCTTTCTCAGAAAAAAAAAAATTCCTAATCATGTGCCTAAGTGAAGTGGGATCTAGACATATTCTTAAGTGCTTTATGTGATATGGCTGGACAACTGAATAGGGTTCTTGGTGAAAAAACAATATTTTATGAGAAAAGTGACTTCAAAGACTGAAAATGCTATCTTTTAAATATGCTACTGTCACCACAGGAAACAGACTCCTGTAGAAATGGTAATTATGTGTAACTGTGACATCCTTGCTTCAGCATGTTAGCTGCTATTTAGAGTTGCAGCTTAAAGGACTACCTTCCCTTTGGCATCAGAGTTCACTTTTCCTATGATACAGTGGATAAAGGCAGTGAGCTAAATGTGTTGTGCTGGAATATTTCTCTCGTTAAATGGTGTTACTTATTAATATGCGGGTGCTTGGCAACAAAGTAGGAAAATTGCAAGTGTGAAAAAGGCTACCATTTAGGTATCACACTGGAATACACTCTTGAATGACTTTTAGTGTATGAAATTCAAAACTTTTGACATTGGTTGCAATAGTATTTCATTTCACATTCTGTACCAGCTCTTACTTACCAATGAAAACAGTGTAGTGAAGAGGTTTTTTAAAGCTTACTGTTAGGATTTCTCTTAAACACAAAACCACCAACTTAAAGTTTTTGTAAATCAAAACACTCATTAGAAACTGTGAAGATACCCCTGGCATGTAGGAGAGTCTCACAAATTCTAACCTAATCAAAATATTTTGCAAATAAATGCTTACTTTGGTTGTAAGTTTTGGATTTCTAGGTGATGGCAATGCACATAGTAAAGATTAGGAAGACAGCAGATATTAAATATAGTTATATAACAGAGGTATACATTAGAATCAAATGTATGTTAGGATTCTTTCACACTGTTGAAATTTGAGTCAGCCCAATTTCATTGTTTTTATAACTTTTGTAATGCAGACTTCACACAAGTCTTCTCTACTGCAAGAAGGGCTGTTTATGGTACTGCTAGGAGGCAGAAATAGGGAATAGAGTGCCAGCTGCTTCAGTTCCATTCCCATTTCCTTCCCCACTATTTAAGACAGAGGTTGTAGAGAAGAAATACTTTATAGCATTTCTCTAGACTCAGAGGGATGGAGGTGGCAAAAGAGTAAAACTTGAAAAAAGTAGTACCTGTACACCAAATGTGGCTCATCAAGACCAATTTTGTTTTTGACTGTATAGGGTCTCACCCTTTCCTCAATGAAAACAATAGAAAACCTTACATTGACTTTTAAGGTATACATTAGAGGAAGAAATTTTTCTATGCAAGTGTATCCAAGTAGCAAATATCACCAGTACTTAAACTGTGAGAGACTAATATGAAAACAAAGTAAAAATTTTCAAATTTTATCTCCATCTTGTAGCCCTCCAAAGTGGTGTGTTTTGTATCCTATTGTCTATTTTGTTCCTATGCAGATAAAAAAAAATGAAGAAACACTAGGGAAGCTATACCTAAAACCAGTTTGTGCTCTGTTTATTTGAAGGAGAGATCTTACACAAATAGTTTCAATTGAGAGCTCTCTTAGTTGGGATTTTAAAGTGAGCACCAATCTTCTTACAAAAGTCAATAAAAGAAACGTCATGATTTTCTATGGGTGGATTTTTTTTTCAATTTGGATTAGTGAAAGTTTTGTATAATATTGAATTTGCATCTCAGTGAAACTAGGAAAGCTGGAGAGTGGTGGAAATGAAGTTTACTTATATTACTTATGCATTATTTGCTTAAAGCCCTCTGTTTAATTGCTGAATCAGTTTTGAAAACTTTAGTAAATGCATATAAGCATATATACATAATATACACATATATATATACACATACATAAGTGTAATGCATAGATGAGTGTGTGTTTTGACACACACCCTCTGTATATGCTTATCTGAGTGTATAAATGCGGGAATGTTACAAATTTAATTTTCAACAAAGTTTCCTAGATATATTGGATATTTATTTTTCATCAGCAAAACTCTGGGAAGTATGATGAAAGGTACATGATGTTTGAGTATTATATCTAAGAATTTGTTCTTGAAACGCTGAGAACACCTGCAGTGAAGTTCAAGGTCTTGATATTCCTAAACTTTTATAGACACTACAAGCAAGTCTTGGATTTAAAAAAATGAAGACTTGAAATTAATTAAGCTGATCATGAGTCAAGAATTGATTGTATGTCTGTATATATATATATTCCGAATGTAAAGTCAAGCTGGGCAGCAACCCCCACTTTTAATAAAAATGGGTTTAATACACATACTTTCTAGGAATGAAAGCAAGAATACTGAATGACATTTTGACTCTGACCAAGGTTAGTTTCATATTTCTCTCCCTATTTTTCCTTTCTTATCTTCTTATCTTTTTAAATTTACATTTCCCTTTGATTCTTCTTTTCTTTTAAATTTCCTTTTCCAGTCCAGAGGAGTTTTTAGTGGTTTCATGATCATTTCTATTTCCCAAAGTTTGTATTTTCCATATTAAGCTTCTCTGGATATTTTGCAAGCTGTAAGCAGAGCAAATATAACATAATGTTTCTCAGTGTATTTATTACTTTTATTTTATTATATATCCCTTCACTATTATTTTTCCTTTAAAATCAAAGTATACAAAATCTAAGGAAATTATGGAAATGCTTCTTGCTGAGCTGGATATGGGTTTAATAGATGCCATTCAAGAATGACTGTTAATTTACATGACCTAACTCTAAGGGCAATTTTTGGAATCAGTTATTTCACTTTGAAGCTTTACAGCACACATTTAGAGGATTGTATTTTCTCAGAGTAAGTTATGGGAGAGGCATTTGACATTACCTCCCCTACTCTACTGCTTTTGTTTATATAGAGAGAATATCTTACATTTAAGTGACTGTATTAAAATTTATTTGCTTCATATGTAGTTGATATACCAAGATTTTCAAATGGGGGCAAAAAATATTTGTTATGGGTTTTGATTATCAGTATAGTAATTCTTATGCTGTGGAGTGATGTGCAAGAAAATCTAGGATTTTTTTTAGAAGGAAGAGGGTTCTGAAATTGTGACAGGTACTTCTATTACTCTTCTGTCTGCCATTCTGTGACGCTACTGGAGTGTCCAGAAAGTTTTGTTCCACTTTTGGCAAAGTGAGGAACAATCGCTCACTTTGAGACTTCTCACTGAAGTCTAAAATTGTAGTGACTGGGGGAAAGCACAACTTGTGTGGTGCTGTTTTTTAATACAGCTGATGAATATGTGATGATTTGAAAAGACCACCAATGTTTTTAAGACATATTACAGGATGAGCTCTCATTGCTTTTCACTTGTTTACACATGCGATCATAGGATATCCTAACCTGGAAGGGACACACAAGGATCATCAAAGTCCATCTTCTGGCCCTGCACAGGGCAGTCCCAAGAGTCACACCATGTGGCTGAGAGCATTGTCCAAACACTTCATGCTGTGACCACTTCCCTGAGGAACCTTGCAGTGCCTAAGTGCCCTCTGGGTGAAAAAGCTTTTCCTAATATCCAGCCTAAATGTTATAGCTGATGTTTTTTTAGCATGGCAATTACTAATTCATCCTATTTTTGTTTAAAAAATTATTATGCTTTCCTCAAATATTCTGCTTCTGGAGTCATGTTTGCTTTCAAAGAAAGTCACATTATTCTGTCTATTAACATCTCAGCCACTTACTACATCATTATTATTTGGTATATATGTAAAGTAGCAGCATTTGTTTTCATAATCTCAGCTGAAAATTTTCTAGAATATTTTAACCATGGTGAGTTGTAGATTCGGAAGGACCGTATATCTTTCCCATGTTTTGTCTTTGTTGTGCATCACTATTCAGTTGAGTATGTGGTAACAGTTAATGTATTCACCCTTCTACCAGGTGAATGCTCCTAAGCTTGCTTGAGAAGGGCTTACAAAAAGGAAGAGAATTATGAGCACTCATTAGTTATTACCAATTTATGCTAATATACAAGGAAAGTAATCATTTAATCGTTCTGATTGAAATGATGGGCATGATTCACAGGAGATGTAAATTGGTATAGCCCTATTTAAATCAATGAAACTATACTGATATGTGCCAGCTGAGAATCAGGTCCCCCATCTTTATTTGAATAATTTAATGGTAGGCTGACCAGACCATTAGAGAATAAAGTTAATAGAACAATCCTGTATTGAAACTGGAATGTAATATTAGATGAATTTTTAAAATACTTTTTTCCTCTCTATTGTCCTGTTTATTAGATAGGTTTAGATCAAGTTTAAGCTTTGAAGTTGGTAGCATAATGGTACACTTAGCAAACAACCACAATTTGGAAATAGTTTAGAAAAAATATTCACATTACTGCGAAAAAACCCCCATTTCTGGATGACTTTTGAACAAAAATAAAAATATTCTTTTGACCTCTGTTTTCTAACTGTCCTTAATCTTACCTGGTCTGGTGTTGAAATAATGACTACAGTGCAAAAGAAAGATGAATGAAAAAGCTAAAATTTGTATGATTCAGCCAGGTCTTGCTAATGAAGTAACATTCCCCATTATATCATTAATTTCATTAAGTTCTGGATACCTGTCATTGTAAGGAAATAGTATAAACATGGTTGCCAGTGTTTACTTTTTTTGACTGAAAATATCTTAAATAAAATTATGAAATTTCCAACTCTCCCTGGAACTACAACAAATGTTTCTTCTCAGTTCATGTACCTCTGGGACTGCAGCATTGGAAAATGTTTGCAAAACTCTATAAATTTTCCAGATGCATAGTACTGTGTTTCTGTCTTACATTTAATGCTTCACTATTTCTTTCCATGAAAGGAGAAAAAAAAAGCCAAAAAAAATTGGTTTAATTTAAAACTTATTAGTAAGTTAATATATGAATATGTGTTTTATTATTTCCAGAGATATTTAGCAAACTGATATCAATATTTTGTGTGTGCATATATTACATGGGTTCCATGTGTGTAAGGACTACATGATGGGCCAAGTTATTAATTTCTATCATTTTGTTCTGGAGGGTTTATGGTTTCTTAAGAACAGTTTGATTTTAAGAATTTTGATGCCATGCATTTTAAGTTAAACAGTTATCTGCATCTTCTAAGTTGTTTCTAGGGACAAAATTGCACTACTGA
This sequence comes from Erithacus rubecula, assembly GCF_903797595.1. NCBI lineage: Eukaryota > Metazoa > Chordata > Aves > Passeriformes > Muscicapidae > Erithacus > Erithacus rubecula. The sequence continues at coordinate 38,098,211 of NC_136685.1, forward strand.
AATGCAGCTTAGTTTTGAGGCTGCATTGATAGGCTGCTTTACTTTGTAAGTTGATGTAATGACAAATTTAAGCTGTGGAACACAGATTTAAGAGAGAAGTGACACTAGAAGAAGAATTGCTTCATTTGAACGGTCATTGCAATGATTTTTGTACTTCACTTAATTGTTTAACCATTGCAATACTTTTTATTTATGTAACACACTTCATTCCATATAGTAAAGGAAATTTGCACAGTGTTTTATTCAAAATTAAATATCTCAGCCAAACAGAAATTAATCTTTTAATGTGTGAATATCTTTGGAAATTGTACAATAAAAATAAAACATATCAGAAAAAAAAAAGAAAATACCAATTATTAGGCAGAAATTCTACAATTTGCTTTGCTTTGTTTTGTTTATTTTGTGTCTACAAAAATTGCAGGCTTAGTGCATGATTGAGGTTGGAAGGAATCCCTGGAGGCCATCTGGTCCAACTCCTCAGCTCAAGCAGGGCCACATAGACTCAGTTGTATGGGGGGATACTGAATATCTCCAGAATGGAGATTCCATAACCTGGTGGTGGCCTGTGCCAGTGCTTGGTCACTCTCACAATGAAAAGAGTGTTTCTTGGTGTTCAGGATGTGTTTCACTCATTTCACCACTGAAAAGAGCCTGATTTCCTCTTTTTCCATTTCCTCACTTCACAAGTTGTCCCTGTGCCTTCTCTCCTCCAGACTAAGCAGTCTTTCATCCTTTCCTTGTAGGAGAAATACCCAGTCCCATCAACATCTCAGTGGCCTTTCACTGCACCCTAAGCTACCAGTAGATTCACATCTGTCTTGTACTGAGGAGCCCAGAACTTCAGCACTCCAGGTGTGGCCTCACCAGTATCCTCTCCTAGAGTTCTTACTCATTCCTGATAGTCTTGTTCTGTCCAGCAAACCAAAGTTTCCAGGATTTTTCCAGCTCTGGTTATCACAGCCATTCTGTACATTGATAAGATCAATAATTTCAAGGCCACATTATTGCTTTAATAGCAGATAATGGAGAATAAAGTCCATATGTCCTGTTTGCTGCTGTTTATGGGGAAACAATGCCAGGGAAAATACAAATCAAAGCAATTTTAAAGATGAAGTTTGGACAGCAGTGAGGAGAGATTGGAGTGGTATTGAGAGGGTAATAGCTTAGAAAAGTTTTTTTTTTTTTTTTTAAATGTTGATTGAAGTAATAGTATGAATGTGAAGTTACATTTTGTTTGATATTAAACTACATTAAGCTAAGTGGAATTTACAATAAGACAGATACATTCTTAGTCCTTTGACTTGTGTACTCAGAGAGTTTTCTATGTGGGGATTGCTCTTCCTTCTAATCAAAAAGGTTTCCTAATGTAGTGTGACCTGTCAGAGTCTGTATAGACAAAAAGGAAGCAACAGGCAAATGAGGAATTTGCAGGTAGAAGTGCAATAATAGGTAAGAATGAAAATATTTCAGCATCAACAGACATGAAAGTTTTCTAGACAAAAAAAATCTGGGAACAAATGTCATCTTCTACATCTTAAATCATCAGCATTATCACTATCTTCCTCAATAAGGTTTTTTCAAGAGCTTTCTTTCCTATGCAAGGTAACAGCTGGGATTATCCAGCATTTCAGTGCTAGGGAAGAAGTGATTATGACATGAACACAAAATGTGAGTGTTCTTGTAGGCATTACTACTTTTTCTCATGGACTGTGGTAACAACTGATGGGCCAAGTTATTAATTTCTATCATTTTGTTCTGGAGGGTTTATGGTTTCTTAAGAACAGTTTGATTTTAAGAATTTTGATGCCATGCATTTTAAGTTAAACAGTTATCTGCATCTTCTAACAACTGGTTTGCAGTAGATGACACAGTACCAGTGTAAATCGTAAGTTTGTCCCCAGGAATGTCTGTAGGTATTTAGGAAGAAAAAAACCCAAAGAACCAAGAAACCAAAAAGGTTTTCCTTGGCATTGGTTTTCAAATGCTGAAATCTACCTGGAGAGTCTCAACTGATTTCAGCATCACCTGAGAAAGCTGTTTTGCACTCAGGATCAAAACGAAGTTTGTCTTTTTTTTGGCATATGTTAGTATCCTCAAAGATTTGCATAATTCCTGATCTGTGTTTCTAATTAGTGTGCATATCTGAGTGTGCATACTGCAGCTTGCACATGCACACAAACAAAAAAAGTACCTGTGTACAGTTTTACTTGCACTTTTTTTGGGGCACTAGCACAGCTTTGTGTGCCCTCTCTACATGTGATTAAATATTAATTAGGCTTCTAATATAAGAAAGTGAGTTCACAGGCCCGAGTGCCACATAAATAATGCATGAGGTACCCGAAGGCTCAGCCCGAGAAGCTGATTGGCCACCTTGGATTTGTATAATTATGAAGTTTCATTATTAACAGTGGAAGCAGTGGAGAGATTTGCCTAGCTTGAGGGACTTTGAAAGCATAAGCTGTCTCATTAGGGAAAAAGGGAGTAAGGCATAATATGCAACCTTGTTAGTAAAAAAAAAAAAAAAAAAAAGGAATGAAAATTAAGCATAGCTATTTAACAGAAGTATTTTCAATGTATATATAAACATTTCTAAGTTTATAAAAATACTGAAATTCAAATATGTGAGGTCTATACTACAGCTATTTAACAATTTTGTTTGTAAGAGGTCTTGGTTAAAAGCTTTTGTTCTCAGTATAAAACAATCTTTAATATTTTACAGAAAAATCCACAGGTAGCTTAATGGGTTCTGCAAAGTGAGAGGTACGGAGGTGAAAGAGAATGAACACAGTCCAGGGTTCTTGCTAGAATGTGTGTTGTGCATGCAATTAAATCTCAAGGTCAAACAATTTACAGACAATTACTTTTCTAACATCTCCAGAAATGCCTGCTTACACGTCTTTAATTTTAAATGATACTGATATTCCAATTCTCCCCAAAGGTTAATGCTGACTAAATCCAGCTGTGACCTGACACGATGCGACAGCACAGTGCCTAATTATCCTCTGGATAGTCATTTACTTTAAACCATTAAAGAAATAGGCTGAGAGGAAGATTTAGGACCCAGAAAAAATGTTAGCCTGACTTCTTTCTTCTTGAGGATGGGATGGGCTGAAAAATAAAAATAAAATCTTGCTAAATGTTAGCCATTTGCTTTGATGGCAGAAAATTGTTCATCCCACTCTGTTTTTTTTACAGGTTAAATTGCTAACTAGTTCATTTTATCCATTGCCTACGGCTGGCGCTAAATGTCAGTGACAAATTTTGTACTTGTCTTGAAGAATGAATTAAGTTATGCACAAAAGCTATAGTGCTTTTTTTTAAGATGAGTGAATTGCAGAGAGGAAAAAAAAGTTGCTCATTTGAAAAAGGATTATTTCGATTAAAGGCCTTTTCTATTGTAGTGGAAGACAGGTAGTGGTTTAAGATAATTCTGACAGTTACCTCCCACAGAGGCTGCAGTCCTTTACTAGAAATTTCTTTAAGAGCACTTGCATCAGATTATGCACTATGATTGTTATTGTAAGACCATTTGTGACAGTAAAGGGGGGGAACAATTACAGAAAATGGCAACTATTATTCATTAACTAAGGTAAAACTGGATTTTCTTCAGTGAGGTCAGCATTCCATCACCTTCAGAAAACCTTTCTATGCTTTGTAGCAGTGGTAATTAAAAACCCCCTAAGTACTGTGTGCCAAATATTGGTGAGAAGGAGCAGCTCATTCAAAAATTTATATTTAGAAGACCTGGTGCTGTCTTCACAATCCATCTGGTTTTCAGGTGTCTGTCTCTGGTAGCACCCCATCATCTCCAAGCTAATAAAATACCTAGGAATGATTGTTACCATCAGTGTTTGAAGCTCCGTACTGGTTTACTATCTGTAGGCTTGGCCTAGGGGAGCTGTGCCAGTTTGTATTTTATTTGATTTGACTTTATTTTCATGTGCACTCTACCTGTTTATTGAAAATCCAAAGAGAGCTTAAAGTTAAGACTAGACTTTACAACTATGTCTGTTACAGGGGGGCTTCATTAGAGAGTCTAGATCTCTCACAATGCTGAGGTGGCATAACTGATTCTCTGTTGTATTCTTAGGGCTTAATTTGGGCTATGGGCAGTTACTGCTACAGGACAAAAATTATTTTTATGTTATATTTTGTATTGTGGAAGTGCCTGGTATTTCCAACTGTAAGCAGAATATTATTGTGCTATGCACTGTAAAAAACCACAGATTTGAAATAAATGTTTTTAGTGGCACCCACAGGTTTTGGCAGATACCTTTCTTCTCTCACTGTGTGCATAAATATTTTCACTGGTACCAGCTGTAGAAAGTGATATGGTAAATGCTAATCTCAGTACAGTCATAGCAGTCACAAATGGAAGTTAGATCTGTAATTTCAAGTTGAAAGCTGAAATGAAAAATCTAGTGATTATGCACTACTGCCCTAAGCTACTTCCCTCTCTCTTTCTCTTCTACACTCATTCTTAGGCAAAGGGATAAGGTTTCCTCCCCAGGAGAAAGAAAAATACAGATTATCAGTTTTCTGGTGATAACAGTGCAACCAACTCCTGAAGACAGTCTGACTCTGAAAAGCAATACATGCTGGGATACAGCTCACCTAACTTTGGATGTAAAAGGCACAGATGTCTCTAGTCTGAGCTAGATATTTGTGCCCCTGTTCTACTGAGGAGAGAAACATGTATGACCAGATGTAATTTCAGGGTTCTATTTAGGATGAGATGAATTGTCCTCTGAAGCTGCTTGGTTCTTTCTGTTAACTTTAAAGAGAAACCCAGCTTAGTTGGGTTTCTCTTTAAAGTTTAGATTCCCAGATTTCGGCATCACACTAATGATATTTTCCTATTCCTTAACTTTTAATCTCAGGCTTGTCTGATTGCTCTTGAAGAATTTATTTCCCCTCCATAAGCATGAAATAATGTCTCCCAAAATTTTTGTGAAGTATATTTTAAGCTATTTCTCTGATATATTTTTCTCCATTTTTAAATGCCCACACTTTTGACCTTCCCTTTAATAAGCTAGTTGGAGCACATTTGGTCCCATATTTTGGGGTTTTTTTGGGATCTTGCATCACTTATGTAGTTTGCTTCTAAGTTTTGTACTTCACACATTTGTTGCAGGGCGAATAAGTGTTATTAGAGTGGTCTCACCAAAATTTTGCACATGGAGATACTCTTCCTTGCTTCCATTTTGTGGTGTATGAAAATTTTGTTAGAGAAAAAACACTACATGAAGAAATTCAGTTATACTGAGATAGATATTTATAATTTCCTGTCATATTGCTTGTTAAAGAGAATGTTGGGGTTTTGCTTCCATTTACCTCTTTTGTTGCATTAGCCTATATAAATTACTATATTTTTAACTGTACATTTTGCAGACTGCAACCCTTCAGCTAAATGGTTGAGTTACACTCAACCTACTGTGTATCATCATACAGACCTCTCTGTATTTTGCTAGCTTGACTTCCTGAAAATGATCTCTAAAAATATTGTGATACTTAGTCAACAACTGTTTCTTGACTGTTTCTTTTGGCATTTATTTAAACCAGTATCACATATTGATAATTTGATCAATTTGATGATTTAAAATCTTAATAAAGAAATGACTGCACCTGTTGGTGAGTCAGATTAGCTACAACTTAGTGGCTTACCCAAATTTGAACATTTGACCTAAGCCATACAGCCAAGCAATTGAGTGAAAGAGGCATCTTCAGACTCCATCTCAACTCCAATGGAAAAGCTGATCAAAATTTAGATTGAGAAAGCAAACAAAAAAAGAGTGAAACAAACAACAACAAAAAAGTCTTTTCGTATGTAATTTCTCCAGAAGACCAAGAGTGAAGGTGGAAACAGATAAATGGTAACAGATCAGTCATATCTCACAGAAAGTGTGCAAGTGTGCAAATTGTAGAGTGGGCTCTTTGAACACTCTCATGTTTCTTTGCTGCATTCTCAGTAGATCTTGGAAACTTTTACTAAATGTTTTGCCATTTAGATGGCAAAAATTACATGGGATGAATACCAACCTGTTTGAAAATGGGTTTCTTTGTTTTCTAGTTTGTTTATGTGAAAAATAGGAGAATGTTATTTAAGAAAATGTAATGTATTTTTACATGTCAGATATTATGTTCAGTTCTGAAGAGTAATAGAAAAATTGCAGTTTCATATTTATTGTTAGAATAGAATTCTGGGAACTGTATCTTTTCCTTATGGCCCTTTTTCATGTCTTAATTATTGGATGGTCTCCTGGTAAATTTTATCTTTTGCTAAAAGTTGTAGTTATGGTCAGCTGAAACCTCCAGTTCAGGTTATAGAACTTTTCTGCTGAATCTTACTATCAGTCTCAGGACAAATCTGTACAGAATTGTAGATTCTGATCCATAGATCCTGCTTCTGTGAGAGAGCTTTTAGGAGTGGGAAAAGACATACTCATTAAGAAAATACTTCATCACTGGTACAGCTGTAGTTTTGAGAACCATCTTCCCAGTCATATTATTTCATAATATAAAGAACTGAGTGTGAATATGTTTCAGGAGTGATGTGACTAAAAATATTTGAAATATTTCCAGTGAATGAATTCCATCTAATTTTTGTAAATACTGTAGGAAGTATGTTTAGTACTAAGAAGTACGGAAGTTTGCACTGTTTACTTTTTTTTCCTTTTAAATCTAAGTGCATAAGCTAATGTAAAAAAAAGTTCTGTTATCACTAGTTCTGTATAGTAATTTACTCTGTGAGCATTTGGACTGAAATCAGTGGGAACTTTTGTGGAATAAGTTAAAACTTTCTGTGAAGGTGAGAAAGAAAATATTCTCCTCACAAACAATACCAAGAAGAAAGCAAGGTGCAAATATATGCATCTATTCTGGTTAAAAATTAAGAGCTAATGAAGCGTGTGCAGTACGCAGAGGGTAGTGGTGAATAAAGCTCAAATTTCATATTAAATTAATTTTAGAGTATGTATTTAATTTCTTTCCTGCAGTGCTACCCTTCACTTGTTGAATCTGAGTATCTGGTAACTTAAAGTATCAGCAATTTTCCTTCCTCTTTTTCTGTGGATACTTCTTCTCTCGGTAATGAATTAATGGTATATCCGTGCAGAAGAGAATGGAAAAAATAAAAATATCCCTTTGGTTGCAGAAGGAAAGAACAATGACCTGGCTCCAGGCTCAGGTCCTGAGGCTGCTCCCAACACCCAGCTCAGCAGGACTGAGTCCATGGGAGAGGCAGCATCAGGCACTGGTCATCCTCAGCTGAGCACACCTAAAAGGCACATTTGTGACCAAAAATTATTGTATGGAAGAGAAAGGATGCTGTGCTGTTTTTCTGGAGGGAGTCAATCTACTTGCTTCTGGCAGTAAGGTAGTAGAAATCATACAATGTGCAACCATGGAAAGATTAAAAGCCAATCAGTGAGGCTGTTACCTTAATGATCACTAATATGAAATAGATTGTGAAAGCCTTGAACTCTAGTGCATCCCCATGCAACAGTTTGTGAAATCTGCACTTCACAAATGCAGATTTGAATTCATAATGGTCCATTTTCAGTTTGAGTTAATAATAAAATCTTGTTAATGTTTTACTGAAGAAAACTTTTCTATGCATAAGAAAATTCCTCTTATGATTGTGCCATATTGATTGGGTATTGCGACAGACATTATGGAGTGGATTTTTTGTTGTTTGGTTGTTTTGTTTCTTTAATGTGTAATGTTATGTTTTCACCTGAAAATGCCTACCAGCTGAAATTTATCACTTGATCATGTTGCAAAAAAGCTGTTCCTGCATCATTTTCTTCTTTCCTCCTTTTTAACATTCAATTATCTTGATATTTTCTTAAGTGATGGTTTCAGTCACTTTTTTTTTTCAGAATAATAATAATTGTAACAATAATAATAATAGTAAATTTCACAATTTCAGAACATCTCTTGAGACTTGCTTATCAGCCCACTTCCCCTCAGGATAGCCCAGGGCCCATACAGAAAAGTTGTATCTACCCTGGATCCTCTAAGGAAACTTCACCCATATTGTGTCCTTAGTGTCTGACCCATTACAAAAGAATATCCAATCATTTTACAGGTCCAAAATCAGAGCCAAGTTTAGAGTAATCTTAAACCCAAGCATTTATGGTTTCAGTTATGTAAAGATACATGATTCTGGATAGGTTCTTTCACAATGAGAGAGAATTCTGTTTTATAGAAATTAAATTTTTATTCTTAATATTTTAGGATTGTGTTACATAGATTTGCATGTCTCAGTTATATGCCTCTGAAAAAAATAACATGAAATATATTTAGAAATTGTTGGTTTGCTCCAGCCTGAAAGATGATGAAAAGGGAGAAATCATTGCCTTACTAGTTCTTTTTTCCCTGTTATTTCAAATTCACTACATCCAGAAAAGAACACATTTGGATGTTTGTCAGAGATTCGTAAGTTGTAGCAGAAGCAGTATAGAAGCACAAAATCATATTAGTTTGTTTTTGTTTTTTAAATACTGTCTTGGCATGTGAAATGTTCTGAAGCTAAGGGCATTGCATAAATAAATAGAAATTGTATTATGCTATCGTGTTTATCAAATGCTCCTCATCTACTGCACCACCCCCATAAATCCACCAAAGCTGTTATTATTCAGGGGTGGGAAGGTGGGGAGAATGGAGTGAAAGCTACAGGATGATTTAACACTGTGGGAACTTAATCAATAAGGCTGTTGCAGCAAACTCCCAGGAAAGAGTGTTGTTTTCCATCCAGATGATAATGAGGCAGACTAGCAGCAACCTCTGGAGGAGGAATGCTGGAGCACTGAATATGTGGTACAGCTTTGCTAGCTGCTAATTAATAGTTTGAACCTTTTTGCCATCCTGCTACTTGCAGTTTCTTTCTGGCTTGTCCCACATAACTCTTTCACTGCTGAGGTCAGTTGATGCTAACTTAGATTCTTGGAAACCAAATTTAACAGCAGTACTAAAAATGTAAGTTTACCTTTCTTCTCCGTCCTTTGTTTTTGGCATTACTAGTACATTTTGTATGCCTGTATAACATGTAATTCCTCCTTACATCTCAAAGATAATATTCGCATATTCCTTGTGCTTTGTATTCTAAATTGAGACAGCTGAAATTATTTTGGTATTTGAAATCTGTGGTCAGACTAGAAAAATATCAGCAAAAACCAAGTTAAATAAAAGTTCAACATAACTAGTATTTGTGATATGCAGATTTAAATAGATTCAGGTAGTGCTAGCTTAAAGAGGTTGGGAATGCTTGTTCAGTGGTTCTTAAGCTCGGCATTGATTTTTCCCACTTTTATCTGGAGTTGAAAACAGAACAGGGATCCACTTTAACAAAGCTAAAGCTCTGGCTAAATGGTGCCATTATATCTGTATCTTTGCAAGACGTATAAGAAGTAGAGAGCAAGCAAGTATTTCCCCCATTGCCAGGGAAGAATTGAGGCAATGGAAGATGAAACAGTGAGGTCAAAGTTGGCTGTAAAGTAGAAGGCTGTAATACAATGTTGGACACTGTAGTCTAGGAGTGTATTGAATCCAGGTTTTTGAAGCATATTTAATGGGAACATCTAAAAGCATGTTATAGGTAAGAGTGAATTAATGGATTGTTTTGCTAAAACACGGGTAAAACTTGCTACATTCACTAGGAAACACAAGATGAGATTTGTTTTAACATAGTGAAAATATGAATAGCAGTCAGCAGCCATCCTTCCAGGTTTCCAATGTAGTAGTATCACTTCTACACCACCTCACTTCTCTAAGATTATTTGTTTTAGGATGCTTGAAAGCATCTCTTAAAGTGTTTTCCATACTTGCTATAATTAATCAATGCTATGAACAGAACATATTAAGTAAATGCTTTTTACTGGTGATGCATAATGGCTTTTGTTGCATTTAGTTTTAGTTTGCATAATATTTTTCTAATTGTTTTGTTTTCCTGACTCTCGATTGTCCCATCTTTTTGCTAAGCTTGTAATGACTTTTTTAGTCATCCAAAGCACCAATATGATAGCAGGGGAAGCAGTGGAGAAACTGCACCTGTGTGGCAGTGCATTTTTTCCAACTTCATAACAAAAGGCCATTGAGACTAAAAATGCTCATTCAATTTTTGCTGATATTAGAAGTTCTGTACCATCTTTGATATTTTGTCACAGCAGATCAAGACTTATATAGAAAATATAGCATTATATAGAACTTTCTAGTGCTACACATTTTTAAAAAATGGTATTTAGATTTTGAAGAGGTAATGCAGATAAGTTTTTTGCACTGAATAAAAAGAATGCCACATTAAAATCACTTAATCTACTAATGAGTGATGTGAATCAAACTCATATTCAAAAATATTTCTGTTTTACCTAGAAATTCAATTGATGCACGCAAAATTACCTAGAAAAACTTGATTTGGATACAGAGCTCCTGCAGAAATTAGGTATTCATTTCCCTAGGCAACTTTCATTTTTTGAGCCTAAAAATAGCACATCCACAGTATAATTTGTAATTAATAAATCCAACTGGTATTTAGAGACTTGTGACAATTCCATTGGTAGTATTTTTTCCACAGCATTCCTCCCTGTTCCTCAATAGTGGAATTGTTGTTGGTCTTATGCTTTCAGAGTAAGATTTTTGGGCAGACACCTTTCTTTGAGTCAGTGTCTGGGGTAGCACCAACTGCTTTGGTTTCTCAGGTCAGACCTTACATTATAAGAGACAAATATGCCATTAGTAAATTATTTAGTACTTTAAGTGCCTGTCATCTCATTCCTTGATGCTTGTTCTCATCAGTGACTTATGCTGCAAAAAGGTTTGATACCACATTTGTATGGGAGGGTTGAGTAACACTTCACAAAACAGAAGATATCTTCATAACAGAGAGAAAACAGCTATGTTTTATTCATTGGTACACTGAAAATTATAGTGCAAATACAGATTTAATTTGGATTTCAGTGCAGGGCTGTCACAATGGCAGATGGGCAGAAATAGCAGATACCAGATCAGGAGTCGTGCCTAGTAGGCACCACAGCACGAGCACATGTGCACACAAATACACACACAATTCCTAAGTACAGTCTTTGTCCTAATAGATATCTGTATATTGCTCATGATTTGCAATGATTTTTGTTTGAGAACCAATTGTATTTTCATTTTCTTTTGTGCTTTGACAGGATATAATTATTTCTGAAACATATTATAGGATCAAAGCATATTTCATTATTAAAGAACTTATTGCATTATGTTAGTGCCCTCCTGAATGTATGAAAATGTTAATCCAGTTTTGTCATATTTTTCAAATAAGCAGTTTTTCTTATGAAAATTCTGTGAAATTAATTGTTTGCTTTCTCCCAACCTCTGAGGGGTCTATAACTTCAGAAGATATCAGATAAAGGATGATGACATATAATGAGAGCAAGATTTAGCTATTAAACTTCCTTTGACTCACTTTAAATATTGATTAGAGAAACACTTCTGGGCAAATATTTATATTGAACAATAATATAGTTCAGTGGTTTTTAATTTTTTTTTTCTTTCTGAATATCATTATGTCTTCAGTAATTTAGCTTAGAAAAAACACATTGTTAGCCATCAGTTATATGGAAAAGTCCTAGGTAAATGAGTCCAAGAAAGGAGAGTAAAATTTTTCAGCAGTAAACCATCATTCATAAGATGCAGATACTGTTGCATAGGTTATATCTGGCCTTTTCCAGGGTTTAGGACTGCTGTACCTGGGATATTGGCTTCAAGCAATTTCTTATATAATGATAATGTGGTGAGAGATGCTGATGAAACCATGCTGTTTCTAGATAAAGCTGATATTGCATACATAGGTAGAAGAGGTAATTTCCTTACTCACTTTCTTAATGAACTCAACAAGGAGGAAGGAAACTTCCTGCATCTGTGACTATCTCCTAGATTTTATTAGTTTTTTTCAACAAGAATAAATTTCTTTGTATGTTTTTGTTTACTTGATATATGCTATATATAACCATAACAGCTGAACCTGCTTGTTGTGTAAATGAGTGATGTTGTCTTTGTAGGGAAAAAGGGCATATAAAAGATTGCCAGAAAAAAAATCTTGGAAGAGTCTAAGAAACATCAATATATTTGTGTTTTAAAATTTCTTCCAAGTTTTTACTCAAATGGTGAAGAGTCCAGCATGTGTGCCAAACATAAGGGGGCCAAGTATATTTATTATACAAAATATTTGAATATTATCTCAGTGTGAAGGCTGTGTGTGTTGTTTAATGACTAGTTTTTGTTCCTTTAATTATGTTGGACCTTTGGTTACTAAACACTCCAAAGACTCATGGAAAGTTTGAGGTGTCCAGGTTGGAGAGCAGTGTGGACCCTCCCCACCTCAAGGCAGCACTCAGCTCAGCTGTCACGTGCTGGATGTCTTGCTTGTTTTACTCAGTGTTGCAAGTCCAGTCTAAGAACCAAATACTGCAGAGAGGGCTAAAGGAGTGCTTGCTGTGGACTTGAAAGGATATAAATCTTGACAGCAGTAGCTGAGGAGGGAAAGGAGGGTGTGAAACCAGTTCTCCAGTTATATCCGCCATATCCATTGATGCTTGCACCACAGTTAGATCTCTGACAGATAATACTTTTGCCCTACACAGGAAAATCAATACAAATTTAACAGTCATTTGCGTGCATTCCTAATATTCCAAGTCCTTAAGAAGAAAATTTTTACCTAAAAGAAAAAAATTCAGTTTCTCAGATAGTGTCCATGTCTGTTCTGCTACCTAGATTTCAAGCAAGCTGCTTTAATTTGGGAGAACTACAGAGTTTGGTCTGTTGCCTGTAAATACTTTATGAAATAGTCAAATCAGTTTTATCTTTTTTTTAAATTATAATACATCAGTAGTGATTGTATTATGGATTAATGCTATGACAAAAACCTGGCTCTATATTGAAATATACATCTGCACATATTTCAGTACAATTGGATCTTTCAAAGTTTCATCTGAATTTTGAACTTATGTTTAATAGTTAATTTTAGATTGCATTAAAATAACAAATTTATATAATCTTTGATTTCTGATGTGTAATATCGAGATTTCTTCACCTGAACCTTACTTTCTTACTGGAATATAGCTTGTTGTTTCTCTAATTCATATTGTCTTCTGTCAAGTAAGAAGTAATACAACTTATTCTTTAGACCCATTTATTGAAATGAGAGGAGTATATACTGTTTTAATTGAGATTCAGGACCAAAATCCATACAGTGAAAGGAAAGACATGTTCTAAATATTCTATAATGAAAATCTCCCAATAGAAACCTAGGTTTCAAAATCTTAAAGTAGTAAACTAAGTGAATGCTTGAGGTGCTTTTTCTCATCTCAAGGGATGCAAAACCATATTCTTAGATATATATGATCTGCCTGCTAAAATATGGAGGTGAGCCTGAAGTAATATTCTAGGACAGTACTTTCTGCTTTTGTCAATGAATGATCTGGCCTTAGGGACTAGTCCACAGTCTGGCTGAAGGAAGGGTTTTTCTCAAACCAATGAAGGTGTAATAAGCCAGAGGTGTGTGGGTGTGCAATAGCTGCAATTTACAATTCTAAGGTTATACAGATGTCTCAGGAAAAGACCAACCTCTCTACGAAATGAAAAATGTAGTTTTAATTGGTCTCAGGAATGGCAGTGATTCTAATATAATTCATCAAAGAAGGCATTTGACAGCAAAGCAATTGGATGTTAAATATGTTTCTGACTCAATATGGAGGTTCATGCTATGGCAGTGTAGCCAAGTTAGTTTTTTTGTTCATTCCGTTTGCAAGTTAATCTAAGGTACCATAAGACTTTTCTGTGTATTATTGATTTCTGATATTTCTATTTAACCAGGATTTTTTCTTTCTGGCCAGATTTTGTACCAAGTTTTCATGAATGCAACATTCTGAATGTGTTGGTGAATAAAAGCATATCTACTTCTAAGAGATATCTTGCCATTTTTTCCCTTCATGCTTTCTATCAGTGTTTCTGACTTGCAACATTCCTAGTAGTAGTAATGTTCCTACAGCAAGTTATTTCTGCATAAATCTAGGCTGATCGATCTTTCATGTTTGATCACATTTTTCTTATATCCAAAGTGACAGATTTTCAAAAATTCTATAATTTTGTAGTTTCAAAACTTCTGTACTTTCTGAGCTAGTCTTGAGCTTGTTATCTCCTTGGTTTCTTTTTTTATTTTTGTAAATACATGGGCCAATGCAATGTGAAACTCAGGATCCAATTCCTTTAGTTCTCATTTTACTTCTGTTGCTTTTCGTGTTAAAAGTATCTTCTTCAAACATCCAGTGTCCTCTTTCCCAGTCTAGTACCATACTTGAGTTAGGTCTCTCCTTCCAGCACAGAAGCTGAGCCTCTTTCCTTATTGCTGTGACATTCCATGTAAGCAGAGATTTAAGTCAAATTTTGCTCATATTTTCTTCTATAATTTCCAATCTGGACAGCATCTTTACTGACAGGGATTGTGTAATGTCTTTTTTTTTGTTGTCTTGCCTATGCCTATTTGGCTTTGTCTGTGTGAAACTGTAGCTGTGAGGGCCCTACTACACACTGTCTGGCGTGTAGTACCTAGTAGTGTGTAGTTGAGAGTGACTGAATCTAGGATAACAAAAACAAAGGCCTTGTTGAACTCATAGATCCTCAAGAAAATTTAATTACACAAGCAAAATGACCTAAAATACCACATAGAGAAAATACCCTTGATGGAAAAGGAGATTTGTTAAAACTCCACTTATTGTAAATTCTCTCAAGATATGTAGGACACCAGAATAAGGCTTAAACAGCACTTTCAGTAAGTAACTGCAAAAAATAGATATCTTAGAATAAATATGCTAAGTGGTGGTGTTACTTCTTTTGATAGGATGACAGTCACGATGTTTTCAGTTGTTCTTACTCAAATCAGCTAAGAAGACTAGCTGTATTAGAGAAAATCAAAGAATATTCAATTCCCTATAAATATAAACCACATGATTTTTAAAAGCATTTTCTAGGCAAAGATGGAAGCCTAAAATGTTTGAGAGTTATTTAAAGGTAAGATTAGATATTGCATGTGTTGAAACCTAAACTGAGTGCTTTCTCTGAGACCCTAATAGGTCTGGGGCCTTAGACTGAAGAATTTGGAAAGTTGCTACTAATCCAAATTTTAAATCTTCAAATTTCATTTTCCTAAGTGAGACCAGAAAGATACTCAGAGAGTGTAGGCAATACCTTGATGCTATAATTGTAACACTCATAAAGACAAAAATCCAGGAAAAGTCTGGTTTTTTGAGAAAAAATTGCATGAATGGAACTGAACCGATTTTAAGTTTTTTAATTTCAATATTTAAGGACATCACTACCTGGGTGCTACCTCAGAGAATACCCTTCACAGAACTGGTAGTGGAAAATGCAGTTAATGCTGACTAACTGTCAGCTTGGAAGAAGCAGGACATAGAGTGATTCATGTCCAAACAAAAGCAGTAATGAGATTCTGTAACATTAACACTACAGGAAAAACTGAAATAGTACAGAAGAGAGGTAGTTTTTTTTCATTCAAAGTGTATGCTAACTGTGTATTGTTCAATAGATAAAGATGCAATCTTTAATGGAATCTGGGAAGAAATCCCACGATAAAATTAAAATGTTGGCAATCCTTTAAATTAATATCTAACTTCAAGTCTGGTCCCTGTAGAGGTAGGCACCTGACAAGGAGAGACTTTGGAAACAATTGCTGGGAAGTAGTAAGATCTCCACAGACTCACAGTACACTAATCTAACTTGCTTTTTCAGTAGTCTTTTCTAGGGTGAAATATAGACTGAAATTTTTTAATCATGCACACTTGTTGCAGAGACTATTGACTGCATTAACACTATTCTTCGTATGCTCTGCTGTAGTTGAAGTCTCAGTCCTGAATGGGACTATGTTTATAGGCACTAGGACAGGGCTGCTTAAATTATGAAAGAAAAACGTGTTGATAAGAAGACAGAGATTAGAAACAGAAAGTCCAAGGGAAAAATATGGTATCATGGGTATCATGCAAGAAAACATGTTAGAGATAGCTGTTTCAGCCTGTTGCATATGTCAGAGATGTTGAAGATCAAGTTGAAAGAAGATTCTTGTTGATATGGCTTGTAAGGATTCTTCCATGGGACCAAAGCTGGAATAGATTTGAAGCTAGTTCTGGGTTAAGATTCACACTTCCAATAATGCCCTTTGAAAGCTAATCCAGGTAAAATCCAATCATATATATTAGTTTATTTTCTCTTAGCACAGCAAATTTAATGTCTGGTAATCACCCATGTTGTAACAGGCAGAAATTCAAATATATTATTAGATTTAATGTTCTGATTATCACCTTGAAATACATACACTGATCTTAGTAGTGTTTTAACAAAGGGAATTAATCAGACTGAAAACATAGAGGATACAAATCACAAAGGACCAGCTCTGTCACCTTTAGTTGCCCCTCAAGTGTTTGTTGAACCACTTGTATGTTTTATGCTTGGATGTGCTTCATGCTCAGATCTGGAGGACTACTATATTTGATACTAACAGTAGTTTCCAAAAGAAATGTGTTTAGATGTAACAGTTTTGGATTGGATCTCTTTTAATTTCTCTCTCAGTTTGACAAACATGCTTATCGGACACACAAAAGTATGGAAATGGAAAAATCCCCCAACCCCCAAACCAAAAGCCACAGTCTGGGAGGAAATACTTGTCAGAACTAAGAAATTTTCAGAAGTACTTAATTTCTTAGATTCTTGGTGAATCTTACAGAGTAATTTACAATTAAAATGAAGAAACGGTTAGAAGCTTTATCTTAGGTTTGGTTGTGGAAAAAAAAAAAAATCTTATTTATAAATGCTTAACTCCATTTTTAAACCAACAACTTTTCCAGCCTCAGATCACTCAATAAAAAAAAAAGCACAACTACTTTGATCAATATTATAATGAAATACAGAAAATTAACTTTGAAATATCATAGCAAGTTAGGGCTTTGCTGCAGCGATTTTCTAAGTTTCACCTGTAAGAGCTGGGGTCAGGATTTGGAGGAGGGGCTGTGCACTGTTAGTGTCATGAGTGCAGTGACAGCCAACTATGCATGCCCATTGTTTTGCATCATTAGCACTGTAGCGAATCTTAGGGAAAAAAAAAAAAAGAAAATGTCCAGTCTTTTTTATTACTTCACTTTTTTTTTTCCTTTTTTATTTTTTTTTTCTTTATAAGGCACCTAATTTAGGCCACAGACAAAAAGAAAATGTATCTTGAATATGCATCACAGGTTCCAAAAATGAAAAGAAATTGGATTTGGATAGCACTTACTCAATAGACAGATATGATACATGGTAAGAAGGTGCACTGTCTGCCCTGTGATAGATTAAACTACTTTGTAGGAAAATTACTGTGAGCCAGTCACCACCACCACCGTGGCTAAATCTTTAATAAAATTCTCTTCCATATTCAAGAGAGAGGTATGAAGTACACAATAAGCAGAGTGGAGTAGAGTGCCATTTATCAAACCACAGCTAGGTCTGTAATCTCCTGCTTTATCCTTTTTTAGTACTTTATTTGTCTTTATTGTTGCAAGGAAGCACATTTACCTAGGGCAGTGGGCTTTTGGTGCTGATAAACCTTTTGTTTTAAATTCTACCTGTGGGGTTTTTTCCTTTTTCATTTTTTTCGGTTTTTTTCTTTTTTTCCTTCCTTCTTGATCAGATGTCCATCCAGTCACTCTATGGGAGTAATTAGTCTGTTTTGTGGTCCCTGGCTTGTTACATATTCTTGCACCCTTCCTTGCCTGACCTGACCCTACCTCTCTTGTCTCTATGCTACAAAAAAAAAAAAAAAAAAAGGAGAAAAACCACCAGATCTTATAACATCTAAGACATTTTAAAAAGAATACTCATGCCTGTGCAGAAGATGGTCTGGGTTGTATTGCATAATGCTTTTTTGAGGCTGTTTGGCAAGATGGCAGTGTTGAAGCATGTTGCAGTTGGCCCCTGGGTGGCACTACATGGCTAGATCTGGGACCAGCAAAAACAATTTTGGATAAAGGCAGAAAACATAATTGAAGCATTTTTCTTCTTAAAAATTAAAGACTTTAACTAAATGTGTTGTTATTTGCTGAGTTCAACACAAATTCTCAGTATTATTAAACTGTTTTCCTCTAATTGAATGACATCCCAAAATATTCCATGTATCTTGACTACCTGGTAATATCTGGATCATTTTTGGGAGCACAATGATATTAAGTACAGATTCAGTGGAAGGGTTCCTATGGGTATGTGACTAGAACTGCTTTGTGCTGCCTGAATATGCATACTACCAGTCTGTGCTGCAGCCCTGGGGGTGATTTTTTTAGTACTATTATAACCCTTTTTATTGTTTGAATAGCAGTTTTATGACAAAACATTTATATTCAGCCTGCCTTTGTACTTGACTGAAAGAGAGCAATCACTGAGAATGATAAGGCAACAATGGTAATGATAACTGCATTTATGGAGGCTTACAGAATTTAAACGGGCATGCAAAAATAGACTTACAATAGTGCTCTACCTGTATTTGAACTGGCTTGGGTATATTTCTTGTGCCTGGCCCATGTTTGATTGTTGATGGATATGCTGCATTTTCTCCTGTTTTTCTCTCTTATGGCATTTCTTCTGTATGAGTCTTACCTGTGTGAACATCATGTTTATCTTAGCACTGAAAGGTGACCTAGTAAGATGGAGGAACATAACCATTTTTCAAGGTCCACATCCCTGAAATTATTGCTTAACTTGCATATTAAGATTTCAGAGTTTGTGGTATTATGATCTTGCAATAGAATGGTCATCACCTCTCTTTGTAGATTCTACCTCTTCAGAAAAAAAACCAGTTCTTTCATTTTCCCTTGAGAAAAAGTGAGGAATAATACCAGACTTTGCAAGCAATCCAAGAGTTTAAGATCATTAAGATTGGTTCTTCTGTTGCCCAAATATTGTAAAGCCAAATAAATTACAATTTTTTCTTCCTTTGCTTTGAGTTTTTGTCTCCTTTGAGGTTCACTCAGACACATCCACTAGGACACACATGCACATTTGTGTATTTTCTTAAATTTCTTGCTTATACAAGAACATAAGACAGCAGTGAGAAGGTTCATTGTGTTCTGGGAGGAAACAAATAGCTCCTGGATCTCTGAATGAAGGGGGGGGGGGAAGGGGGGGAACAGAATTATGCCAAAGTCTACATATATTTTAGTATGGAATATGAGGAAAGGAGATGTGCACTGTACATTGTCCTAAATGTATTTTAAGGTCATGTCCAGTCACACTGCTCACAGACTGCAAAGTAGACTTAGTGGTGTTAGAGGGTTTCTTACCAAGGGAGAGACTGATCTCCTGGAGTTAGAATGACAGATTCAGCCTACTCATTTAGATATTGTTTTTAAATATTTTGAATTTTTTTTTTTTTCAGGGAGCTATTTTATATCAAAACAGCTTTCTGTAAATCAAACCAATGTATATTTTTATAGAAGTGGATGACTATTTTAAAGACCTTTAGATTTTTGAGCCATACATTTAGATTTTATTGTTCTTGAGAGATGGAACCTCAGCCCAATTTCTTTCATACTATAGTTTCTTCCTATGATGTAGATTCTTTCTTCACCTATATTTTAGTTTTCCTGTACTTACCCATCCATTAGAAGTTTACTGTATATAACAGCTGTTTGGCAAAAAAAAATAGTGAAAACGAAGTAAATAGAAATGTAAAAAAAAAAAAAGTTGGTAAAACCAAAGATATCTTTTATTTGTATGTTATTTTGCTATTTTAGAAGCTCACTAACTATACTCCATTTTTTAATGTATGTATATGATTATTGCATGCTAGCCTTTTCATGTGCTTGTCTGCACTAGTTAGGCTTTAAATATGTTTAAATTAATAATTCAAATTCTCTTTTGCAAACGAAATAGCAGTAATGCAAACATTAATTCACTTTGCTTTATAATATTCTGGAATGCTGCATTCAAAGATACGTCATTTTTTACTAAATGTCTTTCTAATACTTCTGTGCAAATGATACCTTTTCCCCAGGCCCAGCTACTTAGTGGATATTATTGAACAAATGTCTTTTATAGGATCGAAAAAAGTGAGGCATTATGTGAAAGAAATTTTTGAAAATGTGCATGGACTATTTCAGAATATGCTTAGTGAATATTAAGCAAACACCTGAAGTTCCTGTGCTGCTGCCTAGAACCAGCACTTCATTACCTATTACGTGCAGTGACTTTGAATTTTTTATTAGGTACTGGTCTCTTAGCCTGTAAGGCTTGTGCATGATGTCTATGAGAGCAATTTCCAGCAGAGAGAAGCCTTATCACAGATTCACCTAAAAGGTAAGGATATTTTTTAATTTTTAGTTCACATGCTGAACAGCTGCCTGCTGAACACCTGCCCACGGAGCAGGAAAGAAATTTGGTTTAAGGGTTGATTATACATGTCTTACTCATATGCAGTAAGTCCAGAAATAGGCATGATGAACTTCAGATAAACCCAGAATATGCAAATGGAGAGTACAATACCAGAATATTTACCCCCTAATTTTGTGCTCCACTACATTTTTAGTGCCTTTTTTTTTTTTCCAGGTTGGTGAGGACATAGAAGAAAGGCTTATATATACTTCTGATTTATTTAGTTTCTCCCAAATCTGCAATGTTAATATTTTAAAAAGCAAAGTTGAACTGTGAATATGGCAGGTAATGTATGTAAAAGAATCATTGCACTTGCCATTCCTCATATTTGCTAAGCATGTTAACAAATATGACTGAGTATTAAGAAAAAGACAGCAAAGCAGTAGGAAATGATGAAAAATCGAGAAAGGCAACTAATAAGAATGAGAGAAAAGGCACAACATTAAATCTAGATATAGTGAAGGAATGCTCTGATTACTTTTTCACTGAAAATAGCTTAAATGGACTTTTGAGAGAGAGAGACCTTATTACAATGGATCCTGAGTGATAAGTTTTAAGACTATTAGTTTGAGGAATTCAAACCAGGTAATTTAGGAAAATAAAGACTCTTAAGAAAGCATGGGCTACATTCAGAATGTGGTGGTACACTTATTGTTAAAAGAACAGACTTTGGTAAAGGAATAGAAGGAGTGACAAACTTTGAAGCCCAAGACCAACAGGGACCTTCTTGGTCCTCAATTTTCTCATATTGGCATCATAAAGTCAGCGAAGTCCATCTTGGAAGTTTTTGCTTTTTCTGATAGAAATCTTCTCTTGGACTTTCTTTTAGAAACTGATTAACTTTTCCAGTCTATTTTCTTTCATTTCCAATTATAAAGAACTCTAGTGCCGAAATTTGCATCTGCATTGGTAGCTGTCTGCCTGATGCTTTATGATTCAGAGCTTTAGCCAATCCTTATCCACCTTTCAATTTCAGTGCTTGCCTAAGTGTTTTCAACTTCAACTAACCTTTTAACATGATGTTTCATGAAATACCTCACTGAAATCCAGATGGATATTTCCTCAGTCACATCAGTTATCTTATTAAAAGAAAGATACTGGTTTAGTGTTCCTGCAATTAGTCTATGTTGCATTCTAAAGCTGGAAATGTCTCCTTTTCTTGATCATATGAAAACAGAGCTTTTAGTGATAGTGAAATCATTGCTCATGCAAAGGGAGAGCCTTGTCATTCACACTTCCTGAACAGAGAATTTGGGTCGTCATTTAAAAAAAGGTTTTCTTGAAAGCAATCTCTTTTTTGATACTGGGACCTTAATCCATTCCCCAATCAGACTGAGCATGCATATCATGACAAATCTTTCCTCCATTAAAATCATTTGCTGTCCTAAAATGAATTAGCTGAATCAATATAGTCTTCCCGAGGTTTCCCTGAGGAGACAAGAGCAGCTGCTCCAGCAGCAAGTGCTGCCTGAGCAGTCAGACACCAAGGCAATGAGGGCAACGCTGGGGTCACCACGGAGCAAGAAGCAGACCCTTGTAGGGAACTGAGGGAGAAGGTTACTCATGGGTACCATGGCTTTGCTCAGGGAAAACCAAGAATCAGCTGTGGCTGTCAGAACTGGCAAAGCTGTGCAATCCTGGAAATGTGTAACAGTAACACAAAGTCCAGGACAGCAAGATAAGAAAGAATGCTGCTGTTGTTTCCAGTGTGTCATGCTCCTCTAACTATTTGAACTTCTTGAACAGCTGTGTGGAGACTTATCTTCAATTGATCAATTAGTTTAATGTGTTCTCAAGGCTAGTTTGAGGTAAAATTTGGTTTCTTATGCTTGATAAATACCATAACACCTGATAATAAAAACATTTAATAATGAGGATATTCGCCACCTTTTCCTGAAGGCTGTTTTCTTCTAAAGACCTGCAATGCTGCAGAGAATAGGAAACACAAGCTAAAAAAGAAAAAGTCAGACATAAATAAGTTGAAAATTTTGAGCTTACTTTGCACAAATTAGCAGGCTAGAATTTCTGCAGAGGTTGTACACATATATTGATTTTTGATTTTTTGTCCTAAACTAAAGTAGAAAAAAATTTAATGCCATGGAAGAAGTATTTTTTCAATGGAAAAATATTATTGGTAGATTTTTATGGCATAGTATTTTTCTTCCTTTTCTATGAAAATGGATAATTTTAAAGAAAAACTACATTAACACATTGAGCTTTACAATTAAAAATTATTCTCCACCTCAGAAGAGTCGACGGTAGACCTTGATTTGGAATTCTCCATCAAAATTATTTTTCAACAGAAGTAATTCATACTTTGAAATTAGAAGTGGCATTACTATGAGTCAACCGTAGAAGTCCCCTTATTTAGTTTGAAAATTAATTCTTGACAGTTTTGCAATTAGATAACTCGAAGTTTGAAAAGTGAATATTTTTTTTTAAAGTGTAGCCTTAAAAAAACCCTTCTGGTCATCATAATTATCGAATTTATACTAAAAATTGCAAATCAATATAAAACATTTGGAGTGTTTTCAAATTACTCACTATATGTATTTGAATTTTTCATATTTTATAGTTTTTTTTCCTGATTATTTCAAAAGGACGACATTTTGAAATTTAAAATTCTTTTTGTCTGTCTACCCCATTTCCTTGTGATGTTTGCTTGATGTACACTATTAGCTGGTCTTTCAATACATCTCCTTAAGCAGTGTATTTTAGTGTTAACATGAGACTTTAATTCAGTGAGCAGCTGAAGTAGTTTCTGTTTGTATGGCAGGGCTATGCACTTGTACAAGTTGCAGATTTGTACATTGTGAAATGACTGAATTTGGTTATGAAAATCTCAGTTGTTTGACTTATGATGGTTACTTTCCTCAGCAAATAATATAATTTTCAGTATATGACACTTATTCCTCCTTATGCATTTTTTTTCATTATCAAATTGACAGTGCATTTAAATATCAAGGCTGTATTGCTTTTCTTGGTAGTCGTTCGAGCTGTTAGGATTGTTCTTTTTATAACAATTGGGTCTTTTCTTAAAATCTCTTTCTTTGTTCAGCATAACTTTAATGTGTGGGACATGTCTCCTTTCATCACAGCAGGGTACACTGTGTATTTGCAGGATAAACTAGTTCCATATTAGCAATGTGGAATCTGTTTGAGCTTGTTTGCATATGTTGATAGTGCCTTTTGTGATGGTAAGTGTTGGGGAATTCTGTCAGCAATAGTAGTTTTTTTTTCTCGATAGTTAATTCATATCCTGTAAATATGCTGTTCCCATTAAGCCTAAATGCTATTTTTATTGTCTATGAATATAGGATATGTTGATAATAGCACAAAAATAAACTTATCTGAAATTAATGGTCAGTATTGATGACTGAAATGCCAACACTATAACTCACATTTTGCTGCTTAAAAGGGAATCTCCCATGGTTGCAGTGTTGAAAGCTTTTAGGGTTGTTTGGAATATGCCTGCATAAGATTTTATTCAGGGAGTTGAAGCTATGAGAGCACTTAGACTATGTGAGTCTCCACATTGCATACTAAAAGTTTGACACAGTTGGATAACTTCAGTGGGACTCTATTACACTAGGTCAGGTGAGAGGCCTTCTTGTGAAATGTCTGGTAAGGGAACTTTGTGCTCCAGTGAAGATACATCAGGGAACCTCTTAGTCTGGGAATTAAAGTCTGGTTTAGGTAACAAAGTACTCATCCTGCTTGGTCTGGTGTACCTTTAGACGTGTAGAAAAAGGAACCTAGGCAATTTAGGAGTATTAGTGATAAAAGCTTATTATTTATGTATATATTTTTATGTCTTCATATTACATACCATTGTTTCATACAAGTTCTACTTCAGATGCCTCACTTGATTTTTAAATCTTACTCTTTCCTTCTTATTTTATCTAAAGATGTATGTTGATATAAATTATCACTTCAAATTACTTTTTTATTTATCATAAGAGCAATCTTAACTACTTTACTTGTGAGTGGTCTGCTGTGCCCATTAGAGGATATAAAGAGGAGAGTGAACATTTTGTTATTTCAGTAGAAAGATTAATTTTCTAATTTGATTTTTAAGCCTGCCTAAAGAAAGCTGCACTTCATTGTAGCTACACTATCAAATCCTCTTGATTTCATGGCATTTTTAAGGTTGATCTTATTCTTATCTATTAAAAGAAAAATTGATTTTAGACTCAATTTTTTTCTGGGAAGGACAGGAGTGAATATGCAGGAAAGCTGCTCAGAACCTACTTTATTCTATGCAAAAAACCAGCAAAGAAATAATTTACCTAGGAAGATCTTATTTAAGAAACCTGCCAGCAAGCTTTTTCTTTTCTATAAGGTTCACATTTAAGCAGTTTGTAATGTTGACTTTTGGCCAACAATGTCTCTTTCTCCTTCTATAATGGAAAAGAACAGCTCAGTAATAAAAAATACTAATTTCTATGTCTTTCACATTCATGTCTGAGAAGACATGCAATTTATAGAAGAAAATTACCAATCACATTATGAACTGCTTAAGAATTTCAGGAAAAAAACTTCTGGAAGAAAACATGAAAAATAGATAAAGAGACTAATATTTTTTTGCAAGCTTAGACATGGTATTTCCTTTTTATTAAATAGACGTATAAAAATACGTGAATATCTGTGATATCTCATAGAAGAAGTTTTAAAATTGAATGACAATTTCCATTATGAAAACAGAAGGAAGTTTTTTGGTAAGGTCAAGAAAAAATGTAATATTTCTCATGTGGGCTATTTGCAGGAAAGGATGTGACTTCATCCAAACTGTAACTAACCTAAATACAAATTCACATCTGCCTCACAAAGCATGTGATTTAATCACATTAATAAAGTGCATTGGTGAGGAATTCTGAGGAAGTGGATATGAACTGGTCCTCCTTATAGCATCACTGTGTTGCAGTCACCAGGCTTTGAAGTGGCAGTGCCTGATCTTTCTGAAGTGTGCTTGGGGTGTGCTCATTTGAAGCACCAGCTTCATAGCATGGGAAAAATATTCAAGAGGTCAATTATTACTCCTGACTCACAGTATGTTCAAACTGTCTTTGTGACTTGTCACTGAGACAATAATTTGATTTGACAGGCAGATTGGATGTTATTAAAAGTAAAGGATTTCAGTTGCCTTACTGCACATGCAAGGTGTTAGGAAGATCTTTGTGGAGACAGCCAAGAGGACTGTGACACTGGTGTGGTCTGCAGGTGAAGGAGCTGGAAAATGTCCAAATTTTGTAATTGGGTGGTGAATTAATTGTATATGCTTGTCCACAGAGAGCATTAACTAATAAAATACATCTCTCACATTATTAAAATTGATACAAGCACCTTTTTCAAGGAAAAGGGGAATTAACAGTTTCAACTGAGGGCTCTGTCATGCTACTGGTGTTATTATATTATTTTTTATTATCTAGTATGAAAAATTCATTACCATCTGGATCCCATTTTACTAGATACTGTATATTCATATAAACTAAAAGAAACCTATATAAAATTATTGGAACAAGAGAGGAAAATATTGAAAACTAGATACATATAGGAGACAAATAATATATGATTCCAGCATGCTTTATAAACTTTTCATGTATGAGTAAAGGATAAGAAAATCTTATTTGGGATTCTCTGGAAATGTGCTTTGGAAAAAAAAAAAATTACTTCATTTTTATTTCACCAAAAAAGGTGAATACTGATCTGATCATGAGAACATTTAGAATTTACTGATCCTCAACTGTACTCTATTACATATGTTCATTATTTTCCAACTGGTGAAATTGGTACAAATGCAGGATCTCTTTTTATAGGAAGAGTTGCTCTTTTATATAATCCAAATTAATTTAGGCATAGCTAAAGGGTTGGTTTTTTTTAACTTTTGGTGAATTATCTATAATTTCTTACAAAATTAATTTATGAATGGCCATACACTCCACTAAAGGCCTGTGTTCTGTGCATGTTGCATCAGTCAAGTTTTAAAATACCTATTTTCAGACATTTAAGAGCAACAGTTTAGAAAATATTTGATTAATGAAAGTCCTTCCATAAACATCCACTACCAGCTGCTAAACCATTTAAGCCTTTTAGGCTGCTCCTTTAAAGTTTTAGAAATATTCACAATAGTAAGAACACCCATTACTAGGATTTTTTAATATATTTTCTCCTATCAAAGTATGTATTTCTATTGTGCTCTAATTGTAACCCTTAATGTGTTGGTTTTTTTTTTTAAGAAGAGAAAATATTAGTTAATGCATAGGTAAATTTACCAATTAAGTCTACATGTAATTAAGTAAGTGTAGATTGCCATATGCTCAGTAAATTTCATAACCCTGAAATAATAATTATGATACCTGTTTTATAATGGCCTTACTTTCAAAAAAGGTGGGATATTCTCTCTTTATTTTTTATTAATGGTTTTTGGACAAATACTAAAATCAGTTATAAAATGTTATGAAGAGGAAAACTATGTTCAAATTTACCAAAGAAAAGTTAAAAAAACCGTAAGCTCCTGTCCTTGCAGGTAAGGGTAAATAAAGATGGGTAACAAGGAAAATATTTAAGATGTTGACACTGAAACTTTCGTTTCTGAAAGATGCCATTTTTGTCTTATTGCATCCGACAATCCTATAATGTCCGAAGGGCAAATATATAAAAATGTGAATGTGCTTAAATAATAGTCTAAAGAGGAGAGTGAAAGGAATTTTTTTAGAATTTAACTAGTCATAAAAGATGACTCATCAGACTGTACATCCCAAAATATTTTCATCTTTGTCTCTGACATACCCTTAATCACTCTATGATTTCCCTCAGTCTCTTCATGCTTATTAAATACTGAAATATTGTCAAATATAGTATATACTGTCTATGTATATTGATATTATTTTGTAATCTGTGTTATGAACACTGGGAAGAGTCAGTTGTTGTTCTTGCTAAATTGGCATACACTGCTCCATAAGTAGTGAGTAGTTTATTCTGAGAAGTAAAAATACAAATGCATAAAGTACTATCAATTATAAAAGGGCTTTCCAAACTGCATGCCATCAGTGATACAAAAGTCCTTTCAGAATACCTTTCACAGATCTCCTTCTGCTAATGGTAATTGCTATGGTTCCTATCAATGCAATTGATGGTACCAAGCAATTAGATTTTCCTAAAACTTGATCAAGGGAGAGTTAAGGATATGCAGTATACATTTAAGACTATGGCTATTCAGCCTGAGGATATTTTGAGTTAGAAGCAGAGAGGAGGGAGCTGGAACTGGTGATCTTGTTTTGTTTTGTTTCACTTCTGAAATGAAATCAAATAAAGAACAGCCATTAAAAGGAATCTATTAGGAAAATTATTGATATTTTCACTTCCACTGAAAATGTTTGGTAACTTCTTTAAAAATCTGCTTAGAAGAACCCTTTGGAATATATTCTACAAGCATTTCTAAAAAAAGATGGAATATTCATGTGAAAGACTTTTAATTTTTTACCTTCATCCTTAGTCTCTTCACTTACTCTTTCCCCAGTTTTTGGATGAGAGTTTCTACTGATGTTGGTAATACAAAAACCAAACCAAACAAAAAATCCCAAAACAGAACAACAGCAACAACAACAAACCCAACATGACAAACAAAAATCCCCCTCCACAACAAATCCTGAATGTCTACAGAGGATTTACAGAGGAATGCAATCAAGAATGATGTTGCAAATCAAGCCAAGAATCAGACCATCAAAAATTAAAAAACTTTCAGCTATTTGCAATTACACTGGTAATTGCTATTTTAAAATGTTTTCCTTTTTCCAAAGAAACTCCATGTTGTTAGCTGAAATTCTAGAGATTTTAAATCACAGCAAATCTCTGTGCAGCTGATGAAGGCTAAATATTATAGGCAATCAAAGCAACGTATTATCTACATATTTCAGCTGATTAAAAAAAAAGTAGCTTTTGGAACTTCTTTAAGAAGTTATTTTACTATGTAGTTCTAGCTAATTACAGCATATTTTTCAGACCAAAACGTTAGCATTAGATATTTTAAAGCAAAATATGATGGATTTTTAGGGAAATTGCACCTGAGGTCTTTGCTGTATTATTTTAGTCTAGGAAATTATTTCTTTTCTTTCTGTTGTGAATCAGTTTTGTAGTGAAGTCTTGGTTGTAAACAACATGTAATATATAAAATTAAAGTTTCCTTAAAAATACTGTAATTTAAAGATTGATGTATCAACATTACATAATGTGAGTGGAATATGTCTCTGCATAGGGGTTGCAACTGGATGATCTTTACAGTCCTTTCAAATCCAGGCCATTCTATGGTTCTGTGATTCCCCTGGGTGTTTTCTTCTAGCAATAATTGATTGATTGATGTCTGAAGAACAGATATAAAGATAAAATTGCAAAATGTCTATTTGATCTATACCCAGAAAATTTACAGAACTTGTTTTGAAGAAGTATTTAGGAAAAAAAAAGCAACTTAATATTTTTATAACAGTTATTATGTACCCACTAAGTCTGAGTGAAGCAAATGCAAAGGATTGGAAGGCAGTGATGACACAGCACTGATACCACTGCAGCAGGATCAATGTTTCTGGCATAGACCTGTGTGGAAATTTTTTGAAGCTAGAGGCAAATTTTTGATGCAGGATCCTGACTTACAGACCTTATTTAAGGAACAGTCAGAATGAGCAACTGTATTAAAGTACTAAAGTTAAACTGTGTAAGTTTTGTGCCGTGTTTGGGGTTTTATTTGTTGGTTGGTTTTGTTTGTTTTTCCCTGAAGTGAGGCTGGAAGGTTAGGATAAAGGAAAGTCTTTAGACACCAAAATAACTGCAACCAACTGTTGGTATAAAATGGAGACTTTGATTAGTCTATTAAACACCTAATTTTGTACTCACTGATTCATACCACCGAGGCCAAGAACTTTATAAATATTTAGCATCGTTAGTAACCTTATGTGATGCTTTTGGACAAAATAAAGCCAAGAACCTTAAAAAGGAAGCAGAAAGGGTTCACAGGTTGAAACCACTTGAAACCACGCAATGCTGTTTAACCTGTAGTGCTAAATTATAAATTATAAATTATAAATCTTTCAAGGAAGACAAATCTCATATGATTGAAAGAGTATTTGGAAAAATGACTTTTCAACATTAGAGTAAATGTGTTAAGTGTGAAAATATGATTTTAACCAGGGCATGAATGTTGGGGATTTTGTACAAGTAAGCTAGTCTTGTGAAGCATTGAAGAGGGTCACTTGGAACTTATTTTTATGATCTGCAAGATAGTTAGGGAGGACAAAAATATCATGAACTTTTGAGTTTTAATTATGTGTTGCTTTTCTGAGTTCATAAGTAGCTTACTTTTTTATAGCTAAAAAATATGCTAGGAAAAAAACCCAAAAATACATTTGGATCACATTTTTAACATGGCTGCATATTTAGAAACAGACCTCTCATACATCATCTTATGCAATAGCACTAAGGGGACTTCAGCAGAGGTCTTTGGTTTGTAGGGCCTATAAACCTGAAATTTATTATGAAATACATACCATGAAGGTTTTTCCCTCTTACAAGATATCTCTAAATCTGATATGTCATGATACTACATGAATGAGAAAACAGCAATAATTTTAGATATAAAAACCCTGAAAGTAAGTCTGTAGTATTGCAACCATACTTGGACAAGCACCACTCATTTTATTTTATGGAACTCCTGAGCCAGCTGATAGATTAATCACTTTTGACAGTAACTCACTTTTTGACCTGTGTGGCAAGGAGAATGTCACAGGAGTAGGAGAGGTTCTGTGATAATTGGAAAGTGAAGGGGACTTGGTGGTGCAGTAGGTTAGTGCATTAGCCTTTCCCCTCTGGAGACATTGGTTCTCATTCTGCCTTAGGGTCACTAGTGAGAATTCATGCTTTGGTATCTTGCCTCTATTTGTACATATGACAAAAAAAGACCCTTATTTGGTCTCTATATTTCTCCACTATAAAATGCTGTATTGGTCAGGATCCTAGTGCCAATGTACATGGATAGAGAACCTCACAAGCTTTTATTTCTGCAATAAGTGTCTGCCAAGATCACCTCCCTGAAAGAGCATTCACTCAATATGTTACTAAAAGGGGAAAAAAAAAAAAAGGAAAACCTTCTAAGCTGATATGCATGAAAATAATGCAAATAATGAAGGAAACTCATCTGCAATATAAAAGCTGCAGTAATATTTTCCCCATTTCCATTTGGAATTAACTCCTGCTAATCTCTCTTCCACTGAAGTTATATTTATCTTAAACTGTTTTACTTGAACCTCCTTCTGACTAAGATTTTTCAAGTGCCAGAGAAGTGCTATTTCATATGCAGTGGAGTGGAGCAGTGATGACATCCAGTGATTAATTAATTCAAAAAGTACATGTTCCCTAAAGGTATCCTGGGAACCACTTTCCAAGCCTCTTTAAAAGAAACATATTGCCTGCATTTACAGGTGGTAGTAAGCTGAATATAGATTGGTTATCAGTGATGTACTGCCTTTTATTGCATCTGAAGTGCTTACTCTTACTGCCTTGTAACAAGGGTGCTGCAACTAATTGTGCTTAATGATCCAATGCAAAGAGCCTGAATTTTGTATTATTAACTCCTCCTATGTTTATCTTTTCATCTCCTTCAAAATTTACAAGTTCTGAGTTACATTAGGGATTTGAAGCAATGTGTGAACACCTTAGCTAGAAAATCCCCACAAAAATGCTAGCTGTGTTTACAGTTGTGTGAGATCTTCCCTCTTTAAACATGAATTAAATGTTCAGGATGGGTCCAGCCTGAGAACCCTGGTGACTAAAGTAGTCTGTTTAAGGATGCAAGAGGCATCAGCAAGGATCCACAATTTTATACCTTTCTTCCAGGCAAGAAGCAATAACAATTATGGCTCTGTCTCTGAATCAGATTACAAGAATTTTCAGCTAACCACATTATCCAGTCTCTATCCCTTTTTCACAATAGTTTCCCTCTTACTTTAGGAAAACATGGAATAGAGATTTAAAACTTTTTTTTTTTCTTTTTTTGCCTTCAATAATAAAAAAAAAAAAAAAAAAAAAAAAGAGGTAGAGGAATTAAACAGAAAAAGCAAAGGATTAAAGGAAAAAGACAGAGAGCACTTGAACAGAAAGCAGAAGACAAGAATGGAGCTATTTGACTGATGAATCTTTCTTTTCAATTGTGCTAGCCAAAGAAGGCCTAAATAATCAGCAACAAATGAAGAAACTTTAATTTAAATTTATACTTTTAAGTGCAACCTTTTGAGTCACCTTTTAATAGGGTGATAGGAGCCCTCATCTGAGACCATTTCTTTGCTTACATGAGAAATCTTCCAGAATTGTGAAAGCCTTTAAGTGGCTTCTATAAGTAGACCCTAGATCTTCTTAAAGTGTCCTAGATTTCTTGGAATAGTTAGGTTTCTTCAGTGGTTAGGTTTTGTTGTTGTTGGGGCTTTTTTGTGTGTGTGTTTTGATAAGTTTGGGGTTTGAGTGATTTTTTGGTTTTTTGTCCAAAACCAGATGGAGTTGATTGAAGTCCTGAATAAGGAGGAGAAGCAAGAAAGGATTGAATGGAGATTTTTCTATACATTGTTTACATAAAGGAGTAAACTAAGATAGGCTTTCTCTTGGTACACCTGCATCTTGCCAGATCAGCAAATGGAGAACTATGAGTTGGGAAATAAAAAACCTGAAATAGTCCTTCAACAGCTTAAGCAAGTTGGTCCAGAACATTACTTTTAATTTTTTATTGTAATTGTGCATCTGATGTCTTAAACCAAAAAACCTTATGAATAATTCTATTCCTAAGTCAGAATACTGCCTTATATACAGCACATTTTCATAATTTGTTCACTTATGCTGTGCCACATAACAAGTGAGGTTCTAAATGAAGTGCAACTTGGCTACTTTGATGAAGCCCTGTTGATGTTAAAGTTGTAAAAACAGTACTGTGTGCTTCTTCTGGAAGCCTGCCTGAATCTCACAATGACTTTTTTAGGACTATTAGTTAGTTAGATTATTAGCTTAGCCTTCTTTTCTCAGAAGCCAGATAATATTTTTACTCAAATTTAAGTCTTCAGTGGTCAACAGTGCTTCTCATTAATTAGTGGCTATTCATCCTGAGACAGCTGAAATTTGTCTGTTTGTTCCTATGCTCTCACAGATGTGTAGAATTTAAACATGCTAACTTTTAGAGGTTTCTTTGAGCTTTTGTTTTTAATTATGAAAAATAGAAGGTAAAGGTAATGCAGCAGTTGCAATGAAGTGCTCAGATTTCTAGCTGTTAACAGAAGTGTGTGTACTTCTGGATTTGATATTGAGTTGAGAAAATAATCTGACAACTTATTTTTACACCACTTAAATATTGGTGTGGGGTTTTTTTTAAAGTTTCAGTGTTGTTAGGTATGATGCACAGAAGCAGGGTGAGAAAGTGATTTCATGCTCTATTTCTCCAGATGAAGTTTTGTGCTTTGTTGACAAATACTGGCATGTAAACCCAAATTGCAACTTCTCAGGTCTAACAATGGTATTTTAAAAATTATTTACAGAAGCCAGAGGTGGACTTTTATAGGCCACACAAAACTTTTGGAATTAGTTGATTTCTTATCCTGGAACAGGTTAGCTTGAAAAAAGATTAGTCAGTGGTAGCCCAGCCTCAGCCTTTAATCGTTGGCTTACTGTAACTTTATTAGGTTGATACTTTTTCTACCTGCAGTATAAGAAAAGATAGTTTTAATTTGAAGTAGAACAAAGAAATGAATGCTGAATATTTTTACTGGGAAAGAACTCCTTAAAAAAAGTTTCATCCAGCTCCACTCAAAGTCATTTATGGCTGTGATTCTTGTTCCCACTTCATAATATCAAAGAAGATTGTCATCTAATAATATAGCAAAGTATAGTATTAAACTGGTTATCTGGCCAGATATGTATTTTTGAGCTATTTCCAGTGCTTTATATTTATCTTTATTTCCTAAGGTAGCTCTGGGAAGATGGAATTTGATTCCATTAAAAAAGTGAATACTGTGGGTTGTATATTTAACCCAAAACTTTAGGGTATGAGAAAAAGTGGTGGAGAATGAGAAAAATTAGGTTATTATTTTGGTAACAACAGCAAACATTTAATAATGTATCAGATAACATTATCAAAAGGTTTATGTAGCTGCCTACATTTCTAAAGAGAATTTCTGAAAAACAATCATAATTGCTGACTTTTGATAAAGTATCTGAGGCTTCAGATGTTATGTCCAACAAGCACTTATAGGTTTACTAAATAGTTATAAATGTAATTATGGCAGTCTGATATAAAATTGTTTCAGAGGCAAAGTTGTTTCAATCAACAATAATGGAATACTGCTGGGTGAAGTAAAAATATGGTACTCCCTGTTCATTATAGTAACTAGCATACTGCTAATAAGAGTATTAAAATTTAGCATGAAATTAAGTGCCTTCTTCAGGCTCTCTTTTTAGTTGCTTGGAATATAGAAATTAGGTACCTTTGGGTGGGTAAGGCTTTGAGTTGAATTTTTCATCCTGCACCCTTGAGAGACTTTGCAGCAAAATGTTCCCAGCCATAGCTCAACATGATTTTAGGGTTATATCCTGATTATGTGACTACAGCCAGGTGCTGTACACCTGACAGATTTCAAGACGTGTAAAAAAGGTGTTAAAAATTGTCTCAGTTTTCTGAAGTCCATATCAGAAAGGAATTGGCTACCTCTGCAAGTATTTCTAGCTCTGTTTTGCTCAAAACAAATCTTGAAGTTTGTGTTTTATGTACTTAGGACTTTTTGAAGGAATAATTCCTTCAAAATGACAGTAACTCCTGAAAGAATAAAAGCTTAAGAAAACACATAACATACTGAAATATGCACACATATTGTACCTCATCTTGCCTAGTTCTCCATGAAATGTCAAAAGAACCTCCTACTGTGATATGTCTGTGAGCTCTGCAAGACTGATTAAATTTCTATATAATGTCAATCGTTGCATCCTGTGAACCATAAATTATAAAATTTGTTTCTATTTTATTACTCCATAAAAAGGTTTAAAACTTTTTTCTTATCTGATACAAAGGATAACGATGACTCCTATTTTATTTGTGACAATGTTATGCACATGGAGAAACAGAATGTAAGTGTGAAGTATATTCTTCATATATGGGTGTAAAAGAAAGAGATTAAGAAAACGTTTACTATAATAAAATATATAATATTATGATTTATTTCTTGATTTTGCAACATCCCAAAGTAAGGGAAGAAAATTAGGTTCCCAAAGCCAGATATGCTAAGGTCCCTTGAGAGCAGAACAGAGAATATTCGGGCTGTAAGAGAATGCAGTTTCCTCCCTTAGACTTTTAACTAGTGGAATAGACAGGTATAATCATGAGGTTGGTGTTAGAGAAGATTTGCTTTGTGACAGAAACTAGTGTTAAAAGGGCTTGTGGTCATTTCTCACACCACTTCAGAATGTGTGGTTTCTCTTCAGAGTCTCAACTTACACATTTAAATCGTATTCAATGTTTTTGACCTTTTGGCACCAAACACCAAGAGGCTCATGTGAGGAATCTGTTCCTCTTGAATTGCTGACTGTAGCTTAAGTCCATTGTTCAGAGAATTTCAGAGGATTATGAATTTCAAACTGAGACGAATGTAATAAAAATGCCTTTATTCTCATTCTCATCTCTGTCTCACACTCTGTCACTCTCTCTCACAGGGTTTTGTACTGCAGCTCATCACCATTGCATCTGAGTGCATTCCAAATAAAATAAATAACAGTAGCAAAGGCTCTAGTGAACATCATGGGGAACATCAACATTGGGAGGCAGGGTTTATAAATCTGCATGCAACACTGTATGGACGTGCTTAGATTGCTTCCAGACTGGAGCTGGCTTACATCCAGCTCTTGAATAAAGTGTACTTGACTGACTCCAGGTCTATATTCTCTGTATGGATTTTCATTTGAGTTGATGTCTCTCTCAGGACAGGGATACAGTAGAGGAAAGGTGAAAGAGGGAGGAGTGCTTGTAACACTTCTGTGATTTCTTGTGTTATACCTCAATGAGAATAAGCATAACTTTAATAACTTTTCTTATTTTAAAAAGTTGCAGTGGAATTAATTTGATTTTTTTCATGCTAAACCACATGCTTCTGTATTTTCTTTTATATTTATAGTTTCTTGTACCTTTAGTATTGTAGTTACCCTGAACAATATGCCATTAAACCAAGAGCAAATACAACTTAATCATAACAGAGTGGCTTTCAAAAATGTAGCATTAATTTTGAGAATAGATCATAAAAAGAGGCCTCTAGTAGAAATTTGTAAGGTATAGTCTGTGGTAAAATGTATGAATAAAAGTGGCAATTGAAAGAATTTTGAAATTTTAAGTGACAAGTATTGTAATAGCAAAATGTAAACAGTTACAAAATTCCTAAAATCTGAGTCACATTAAGCCAATTGCAAGGAAAAAAAGAGGAATAAAATCCATTCCCCCACTGAAAACACAGTAAGATTGTAGGCATCATAGGGCAGATATGGTGGGTGATTTTCTGTATAATCTAGATTGCTGCTAACTTAGATTCTTAGATCTCCTGAAGGGATTTCATTCCAATCCATTCAGAGGTTATCTTTATGAAACTGTGTCTTACAGCTGGCTACTTTGTCAAGAGCTGACAAAGAAATGGTTTGCTGAAACGTTTGAGCATCATCAAAAAGATATGGTAACAGTGAGCTATTCAATAATAACCATTTTTCTCTAGCTATTGAAAACCTCTGGAGTTTGGATAACTTCTGAAAGGTTAGTGAGTGCAACTGGATTTTTGAGTGAAATCTGCAAGTGTAGAAATTGTGGTTCTAAAGTCA
This sequence comes from Erithacus rubecula, assembly GCF_903797595.1. Classification (NCBI taxonomy): domain Eukaryota; kingdom Metazoa; phylum Chordata; class Aves; order Passeriformes; family Muscicapidae; genus Erithacus; species Erithacus rubecula. Next base: position 38,134,529 of record NC_136685.1, read on the forward strand.
GAGGTATTGATGCAGCACTGTGATTTCTGCTAGGTTTCTGGGGGAATACACTTTGTCCTGAGGGGAGGAAAAAATGGGTATAGGATCATCTATGATTAAGCAGTTCTTCTAAAGTTCTCTTATTTTGGTACATTGTCACTTGCTATATATTCTTTGCATTTCTTGCCTAAGTCATGTAGTCTATTTAAAACTGAGAATGTTATCAATCCTTTCAAAATAACTAGTCATTTACCACCTATTTTTAAATCTGTATAAAAAAAACCAAACTAAACCAAAACTCTGGTACATTTGGAAATTGTTGATTTGGTAATACATTGGTATGATTCCCTCAAGAGTGATTCTGACACAAAAGTTTTCCTGGAGAGGATCAGCATTGAACAACTGAACAACTAAGAGAAAGTTGTTGAGTTCCTAACCATAGAGGAAACATAGAGGAATTTAAACCTCAGAACTCAAAGATTGCATGGATCTTTGCTGAGTTGGGTTTCATAATTTCGATTCTTAAAGGATGCATTATTTACTTAAGAAGTATCATTACTGTTATGCATTAACTTGATGACAATTTCATAAGCTAAATGAGTTTTCCATACAGTTTTCCAGTTTTCCTGGTGCTGAGATAAACAATAAAGACAATATCTCTTAGTTTAAATTGCTAAAGGAATTAATGACTTGTGTTCTCTCCAATACCCAGAAATGAAAATATCATTGTTTAGAAACTAGAGAGTAATAGATCTGTTTTTATATGTAATTCAGAAAGTACAAGAGAGATTTCAGTGAGATCTTTAAAACATTTAAGAGCAATTAAATTGGAATATGGCAAAACCCCCAAATATCTATCTAAATACATATATGTATTTTCCCCAAAGGACTGAAAAATTGAATAAAAGTCATTTTATGAACCAAATTAGCTATTCCTACATGTTCTACATAAGGCTTTTTAGAGAATATTTGGTCAGAGCATTTTAGAAGAAATCATGGAAAAGAGTATTTCTCCTGTTCAGCTTCTTTTTGATCATTAAAAATCATTTTGACATCACGGATTGATACTACATCTGAGGAGGACTATGTAAGTTATTAAATTTGTTTGCAAATGTTTAGTTTTATTAATAATATTATTATTATATTTTGAAAGCAATTTTTCCAAGGTCTTAATCAAAATCTTATTTAATTTTATTTTAATTATATCTGGAACATCTGAACAAAGTGGCTGTAGAGGTAACTAACGACAGCAATAGGAAGGCACATGGACTTGAATCTCATGAGCTGCTGCTTTTGATATTATTTAAGAGGCAATGTGGGTCTAGACTGACAGCTGGAAGAATGCAAAGCTGAAAATTTGTATCTTGGTCACCAAACAACTTGCCATGACTTTCTGGCTGGATTTTGCTGAGTAGCAGGAAGGCATGTATGTGAGAAGGAATCAAGAGATTAATAGTGTTTTATCAGAGTTCCTGACAGAACTGAGCCTCTAGAATGTCAGCTTAAAGGGAGAACAGAGAGGATGTATCAGTACACTTACTAAAACTTAAACTTTTTATTCTCTTGTGAGTGTTAGAGTCCTTTCTAGAAGCCTAAATAATTTATCAGAATCTTAATTTTTGTTTGTTTGTTTTCTACAGGGTGGTTCTGTTTTAAAACCTTTACATAGGGCCTTAGGTTTTATGATTTGGAACAAAAGAATTTCAATTAATATATGCTTCACAGAATTCCAGTCTGTATTAGGAATCAATTGATTTCTATAAGGAATAGGTATGTCACTATTTTATTTCTTAAAAATGTTCCTTAAAAAAATCAACTTGTTTTAATTTAGATTCACTAGAAAACATTGAGACAACAGAAAGCTTCATCTCTTTTTCTTCCATGGGGTCATAGAAACAGAACTTAATTCAATTTGAGAAACAAAAGTGAATAAATAGAGAAGTAAGCATCCCAGAAATACAGAAAATTACTCAGAAATGTGGAGGCCCCTAAGGTATTGCCCAGTTAAAGAAAATGTAGGAGAAATCAATAAATGAAGATGCCACCTATTTGAATTCTGAGTATACTGCTTATCCCAGCAGAAAGATAACTCTTGTCACCACACTTTGAGGAAGACTTAGGAAGCAATTAATATTTTGAATCAAGAAAAGATAGAAACATGTGGAAAGGTCAGATATACAGGAAAATGGCAGGGATTTTTCTAAGGAAAATAACCAGTGCCCTGGATCTGGAGATGAGAGCTTGTAGATTTGCCCATGGGAGGGGCAGTAAATCAAGTGAATAAAACTTTTCAGCTTTTCATTGCAAATGTTCTTCATGTATTCTTCCTTTTTCAGATAATTTACTTTCTGCAGATTCCTTCCAATTTTTACATTAGCTGGAGTAGAAGTTTAATAGTTAGATATTGGCCCACTAGCAACTGGGCTTCAGTAACCACTGGGTATCACACAGGCTCTTAGCCACCTGCTAGGCAAAGATAAAGGTCCACAGTGTTCAGAAATAATCACAAAGGTGAAAATTTTAAGTGTCTGGTTGTGGTTTTTTTACTCAGAAAACTTTAAATGTATCTTTAGTTTCTGCAATTATGTTTCTTGGTGGCTCAGCATAAGTCTTCTCCAAAAACAGAAGAATTCATGCCATACCTTTGACTTGAAGACCCTAACAACAATTGAAATTTCAGCTTCCAGTCTTGTTACCAGGTGGTGGCATCATATTTCAGTGAGTTATAATACAAGAATGAGTGACATTTAGAAGGGCAAAGGCATGGAAGTAAGCAAAGTGCTTTCCACCTTTCTAAAACTTTGTAGCACTTTGGTTTGTTATCTAGAATAACTAAAGTTATATTAAACATCATTATTGAGAACCTATTAGTACTATTAGTGTGTTTTGAGAGACATTGATGCTAATCTCATGTCATAGGAAGGATGCACACAAATTCATTTCTTCAAAAGCTTACTATATAAATAGGGAAGGCCAGCAAGGAGTGGAGAAAATGAAATGTGTGGAAGGGTCAGATGACTTACAGGATGGGAGCAGTAACTTCATAATCTCCACATTCAATATCTATTACTAGTCCCTAAATAGATCAGAGAAGCATTCATATTGGGAGTGAGAGGTTATAATAGGTGAGAAAATTACAAGGTGCAACTGTTTGCCTTGGCTATCTAACTGCTAACCACCTATAATTAAGCAGCCACTTTAGTGCTCTGTGACAGCCAGGTAAATGTAAATACTTTCAGCTAGTTAGCAGCTCTTACTCTGCAGAAATTGAGCTGCTGCTGACTCAAAAAGTTTCATGGCGACTGGTGAGACAAAAGGAGGTCACAATTTACTAGGAAGTTTGAGAAATACTACATTAAACTGAACCTATTCTCAAATATTCTAGCCGTCTTCTGATTTTATTTCACAAAGCTTGACATTTGTGGGTTTTTTTTTACAGATCGTAGAGTCTGTTCATACATTAACTCTACCTATAATTAGGTGAATGTAGATAGCAAGCACAGCAAGAAATTCAACTTTCTTCTCTGTGGCTGAAATTCAGTCACAGAAATGTTTTCCTGCATGATAGCTCAGGTGTTCACTGTTAGGTGGTTCAACAGCTTTATTTTTAATTTAGTCCTTAAAATGTGGATTTTCCCCCCTTATTATTCATAAAAGTCTATGACAGTCTTGTGAACACTGGAAATTAGTCTTATGCTTCTATTCTTTGTAAAGAATTTATCCTTCTCTGAAAATCTGTCATTGCTTAACCCAATCTAGTGGCTAGTAAGTAACACACAGTGCTCACTCACTGCCCCACTCTGATGTATGGAGTGGACAATCAGGGAAAAAACAAAGAAATTCATGGGTTGAGGTCAGAGAACTTTAATAATCAAAGCTAAGTAAAAAAACCCAAAAAAACAACCAAACAAAAATGTGACAACAACAACAGTAACAACAATTGTAATAAAAAGGAGGGCAAACTAAAGCCCAATACAACCAGCACAACTGCTCACCACCCACCAGCCAAAGCCCAGCCTACCCCTCAGCAGTGATTGGCCCCTCATGGGCCATTTTGTCCACTTAACCTACTCAGCAGGATGTTCTTTGCTATGGAATATCCCTTTGCCAGTTTGGGACAGCTGTCCTGGCCATGTTCTCCATTAGCATTTTATGCAGCTCCTCATTGGAAAAGCCTAAGAGACTTTAGCAGCAGCTAAAATATCAGTGTGTTACCAGCATTATTCTCATACTTCATCCAAAACACATCCCTGTATCAGCTACTAAGAAGAAAATAAACTCTCTCCCATCTGAAACCAAAAGAGAATCCAGCCTCTTATGTTCAATTTCTCTGAGCCAGCTATTCAAGGAAAGCTTTGACATGTAGTTAGAAAAGTACTGTTTGGAGGAAATCTTTCAGTGCTGTATCAGTACATCTCCCCCACAGTCTCCTCCCTGATTCCCTGCATTATAAGTTTTTCTGGAAGATTTTGGCTTGACTCACCATCTATGATTTTGTACGATCTCCTGATGTGGAATACAAGTGAATATTGTCTCTTCTGATGTGTTGGTATATAACCTCTAGAGAGCAAAAAGACTGCAGTTTAGTTGAGCTTCTGTAGCAGTTGGCTCTCTTGTTCTCTGTAGGGAACTCTAGAATGGAAAAGGCAGCCAGTCATGCATGCTATAATTTACATCTGATTGATGAAAGGTTTAGATTCACAGGAACAATTTGCACTGGAGCTCCTGTGGGCATAAAACTGAAATATTTTGCCACTGCTATCCAGCATTAAGTTTTCTCTTGATCAGTCTCACATCCTTCCATGTCAGTTTCATTCTTGGAACTAATGCTTGAAGTTATATGTTTAGATAATAGAGTCTTTTTTGCTGTATTCAGCAACCCAGTAAGTTAAGTTATAGATGAAAACACTGTCTAATAAACAGATAAACACATTTTCATGAGAAAAAGCACATAGTACTGTATTTCTTATGCTTTCAAACTCAATTTAAACTTCATTTATATAATAACCAAATATCTGCACATTAATTCACTAAGATCTTCAGAAAAAAACCCAGTCCCCAAGCAAAATGTCAGCATTAAATAAAAGCTTTTGGAAATTTCAGAGAGTACATGGAATTAATACTTGTTAATGAAATAGAATCAGTCCAATTAGGTATTATCAGTAAGTTCTCAAACACACGCACTAAATTAAATGCTGTCAAACTTACTATTATGTAAAAACTATAGTTTATGTTATTATCATATCCCAAATATTGCTCCTGTGGCTCAAGGAATAACCACAATCACCACTAGGAAGATTTTGTTCTGGCATGGCATGTGCCACACTGAAGTTACACCACTAGAAAATCCTTGAAACTGAATGGTTAAGGACAGTTGAGTTTGTTTGCTTGTTCTTTTCCTGAACTTTACTGTTTTTGAAATATTAGGACACAGTGAGGAGAAAAAGTAAGTGAATCTATGCAATGTAAGAATAATCAAAGTGTTTGCAGAGGCATAATTTTTTTTTTTTCACTTAAATGTGCCTTCAAAATGAAACACCAGAAAAATCTCATTCCTTATGTGTATTTCCAAACTAGCTAAACATGTAAATATATAAATTTGCTGTAAAACTTATTAATGGGCATTTGTTTACATATTTTTATCTCAATTATCTATGCCCATAGGACCCATGCAATCAATTTTTCACTAAGTAGTTTTCAAAATATAATTACTCTTATGAGTAGGTCTATGAACAACAGTGTCATTTACACTATCGTTCACTAATTGCACTTCTAAGCCATTATAATGAATTATACTTGTACATTCTTTATGAAGATCAGTTAATGCTAATCATTTCTATCACATATATCACTTAGAAGACATCCATATATAACAGCCTTTTCATTTACAGCCTCTTTCCCTTTTAATTTTCTTGAATTGTAAGAAAAGGAAGCAAATGAATGGTGTGTGCTCACAAAACCCATTAGCCTTGTAAACTTAGCAATAAAAGTTGAGATTTGAAATTCAGACATGTTTTTTATTTTTTAATAGATCTAAGATGGAAATTATTAGGTTTGTGATTGTTAAATGTGAAGTTCTGTGACACCAATTCAGGGATTACTGGTCATGAGAATAACAGAAATAAACAGTACTAGTATGAAACAATGTATTTATGAATGGACTGTATAGAACAGGTTTCTTTTCATATTGGGTGACCAGACTGATCAACCCAGATGCTTTCTGAGCCCTATTTTTTGTGCTTTAACAAGACAGAGCTGTATGTACTACAAAGCAAGGAGCTGAGTGCTTTTGTGTAACTAATCTACAGACTGCATTCCTACATGCAGGAGGTAAAAAGATTCCTTTGCAGGATGAGAGATGCTAAAATAATGGTCTTGTACTTGCATGAAATCCTTCTGACTAGTTTGACAAGGAAAGCGCAATTTCTTAAGATGTGGGAAACTTTGCTGAGGATTTAGGTACAAGAAGCCCAGAGTCCTTGAGTGTGAAAAAAGAGCTGCCACCTCTTCTCTCCCTGTTATCATCACAGAATATTAAGACAATGTTTCACTATTGCCTTACTGGAATTTCTAAGAAGTCGTGGCAACACCTATAGCAAGGATCTTAAAAATGCAGTGTTCATGAAAAATGAATTCATGTTGGCATGTGTATCTAGTATAAACAATAAGCACTAACTGTTATCACAATTTTTGTGATCGGAATCCTCATAAAATTATCATGATACCTAAGCTGCTGGTGTCTTTTTCATATTTGAGTTTCTAAGTGATAATAGTGAAATGAAACTATGTATGAAAATATCAGAAATATTAAACAAGTGGTCTCTTCTGTTAGGTTTTAAATGTGAAGGAAAACATTAAAAAAAAATATAAAATTGGTTTTTCAACACCAAAATTGCAGCTTACTATGAAACAAAAGTTGATGATTAACCAAAACCACCTGTGATTTAAAAACATGCTTTGAAAGGATGTGGAAAATTCTCAATATAAGGAAATGGAATACAATGGAATTTTATTGTGTCTGAGTAGCATACCTTCCTCAGGAGGAATCACACTCCTCTTAGTCTCAGTAACTGAACCATCTTTTTTTTACAGATGGAGAGAAAAGGGACAATAGTATTTTTTTATTCTTTTATATTCTTTTATTTTGTATGTGCTTAGTACCTCTAGTGGGTGGTTCCTTGCAGACATTCCAAAGACAAGTTTTAAATGGTGCTATATCATTAACCAGTTTACTACACAAATTTTATCTTATAGTTGTTGACATACATTCAGTAGATTTTGGCATCTTAATGTATGACTCTTGGAGTCTATTGAGTAAACCCAGGGAATCATTATGCTGGCAAGCCCATATTCTCTCCAGTTGATGTGGACAAGTATAAGAGAATGAATTCTGGTGAATTCTGGTGAATTCCCTAGCCATAAATAGAAGATGAAGTGATAAAGAGGAGGAAAATGAGAAAGCCACCTTTGCACAATAAGGGAGGAAATGGCTATGCAAATGGACTGTGAACTGCACTGGGGAGATGAAGTAAAGAAACTCTACAGCAGACTAATTGCTGAAGGGAACCTGTTTGAAAGAGGTACTGCAAATCCCTTTAAAAACCAGGAACAGTCAGATTCTTGCAGTTGAAGTCTGCTTGTCAACAAAAATACTGTGCCCTGGAAAAAAAATTACTAAGAAGAGCTTTTCCATGAACTATCTGCCAGCTGCCAAGTTATGAAATGTGGATCTTATTATATATTATAAATCAATTTTATGGGAGCAAGGAAAAAAATTAACCATTATTTTTTATATCAGGAGAAATCTATAAAACATCGAATTCTTAGGATTTATATTACAGTTTTGTCCTTGTGCTTATGACTTTTTTTAATGTATTAGATACAGAGATTTTCCTCAATATTAAAATTTTGAAACAAGTATTCTGATAGAGATATCTCAGCCAAACTATCCCAGCGTTTTGTGAGTTTAAACTGTATGGGACTGCATTCCCCTGGAATGGGTGGCAGAACATCCTGTCATATGTACACCCCATTTCCCTTTGTTTCTCTCACCAGAGTTTGTAGCCACCAAATACGGAGTAGTATCAGAATGGGTATAAACAGTGTATGGAACACGCCTGGGGTCCTTTGGCATCTGAACCCAGCACGAGTCCAAAACAAAACTAAGTTTTATTCTAAAGTTAGGTCATTGATTACAAAGCTGAAAGTAAGGGGTGAGTGATGAGATAATAGACAGTGCTTTAGCTACAGACACACATTTCTGTAAAAACTGTTTTTCCTTCTGGTCTAGAGCCCTGCACTATTTGGTGCAGATCCATGGCTGTGAAAGGTCCTCTCCTATGCCCATCCCTCATCCATTTCTGTTATCCACTATAATCTCTACCAAGCCTCTGAAGGACCTATAGTCAGAGCAGCCAGCATGCACCATATTTCAGACTATACCCACAGTAATACTGTGTGAAGGCAGACAGTTTTACTCAGTGGAGCAGCCCTAAAAGCAGCCTTACTAAATAGTCATTAACCCAGAGTTTCAGTACTTTAATTTTCTCTCTAGTTCATAGATCTAGTTAGCAGGAAACGATCCTAAGAAAGGTCAAGATATGTTGTATCTAGTACAGCACCTTGTCTGTTACACAGATGGGTAGTGGATACTTAAGGAAGACAATAAGAACTTACTTTCACTCCAGCGTTTTCAGCAATCAGTGCTTTAGGGCTTACAAAAGTGAAAGGTTGCAGTTGGATTGCTGTGTTTAATAACTGCTGATGTACTTATTCTCTGTCAACTAGTCTAGTCCTTCTCAGAAATCATTTATGCTGCTAGAGATTCAGAAAGAAAATCTGCAGCTCCACAGCATATTATGTGCTGAAAAAGCAGTACTTCTTTTTAAAAAATCTATTGTTTGATAATGTCACTGAGTGTTTGTAATTCTAGTTCTATGAGACATAATGGCTTGTTCCAATGTCCTCTTTTCCCCTCTGTTTATGACTTTGGATTTCTATTATATGGCTGCTCAGTCATGCTGTCTGTGTTAGGTCCTATCTGATAAGCTTTTTTAAAGCACTACCATACTTCTGTTTTTGCCTTTTTCTACTTTTCTGCTGCTACTCTTAAAAAATGCAGCTGAGAGTTATATGCTATATTGATTAAGTAGAGTGCACAGTGATGTCTTCTGTTTTACTGTAAATTTCTCTTATTTTTTTACCTTCTCTATGACCACTGCTGATCCGTTCATGTCACTGTCTGACATTCACTAGCTTAGTGAATGAAGTGAGAACAATTGATGTTTATCTTTAGTAAGGGTTTTGGAATGATCTGCATAGCCATGTTGTCAAAGTGCAGGCCAGATTAGTTCAGAGGCACAGAGAATTGTGATCAGTGGCAGAAAGTCCATCTGGAAGCAAGTCATTAATTATGTACCTTGTGATGTCCACTTGGGGCTGGTAGTGGGGCCAATATTGCCAAACAGTTTTAGTGACCTGGATGATGGGGCAGAGTGTACCTTCAGCAAGGTTGCAGAGGATATGAAACTGAGTGGTGTGCAGAAGACAGACAGAAGAAATGGAGCTGAGATGAATTTCAAGAAGATTTACAAAGGGAAATGCCAAATCCTGCCCCTGGTGAACAATAGCCTGAGGCACCAGGACACACTAGGGGCTGGCCTGCTGGAAAGCTGCTCAGCAGAGAAGGACATTGGTGCCTTGGTGGACCAGCAAGCTCATCGTGGACAAGAAATGCATTATCACAGCAAAGAAGGTCAGTAACAGAACCACAGAATGATTAAGGTTGCAAAAGATCTCCAAGATTGTAGAGTCCAACCTTTGACCAATCACCATCTTGTCAACTAAACAATATCACTAAGAACAGCCTGGGCTGCCTTAGGGAGGCCATCACCAGGAAGCTGGGACAGTGTTTGCTGGTGACTCAGCACTGGGGAGAAACATCTGGGCTGCTTGGTCCAGTTTGGATTATTAAGGAATTGGAGCACCTTTCATACCATTCAGGAAGGTTCAAAAGTTGTTTGTTTGACCTAAAGAAGAGAACATAAACAGTTCTGTGATTCTGTGAATTGTCTGCAATGTGTTCAAAATCTTTCCTTAGTGGCAACCAAGAAATTTTGACTATATGACCATTTGACCTGAATTCTTCATATCCAGTGCTTTGAAATCCATCTACTGTTTTATCAGTTGGTCACCCAATGAATCAGTATGTCGTTCCCTGTTGTCAATTGGCTGGTTATTGATAAGATAAAAAGAAATGTTGTAGGAAATAGCCTGGAGATCATGGTGGAGAGGTGGAATATGAGTCACCACAGTGCCCTCACAGCAATGAAGACCTATTGCATAGTGCAAAGGTGGAGGGAAGAGTTTTTTGCTTTCTGTTCAGCACTTTTGCTGCTGCTCTGCCCAATTTTATGCTCTGCTAAAGGGCAGTGACACAGAAGGTACAGCTGGGAGAGGTGAGTTTATTTGGCCTTAAGGAAAGAAGGCCTTGGGAGGACTTTGCCACTGGCTTGAACTACCAGTGGGACATTACCCAGTATACAGAGCCAGAAACTTCTCACAGGTACACAGTGAAAAGATCAGAGCTATGGAAAGGGAAATTCCATTTATACTGTGAAAAGTTGTTTTGTTTTTTTCCATCAAGTGTAATCAAATGCAAAGAAGTTTTGTAACTGTCATTCTTGGAGATATTAAAAATTCAGCCGTACAAGGCTATGGCCCACTTGATATGACTTCAAAATAGTGCAGCTTTAAGTGAGAATAGATGGCTTTCTTTTTAAATTATTTTGAAATTCTGTACTCTTACTGTACCCATTTCTAGCCAGAAATAGATACAGTATGTGGATTAATGTTGGGTCATCTAATTGTTTTCACCTCAATATTTACCCCATTTTTAAGATTAGTTTAAGAAAGCCTGTCTTAATTCAGAATATTGTTTGCGGTCTTTTAATAAACAATGAATTCTTAAAAATATCTTCAATTTTTTGCCCCAATTTTTGCAGTTTAATTTTGAATCATTTGGTGAAGAACATCTATCTAAGAGATGAACCATATCATACATCTCAAAATTCTCTGGAAGATTTACATTTACGAAAAGGCTATTTCAAATTCTCTCTGCATTTACTAATATATACTTAATTTTAATTTGTAACAGTTTGTTTGACAAAAAAGTCAGAATTTCTAGTCTTTAGCTCCCTGATTACCTCTGGAGACATTTTAATGAGTTGCCATTATTAAATGCCATCTCCCTTTCCCTTGTACAATTGCAGATTTAAACAGTCATTTACAGATCACTGTTCATATACCAGCAATTTTATGTGTGAATTCTTTTAAAAATATATGTGGTTACTCCTAAGTCATGGTGATTTTTTGCTCCCCAACTAACCAATTTGTTCAAAATACCTCTTACTTTCTCTCAGTTTGAGATATTTTAGACTTTTCCCTGTCAAAGAATTGCACTGATAAATAATTTTCTTCTTGATTCTCTAGTGAACATGAGAGGCTGTGTCCATGGGGTGAATTCTGATCTTGCTGAGGTTAATCTGAATTTTTAATTTTAGGAATATGGAGTTCAGCCTTTGTGTATATCCACTGACAATCGCTGTGTATTTGTGCTTGGAATCCTTGATTGTTTACAATCAAGTTAGTTATGTCTGAATAAAGATTCAGCAAAACAGGAGGCATTTTTTTTCCCCAAATATATTGTTTAAGATATGAGAGTAAAATCCAGTACTTAAAAGAATGCTGTTAGGTATTTAAATGCTGATGAGTTATGTTATAGGTCTGCCCCTGATGTAAAGTGACTGTGTGAGGAGGCAAAGCTACTCTAGAAATCAGTGTGGACTGGGATGTTCTGCATATATTCTATTCTTTAACACCACTAAAACTGTTTAAAAAGCAAAGCCAGTGTATTCAGTAACTTAAGTATTTTAAAAAGGAAGAATAATATAATCAGAATCTAAATTAAGCCTAAATTTTGCATTGTGCCCTTTATGCACAGTTATTATCAAGTAGCAAGCTGTGTAAAATATGGAAAGAAGTTAGTAATATACCAGCAAATAGCCTACAAAATAAAATGAGTAATTATAGGATGTACCTCAAAATAGAAAATAGGGTTATTTTAAAGTAATACTTGACACTGAATATTTGTAAGACCATGCAAAATAGAAGATTAGTCAGGAGGAATTCTAGTAAATCAGCTTATTACAAAAGACAAAGGAAACAGTTTGCTTCGAAATGAGGAAAAAAATATTCATATGTGCAAGAATTCCACTGCAAGAAAGCACAGGAATCAGGAGATCTGTATAATCTGTGCATCATTCAGCATGGAGGCTAGTACAGGAAAGAAAGGATCATTAATTTAAGGATTTAGGGAAAATGTTATTTGGTTTTGCCTTGTCTTTCTCAATCCAGTACTCTACCATCTCCTTCCAAAACTGCATACCATTAGCAGTTCTGTAGTCTAATCTCTCCCTTGCTGCTTAAAATTATCACTCCTTTATTTCAAATATGGCTTCTTATCCTCTGCTCTGTTAACTGGCTTTATTACCCTCGACCCCTTCTTGCCTCCACTGCAGGCAGCTTGACATTTTTACATCAGCTAATCCTCACTTTTCACACCCTTCCCTTCTCCTCCCCCACTATATATTTTCTTCCCTTTCCTCTTTTGGTGTATTCAGAGCTGCAGAGAGCTTTTCAGCAGATATTCAAACCCCTGGAGAAATTCAAAGAGATAGAAACACAGCACAAGAGCTAGGGGTGTTTTCTTCTGGACTGCCAAAAGCATAAGGTAACATTCAGAATGAGGTCACTGTACCATGATCTCATTTTGAATTAGATTTGTTTATGGGGCATAGGAAGCCTGGTAGGGAGAGCATATTGTTTTGGCAGTTAATATTACATCAAAAAAATGTGAAAAAAAAATTAAGCATTTACTTTCATTTCCTAATTTATAATTTCATGTGTCAGGAGTTTAAAAGAATTATGAGAAAATAATAAAACAATGGCTCAAATTAGGCATGAACATGGCTTAAGCTAGGCACGGACTGGACTTAGAGCAGTCAAGTGTACAAGGCACATATGTACAGAGGCACCAAAACAAAATGAAATGTTTGAGAAAAGTATTTTGCAGGATAACTGAAAAAAAAAAAAATAGCAATGCTTTTTGTGCTAAGCAAAGCAAGAGCAGATTGGCAGGAGAATGCATGGCATGAGTGGGTACCTCAAAAATTTCCATGCATGTAAGGTGCAGCCAACAAGCTATTTAGGAAGAATGTTGCATTCTGGTACTCACCCTGATTTGTCATTGTTGCTTCTTTAACAAATGAATATTCATTCCTGTAAAGAAGACAGAAATAGGTATTCCATATCACAAAGGGCCTATAAAACTTAAAGAACAGGAAAACAAGATGCAGTGGAAAACTACCTGATTTAAATTTATTTGAAAATATCATCAGTAATTCTGCCCATCAGTAGTATTTTCAAAGGACTTCACAGTGATTTGAAGTTAAACAGCCACTGTATTAACTTTGAGACTGGTAGTGTAAAACAAGGCAGGTTGTGGGATAAAATGTGTGTAGGAGCAACAGAAGTAATGGCAGAATGTGGATGAACTTTGTTGGTAACCCAACTAATGAGTGGAAAGAATTAATAATCACAGAAAGAGAAAAGAAATGCAAGTGTAGAGGGAAAAAGCACTCTGCTGAGCTTTAGATTTGGAGCAAAATTTGCAATAATCCTTCAGAGTGGTTGAGTGATCCTCAACTTCAGTATGTGCAGAAAGAAACCCTGGCAGAGGGAAGATACTTGACCATAAAAATATTTGTTCCTGTGATTAAGCATCATAATCATAAACTAGAGGAAGTGGCATAGATAGGGTTAGATTTGTGGCTTTTTTGTGCAAACACTTTTGCAAATCTCTTACCATTATTTTTGAAGTGTATATACAATTTTTGTTGACTCTATGGGTTCTAAGCATGCCAAGTTTCGGAATGTGTATTTTGAAACTTAATTAGAAAAACTAATCAATAGATTTTATTTTTATTTTATTACATTAGAATTATATCTTAAATATGCATTTTAAACTAGGTCTTTCTGTGTCATAAATTACCTTTCACTCTTAAAAAATATATTTTATGAACATTTTAATTTGTGATTAAAAGCTGTATTACTGCTGTAAAGAAAATTATTCTGTGTAGCCATGCAGACTGCAAAAAAAGATCCAGCAAAACTCCTCTCTGCCTGAAATCAATAATAAAATAAGTTCATTTCATACAAACACACATCTAAAGCTTTCATGACAGTCTAAAAAATCTAAAAATGCCTGCAGAGGATATGAGTTTATTGAATTTTCTTACTTTACTGTTTCATAGACTCTACCTTAACCAGATACTATAATCTGATTGTATCAACCTAGAAGTATATAGGATTTTATTTTAATGTTAAAAAGGTCAATAGCTTTGGAACTTAAATTCTTTCTGTCTTCTATACTGCACTAGAATCTCAGCACTGAAGTATTACCAGATAACTTTAATAAAAAGAGGTTGGATTTTATAAACTAAAATTTACTTATTCATTTCCTATATATACAGTTAAATTCCTTAGATGAATGCTTTCTAAGTATGTGGCAAAGCAATATATACTTTATTGAATGATGAAGGAAATCTATATTAATGTGGTTGATATAGAAATAAAATTTCTTCCAAAGCTTTTTTGCTGTATAACTGTTATTGAATATTACATCTTTTTATCGCCTCAGATGATATTCCAACATTTTAGTGCTTTATTCCAGCTCTGAAAATGTTTTAGTTTTACCAAAGATATATTCTGCTAAGTTCTGCATTGAAGCACTTTGGTTTGGAATTTGAGTTAGATTTTAAAATTTGGTGACAGATATACCATTTGCTGAGCCATGCCAAGGCTTTCAGTTGGTCTGCAGAATAGATTCATTTTGAAAGATATGTTTTTTAGACTTCATGAAGCTTCTGAAAATCTGGATCACATTAGACATAAAGGCTTAGGCATTTTCAGCACCATAGAAGAAGTTTGCAATCATTTTCTATAGTACAAATGGGCTTATTTAGCACTCCTGTTATGGAAAAGATTCTACAATAATAATACTACTATTATAATACCATTTCTGTAATAATAGCACTTCTGTTATAAAACACCATTATTATAGAAATGCTATTATAAGGCAAGCTCTGTTATTTAGATTTGCTTCTGCAATAAAAGTGCTAAAAAGTCTGCTTGTATTACAGAAAATTATTGCAAATTTTTCTTGCCTGGCAGTGAAATTTTTCTTTCTGAATCTTGTCTGTCGCTGTGGGGAAGCCATTCTCATGCATACTCTGAAGCCTCTGTGAGTTACTCAACAGTGTGTATTTAAAAGAGGGAATTACTGAATAGGCAAATGGAAAAAAGGCCAGTCATCATTTATGCCATCTTCCATGTTCCTAATCTGCTGCTCACCTCACTTTTTGTCAAAGGCCAGAACTCTTATGTGGAAAGTGTGTGCAGGCTCATAGTGCAGGTTTTGCATTGTGCATAAGGTAGAGGAGATGACATTAAAAAAAGATATGAAGAAAGGGAGGAAATTATTTTGTTTCATCCTGTTTATTTTTTTCAATTTTGAGCACAGTTCAAAAGAAACAGCTTCCAGTTTTTCCATTTGACTTTGTACCATACTCTTATGATCATGATATTCAACAGGAGGTAAGGAGGAATTCCTGAGTTAATTACTCCTGAATTTAACAGGAGTAAAATTCAGTCAGTGGAGAAAGACTTCTATTAAACACTTTGAACCAATTAAACCATTAGGTCAGAGGTCCCTATGAGTACTCAGCCTAAGGACCAGCCTGCTCTGATCATCATCTTCATTTACAGCCCACTATCAGTGAGTGCATTCCAAAGCCATAATGAATATCTGTCTTTTGGGAGGAAGGGAACAGAAGGAAGAGCAAAAGGAACAAAAGATATCCTCCAGTCTCTAATTCCTGATTCCCCCATATCCTGTGTTTTCTTTAAAAATGTTTCTTTCCACTACTCTACCTGTTCTCCACTTCCTTCATGTTCAACTGCCAATCCACCAGTGTTCCCACACACAGAGCAGAAATTCTCATGGGTAAGGCATTTTAGAAAAAAAATAGGACAAATTTCTGAGTTTAAGCCTCAGACAGTCTTTTCCTAGTGCATTCATTTTAGTGTGAATAAATTACCTATAATTATTTTGAGAATTCTTGGGTCACAGGGTGAACTTTGTGGTAAGAACACAAAAGAATTAGTTCCCAGAAATTTCTTTCATGTTTGCATACACTCTGACACAAGAAGTCTCTTGTTTGTCTTTGCCATGCCTATGAAAAATTCCAAATACATTACATCTGTTTCCTCTCCTGGACAAGGGTCATCTAAAAGGTAAATATTCAATATGAAGTCTATGGAACTGCATCAGTCATATGCCAGAAGATCCACCTTCTAGGTTTCTGATTTTTGTAATAGATGTTTTCTGCTGAAAACAATGAGTCTCAAAACTTGAATTAATCCTACTTTTTAAATTTTTTTTTTCAGTTTACAGTTCCTGTATCAAGGAAATGTCATTACAGTAATCATTCCTCTACCCATAATTTTGGTGTAATAATACTTTTAAAAAACATGCAAATCTAATCTTGAGTTGTGCCTTGCAGTTTTCCAAGAATGTAATTTAGCCATGAATTGGAGTCATTAGATAGCAATAATATGACTATTACTGTTCTAAAACTTTTCCAGTAGCAGAAGAAGAATATTAAGTCTTTCTCATTTAAAATTTGTCCTTGCTCTCTCTCACTAATTATATTTCTTAAAATTGTACCATGAGAATCATCAAACTAGAATTTTCTTTTTAATTTTTTTAAAAAATCAGTTTTGTTATTTAGTGTAAGGAAAAAGAGCTAGTGAGTTTTGATGTTCTTCTGTACTCCTCTAAGTTGCTAAAGGCTTTGTTTTTACACTGCTAAATACATTACTTAGTCCATAGAGTTTATTAGTGCCTTTGGGTACCATATTTTCTTGAAAATAGCACACACTTTTGTGCTTATTTGTATCTCCTAATGCTTAAGTGCTTGTGCTTTCTTTTGTGTGTTATTTTTCAGTTGATACTTACCAGTACTTGTATTGGGTAACATCTGCTGTTTTGGTTCTTCATTGCAATAGCTCCCTTAAGACTTTTAGTGCAAAAAGTGAGTTTATTGTTAGCAGCTACAGTACTACAAAGACAATCTTGTGGTAGCAGTGGAATGGTACCTTTTTCTTGATAGATTCAAGAAAAAGTCTCTTTGAAATAATGAGTTGCTCAAAAAGTTGAGTTTTTGGTTAGTTAAATGATTTGTATTTTAAAAGGAAGAATATGTCTCATAGCCTCAGGCAAAAGAAAACAAAACATGAGCAGTTAAAAAAATCAGGTATTTATTTTTGAAATCTGTGCAGTGGAAATGTTGGCTACTTCTGGTATTTGAAAACAAAGCACTAATATTTTCTATTTCAAGCATACACTTTTCATTCAAAATGAAGCATAAACAAAAGATCTAGACAACCCCAGAGTAAAACACTTATTTTTAGTCTTAAGAAAATTTGAATATTTTAGGTTTTCTGTTTTTCTGGAAAAAGAAGATAGATTGGTGTAAGGACTTAAAAAATGAAGTTGCATGTTTCAAAATACAGTCCCCATAAGAGAAGCCACCACAACAAAACCTGAGATAAGTGCAGACACCACCAGGAAGATTCTCATTCCAGGCCTGGTGAGGCAGATCTGGCTAAGGCACCCAGATAAATTTCCCCCATGGCAAGCTGTGGCTTAGGCAGTGAGTGCTTATGCACAGGGCATCCCATGTTATGGGAACAGCTCCTACACCCTGTGGATACTCAGGACCAGACAGTAGAGAATTGGTACCTCCAGAAGAGCTACTCTGGGACCCTGTCCCACTGAAGGCCAGGCTGAAGGACCAGGAATGGGATGATACATATTGCTTAACTTTTCTCTCTTCCATCCCTCTTCTCTCCTCCAATTTCTTTCTATCTCTATAGCTCACATTTACTCTTAAATAAAACCTGTACTATTGACTTCATGGTCTTGTTTGCACCACAGTTCAGGGGGAAGCATCCATTATAAGTGGATCATACCAATTGGTCATAATAAAATTTTCCATAATTTTTTGTTTATCTATCAATTGTGATCTAAATTAAATAAACCTTTTTCTTCTGACTGCACTTAGTGAAGCCCTGGTTATAGCTGTGCCTTGGATATGGCATCTATATGGCACTATGGCCATGTCTCTCTAGTTCTTGGATGTGAAAATTAAAGAGTTTTTTTGTTTCTATCCTTCATTCAGTTTCTAAGTTATTGTACAAAACCCAAGAGGTTCAGGCACTTCTGTACTAGAGGTGGACTCTTCCAACACCTGAAGCTCAGGATGGTTGAGAGATATTTCCTCTCAGAACAGCTTAACTCTGGAAGTGGCTGTATTCAACTGTCAGGTTATGCCTCCTTACAGTTTAATTACTTCTCATGATAACTTTGGCAGGTCAAACACATAAGTTTCCAGATTCTCTATTTTCCCATAAATAGCAAGGTAGATATATATTTCTTTACTAAAGGTTATGAAAACTCATTACTAAACATGCAAGATCTCTGCTAGGTAGGTCTTATAGGCATGTCCAAAGCACAGACATGAAGAGGGAGAAATAATTCTCTGCTTCTACTTGAAAAGATAGTGGTAGTAGCCATGGTGCTGCTACCCACCTTTTTCATAACAGCCTAGTAACTTCAGCTTACACACATGAAGTAGATCTGTTTTTTTTCCTTTTCTACTGACACCTTTAAATTGGAAATATTTTACCTCACAGGAGGGTGTCTGGATTAGCAGGCTACTTGGCAGATTGGGTGATATTATGCTCCACCCTCACACAGTTTATAGTATTTTAAACTTGAGCACAAATGATGCACTAACACAACCAAGGAATTCTAAACTGAGATTTGCCTGTTGCCTGTCCCATTTGGTCTCCTTCTTAAACAACTAAGAAACCAGAAGTTTTTGATAAATATTTTACCAACCCACCTCTCATTATGGCTTCTGACACCTTAGTCTGCCGGACAAATAGCTGTTTAAAGTGAGAAAAAAAATGGAGGATTTGAAAAAGAGATAAATTAGACTTCTCTTTTGAAAAATAGGGGTTTTTTTTAGGGAAGCTGAGCTAAAACAAACAACTTTGGTAGATGACAGAATGCATCATTTTATCTTGGCTCTGTTGTGTTAAAAGGGAAGCTAAGCCTATGCATAGGATAAGCATAAAAATAAGACTATATCTTGTTTTCAAAAGAACCTCACAAAGTCATTTGGTGCCAATGAGCATAGAGTATTGACAGGAACAGGTATCCAAAATTCAGCCTACCCACTGTTTTAATACAATTTTTAGAGAGGCTATGTAGCCCAGCATCTAGTTTAAAAGTAGAACAATTATTAACCTAGTGCCAGAATAGGTAGATCCTCAGAGGAGTAAAATCAAGCAAGCCAGAAAGAGAACAAGCAGGTAACTGCCCTGATAACCATGACACAGGGGAATTTCATTAATGAATCTACCTTTTCACTATGTCATCCCCATCATTCTGTTTGTTCTATAGGGGCCCTGATAATTAACAGCAGCTTCTTATCCAGTGCTTGCACAAGAAGAATTGTGTGCTCTCTTGCCATACCCAGGGTACAGGGATGTTTCTTTGGCTCTTAAAACAGCAAAGGAGTTACTGCTGACTTTTCCACAAGAAAGTAAATTTTGGCTAGGGATGCTTAACTCTTTTAAGAAACCATAATTTTCATGTTAATGTTAAGATAACAGAATCTGAAGGGAATGGGCGGACTTAACGAGGCTTAAATTAAGTGTGTTCATGCTCCTTAGATCCAGAGTGTTCTAAAATAGCCTTTTAAAGATCATCACTCTGGTCATATACTTCACTGCAAATTGTTGCACGTCCTCCCTAGTAAACTGTGGCCCAGTGTTAAACACTGTGTCAGATATTCCATGTCTAGCAAAAATACATTTGCATAATCACCTGTTCAACTGCAATGGAATCTAGTAATGCTATCTCAGGAAAATTTAAATCATAGTCTAGAATTAATACATACATCTCCCTAGTCAGTTTAAGTAAATCAAGGACTACTTTACTCCAGGGGACAATTTATTCTGTCCCACCATGTAGGTTTCTTTGGACTGTCAGAGCCTGTATTTTTGCACATGTGACAAAGCCTGGATAAATTCTCCAATGGCACTATTCAGGAGCAATATCAAATGTGTCGAGTCTGTCTCTAGGATTTATCATTTATCTTTCTATTATCTGTTTTAAAATACTTTTTCAGTAACATTGCTAACTCCCTGTTTTGATAATTTGAAGTTTCTGTACGAATTCAGGCCTTGATTTTGTTTTGGGGCTTGGAAAGTGATGTTCTTGCTAGGCTGTACTACTACTAATTATATCATCATCCTGAACTGCTGCAACCTACACTTTTTCTGCAATGGGTCTGTTTTAAAGTCAGTTTGACAGTAACTTGAGGTTTGATTTTATTCCAATGAAATTTTATCCAATGCTCTAGAAAATATACATGCAGCAACCTAGTTTCCCTCAGCTTGAGATTAGCTTGCAAATCATCAGCTTTTAATTTAAAAATAGTAGCCATACTTTCAGGGTGGTGCTTTGCCAAGCTGATCTTGGATCTGTGCTGCTTTGTTTACACTTGATACTGGTCTTCTGTAAATAGATGTGAATCTTTTTGTCATGGACTAAACACAAACCAAATTTCTTTGCACTAGACTGAGCTTTTTATTGGACTAAAGTGCTGATTTGCAATTCTGATCATATTGCTTTATGCGAATTTTGCCAGTTCACCCCTTTGTAATCAGCTTATTTTGCACTTTGATACTGATTTTCCTTGAGTCTGCACCTCTGCACAGTAGTGAGTTTAAGATTTTATTTCAATAACATGGTCTTCTATTAAAAAAAATAGAGTAAATTAAATGAAACAATAATGTCTGGGACCTTTTAGTCTGGGAGTAGATATTTTACTATTTCATGTATTTAAATTTAAGGAAAAAAATGACCCTTTGTTTTTCCAAAAAGTGCTTGCAGCCTGTTCTTTCAGTTAATTTGGTTCCTTCTGCTTAAGTTGAGTTTTATAGGAACCTGAACTGTGGACTTGTTAGATTTTTCAGCTGCTCTCTGTTCTTCAGAGTTTCTCAATACCTGAGAAGTCTTCAAGATTTCCTGTGTTTGTTTTGACTTCTTGACCTGTCAATAATGTAATGCTTTTGATGAAGAGAAAGCTTTGTATCTGCAAATTACTGCTGCAATTTTCTTTCTCTAGCAGTTTGCTGCCTACCTTCACCTCTGTTTCACAGATATTTTTAATTATATTTTATTGCTGCTTTCTTTTCTTTTAATGCTGGTAAAACGGTCTTTGACATCCCACTGACTCAGTACTCTAATGCTCAGCTTAAAGTTAATAAATGTCCCATTTACTTTCAGGTTGACAGTCTATTTATCTTGTGATGATGGGCAATACTGCCAGAAAAAAAAACCCATCCGAAGAAGTCATGCTGCAGTTGGCCTCTCTGGCTGTGCTGTGCATACTTGACTGGTGCCTGCAAACTTTCATGCACTGATATTAACGACTGCATGTCTTTAATCTTTCTTCATCTGACAGATACTGTGCTTTTTTTCATAGACTGTGAAAGTCTGTGGTCTCTACCGAAGTGGCTTTGATTTTGTGCTACTATGCCTTAGGTATCTCTTCTGTAGTCTGGATTTTCAATTTTATTTATACTTTGAGATACTGTCCATTTCCACAAGCATTATTCTTGAGGGAATGATTCCTGCTGCTTAGCACATTCTGCTTATGATATCAGGTTAATCCATGTCTCCCATCTATCCCAGTAAGCTACACAGGATTGGGGCATGGACCTAGAAGCTCCCCTTTGCTCATTCCTGCTGTTAAATGGTGAGCATGGTCTCTGTCAGAGTTTAACCCCACCTGAAGAAGGGTGAGCAACCTCAGTCAAGCTCTGTTTTCAATAGGCAGTCTGCACGTGGCCACTTGGTTTTAGATATAAAGTAGAGAACTGTATGGATGCAAGTCATGCAGTGACTATTTGACCATAGGACCAGAAAATGGTCCCTGGCCCACTGTAATTCGTGACCTAAAATTAGCTCTTGAGGTCCTTTTCCATAATTTCTTCCCATTGCCAAATTTTATTAACAGTCTGGTTGGTCTTTATCACAGACTGCATTAGGTAAGATTGACAACATCTAAATAAAGTTAGAATTCTTTACACTTTCTTTAGGTAACTTTCTATTTAATATATCCCCCTCAGGACAGTACTCAAATTTTTGCAATGTAGTTTCATAGTTGGCATCTTTTATCTGAGCTAGCTGAAAATTACTGAGCATATGAAATCTGAGCATTAAAATCTGCTGTTGTCAGTGACAGGGTTAATTTTTAATGGTATTCTCTGACATGGGCAATTGACATTGATTGCAAATGCAGAATGAGACAATCTGATTCTCTTTGCCAGTGGTTTTCACTCAGTAACCAGTCAAAAACTGGACCTTCTTGACACAGTTTTAATAGTAATAAGTATTCTCTTCTCTAGAACTATTTCAAACTGTGTACCAGAGATCTTCAATTCTCCAGTTGTGCACTGTTCCACAAGCACTTATTCTTGTTTTGCAATTTCTATTTATAATATGGTACTCGACAAGGGTCTCCAAGTACTGGGCATTACAGTACTCAGTTACTGCAAATAATCTGTACAACAAAAGTGTTCCATAGCTGAGCCACTTAAAACCACAGATACCAAATCATGTTACCTGTTCTGAAATGTTCTTTCCATGAAGGGTTGCATTTCAATCTGTAACTGATAAAATAATGAGGAGAGTATTGAGTTGCAATAAGTCATATTTCAGTTCAGAAAGGCTGGGGAAAAAATGGAAGCTTTCCACATGACTGCATCTGAACTGCAAATGGATCATCAATTTTAATTCCTTATAAAATAAAATAGGAAAAATTGATTTAACAGAGATATTTCTTCAATGAGTTCTCTTTCAGCAGTTACGTTTGAGAAGTGAAATGTTATATTGAATCAAACCTGTTTTAATTTGAAAATCTGTAAATACAGAGTACTTAGATGTTTCTAGGCTAGGAGCCTAGCTTTCCTAAGTTCACTCTATTGCCAACAGAGTGAGGCAGGCATTTCCTGAGGGGAATTATTTTAAGTACTCTAGCTAATAATGCCATTTGAATTCACCATCCCAAACCAAGATAAGTATTATTTAACTCAAGAAGTTTTGCTACCTCTAAGGAAAAACATCATCTAATCCAATCTTCCCAAACAGATTTTACAGACTCATCTACTTCCTTGGTGTTTCCTTTGGGATTAGGTTAGCTTTAGACATATAGATGGCAAGATTGCATAGTCATTGATATGCTGGCTAAACGTTGTTTAGAGTTCCACACAGGCATTTCTATATTGATAGGCAAATCTATATTGATTTCATTTTCTAGAGTGGGAGAATTTATTCCTTACAGCACATTTTCTTCAATAACAAAATCTAAATAACTATACTGTTTTCTAATACTTTCATGACATATCATATTAAAGACTGGGGGAAGCTAATGTTTTTGTTTATTCTGTGTGTGAGTTGGTCAGCTACCTGTGAAAATACATGTTGTATTGGTCATCTAATGACTTATTTTCTGGATGTTTTAACCCACCTATGTGAGGAAGCACTTGTTAAAAAAAAAGCACAAACAAAAACCTGAAGCACACTCCCTCTTTATTATAGCAGAAGTGTCAAGAAATGCATTAGAATATAATTGTTATTGAGGCACGATCTAAAGATGTGTGACCATATTCACTTCCCTGGAGGGGGTTGGTCAGTTCACTGAAGTATGGAGAATATGAGTGATTCATCACTTCTTGCCACCATGCATGTGGTGTTTTCAAAGCAAATAAAGTTGTAACTATCTGGGGAGCAGAAGTGAAGACATGTAGTTGATGAGGGTTTCGTATGTGATCATTGCTATGTGATTTATCTATAATTGCAAATATTTTATTGCTTTTCACCTCTTTTTAACTACAAATGATGTATTGTGAAATGATAACAGTCTAGTCAATTATTCTATTTTATAATAAATTGCTTTCTGGGTTTTCTTTTATGGACAATTAATTTTTCTAGTAGTATAGATACATGTCTGAACTTTTTGTTGGTAGCTAAATTATCATACATGTTGTGATCCTGTTGCTTTTGCCAATGCTACAGCAACAACTGGTGGTATAGTGAAAGCTGATCAAGTGAAGGCTTCCCATCTTCTGAATTTGGATAAGTTTTTGAAATGCCATCCTGCATCTCAGAAATTAGATCTGCAGGGAGTTATGCAAAAGTTTTTCATTTTGCTCCTGCTGCACTGCCATAGTCTAAAGTCATGTCAAAAGAAATAAATTTGTGCTGTGCTTTTTGACTTGAAACAGCTCTTCTGTTTAGAGATGTTCGTGGAGGTGGTTTGATAAACTGTGGTTAGCCCTGAGCTTTTTTCTCCCTCAATGAACAAGTCATGTCATCTTCAAGCAGTTCAAACTGGTGTAATGAAGAAACACTTAAAGAAAAGCAATTGTGCTGACATACCCATGTTCTCTTCCTTGACATCTTACATGATCCTACCAGTCTTTTAAAGCTGTCTGTAACCTCAGAGACTACTGTGACTCATTTTTTATGGTTAGTAAATCATTGAAAAATGATTAAAGATGATTACATCCTGAAGTTGCCTTATGATAGATCAACATTGTTTAAACACTTTTTTAAAAAAAGTCTCTCTTCTAAAAACGTTAGCAAATTATTCAAATTATTTTAATGATAGTGAAAGATCTAGACCAGTGCTGATTCTGGAGGTATGTATTTCTTTAATTCAAAACTTGTTTGATTAAAATACTTGTATATGTGATTCAAAAATAAATGGAACACTATGAATGCACCAGAGAGTATGAAATGCTACCATGAATTATTTTCATGAAGACTTCTTATTATGAATTCATGTTTACTTATCATCATGAAAATTCACACATAAAACATATTTTGAATTCATTACATAACTGCCTCCAATTTCTATACCGACAAAATTCACTAACTCACTGGTTTCAGTGGAATTACTCCAGACTTATACTGGTCCAATTGAAGAGGGAATAAGTATTTTAGACTTCCAGTAATAAAAATAAAAAAGGCACTAAATTGCATGTAGAAGAACTAACATTATTATTTAGAAGAATAAATGGAAATGTTTTTAGTACATTGTAAACATACTCAAGGTCCATAACATTTTCAAGGGAATAATCCAGTGGAGCCACTAAAAGTTAATGTGTACCTCTTAACTTGTCTTGATTACTGAGGAATTACATATAAAAGAACTTCTATGAAATCTGAAGGAAGCCAACCAACAATGTTGTGCAAACAAGAGATGTACAAGCCCTTGGCTGCACTTCTGCAAGCAGCTAAGCAAGGCTAAAAGCTCACAGCAGCAGAATTTCCTTCCTCCACTTCCACAGCTTTTATTTGTGGCAAGGTGGCCTCTGTCTCCTTTGAAAGCTTGCTGAACCTTGCATTGAGGCAATTCAATTTACTAACACTGGAGAGAACATCAAGTTTGTTTTGCTTCTGCTTTAGTTTTACTTATGTTGGTATTAGTTCCCCAAGAAGTCCAGTAGTCAGATGATCAGTGGTGCTATCTCACTTCTCTGCAAAAATGCTTTCCAGTTCAGCAGGAAATGGTACTGGAATATGTTGCCCCATATAGAGCAACTTGGTTTCCTGTCTGTTTGTGAAGTGACATCTTTCGGTGAGTTTTGGCTGGTAGTAACTTGCTCCTGTGTATTGATGAGACGATATCAGCAAAACTGAGGAGGTCTTATCTCTCTTGGAACAAAAGTACCACTGATGAGCTGCCTTGCCTCTTAGCACCTTACTCTTTAACCATAAATATAGATTTAAGCTAGTCTCTCAAAGGTTTGCTCTCTCTAGATCCTCCTTCAAATAGTAGTTGTGTTGGGAAACACAGTATTGAGGAAAAGAGATTCTAGCTTAAAAAAATTATTGGAACACTGGATTATAATTAATATTTTCTAAACAGAACTTTTTGATACAGAGGAAGTCTCTATGCTTTTTAAAGATTAAAATGTTGAAGTACTTGCCCCTGCAGTCTCAATTCTATAGCAGATATTTTCTTTTTACTGCTTTTTTCTTAATAGTTCTAATATATTGTAATGATTTTAATTTTTTTCATGGTCTCACATATTCTAGCTGATATTTCTGTAGCTGTAAGAAGGGAGCATGTGGAGAGGAATGGAGATTGTTTCAGGAGTGTTGGATGAAATGCTTCCATGATGCTGGATATTTACTGTTATAATCAACAAATAATTATTCCTTTCTGCTGTTGATAGGGTCTGAAGAGAGTAGGGTGGATATGATTCATTGTTCCCTTTGTAGTTGTTGTAGTTGCCAACAAAATCTAGAACTAGTAAGCAAAATTTAATTGTTTAACATTTGAGAGATATCTCTAAGAGTATATTCAGGGCCTTTTGCAGACTGAGACAAGTAACAAACCAAACACAGGGTGCAATTACCATTGGGAAAAGTGTGTCAGAGTTGAAATTCATAGAAATTCTAGTTCTGCTGTTCCTTAAAAGAGCACTGTGAATATATTCATCTAGCCATTGAAGGTAAATATGTCTCAACATAGAAATTCAGAGATCTCTGAGTTGGGATGAAAATACTTTTAGTTTTTTATGGTATCTTTTTACCAAGATTGCAGATACCCATATTGTATGTTACATGGAAGATCTGTGGTGATGATGATTTTTCCAGAGTAAAGAAAAAAATTGATTTATTTCATTCAAGAAAAATAATTTAAGTAACATTTTTTTCTGAATAAGCAATGGCAAGGCAGGGCAGTGGTCTGTCTTCTCTCAACCACATTTAAATTAGCATGGTTGTTGAATACAACATTACTGTTTTCTTTGTACAACACTTTACATAACATCCATAGCTTGATGGTGCTTGCAGGTCACACAAATATCCACAAAGTACTGTAGTACAATGTACCCATGCTACTTGTCCATTAATTATTTAATCTGCAGCTCTTTAGTCCAGTCATTCTTTGCTTGTATGATTGTGGCCTTTCCTGAGCAGAGGCTATTAGTAATATTGAATGTAGCCTGACAGTATTCTAGCACTTGGATATTGGTTGTTCCTTTCTGAGACATTTAGTATAGATATAGTGAGTTTATTTTACTTAAGTTAATAATTGTTATTTTATGATGTTTTAATACACTGTGTGAATTCTCAGAGTGTATTCTATTAACTTGATATAAGGTATTGTTTAGGTTTTTTTGGAGTGCTATATATGCACTGTGTATTTTTGCACAGTTGCTACTTTTCTTTTTTCCTTCTAAAAATGATGTGTGTTGGTTCTGATTCTGCTCAGTTTGCTGTTTGTTACCTCTCTGCAAGGAAAGGGGTGAGTGTAATGTTGTCACTTGCTTGTGGACATGGCTTGAGTAAATGCCATAAGATATTAAAGAAATATTTGTAACACTTAAATATTGTATTATTTTCAATGTGGTATTTTTACAACCAGATCTCAGTTATAATACCCTTTTCTGTTCCCATCTGTAAATGGGAATGAGAAGCAGTAATTAGTAAAGAGGCCTATAATAAAAGGGAAAAGACAAGGTCAGAAATGGCTTTCACAAATAATAGATATTTTTCTCTTTCAATTTAAAAAAAAAATCCAAGGAGATTGCTTTCTTTAGGCAGGAATCATCCTGCATCGAGAAATATTGGCTGATAAATGAAGAGATGGAGAAAATTAAAAGCCTCTAAGTCACAGAAATCCTTCAAAGCAGACTTTTAACCACCACACACTTTAACTCCTACATACAATCTCACCAATTCACTATTACCTGGGAAGCTGTGGCTTGTGAAAATGATCAGCTAAGAGAAAGCAAGAATTCATGCTGCAAACCCCATGTTTTACCTGGCTTTATGAGAGAGGGTAAATCAATTTATAGGTTGCTAAAACTCTCTCTTGTGAAAATATGGTAGCATTTTAAAAGATGAAAGCTTCTTCTAGAGTGTAGAGGGAAGGAGACCTTGTGAGTATGATTTTGAAACAAGCACTCACTGAGCATCACAACATTAATATCAGAATTTTTCATTAAAGATTTTGAATGACTGCTTCAAATCAGGTCATGAGAAAAACCATAGCTCCACACAAGGGCCTTCAGCCACTACATTATGCATTTGAAAAATTGGTGTTCAATAAAGACAGTAAAGTTTCATGGTCTGTGAGGAGAGTTTATATAGGTTTAAGTAGTGATGTGAGGATACAGTACTTCCCTCTGCTTTTTCAGACTTGCCAATGTGGCTATCGTTACTGACAGCTTGACATGATGTTAGTTATTTAAAGTGTCAGATGAGAGTGGCTGATGCCATGGTACTGCAGTGCTCACATTTGTTGGAAAATTAGATGGTGATTTTTTTTTAAAAAAAAAGGCCTAAAACCCCCCAACAACCCAGCTGCTTAAGCCTCTGACTGCTTAGGTTTTTATTCTGTGCTGGGTGTATAATTTGAGTGAGCAGTAGTGAACATGCCTGAGGTGTTAAGAGAATGATGCGTTATCTGTAGGCATGAATACACTTAAATAAAACAGGAACACCTTCCTGCCATTTGTTGTCTTCCAGAGAGAATTTTTAAAAGGAAACGGAAGCCAATTAGCCCGGAAGTTTAACCTCTTTTAGCTTAGCTTCTTTTATGGGAGCTTTTTAACCTTTTAAATAAATCATTTTCTTTCTTCTCTCCCCTCCCCTCTGAATCTGTTGGCAGCATTTCTCATGCTGGGCCCAAGGAGCAGGCTGCTTAAATTCAAGAATGATTTTGAGGGGATAAAGTGTACAAGATTTTGAATTCTTGCCATAAGTCCCTGGCAGGCAGCCAGGAAACCTCAGAGGAATAGGACTAATGAAGGGAGGGTAAAGGAGATCTGGAGTGTGTGGCTGGTAATGCAGTATTCATTTAATTGGGAGCAGGTATCGGTGCAAACTTCTCCATTTTAATTGGAAAGAGAAGGAGGGTGTTAAGGAAGATGGAGAAAAATAAGAATGCATAAAGTTTTCAAGCTGAGGAGCCAAAGGCAGGCCTGTATATGGCAGAGAAAGAACTCAATTTAGGGCAATTTGCTCTGCAAGCTGGGCTGCAATCTCCCCTGGGGATAGGGATGAGGAAGAAAATGAAACCAAAAGAGAACTTGATAAAATCACCTAGCACAGACAATCTCAGTAGAATAGGTTTTACTGAGTTAAATCTGCCCCAATCAATGTGATTCTTTTCATATAAGTTACAAATAAAAAGCCACAAGATTACAATAAAAATCGAGGATGTACTGCTGCTGATGTAGCACATGGGAGTCTTAAGGACTTGTTGTGGAATACAGGTTTTTTGCAACCATCGTGTTTGGCTTTTGCTTTGTTTCCTTGCTAGGAGGGAAAAGCCCCTCATCTCTGCCTCCTTACTAACCTTTTATTATCTTTAAACTAAGGTTAGTGGTAATGGGTGAACCTTACAGAGCATAATTTTCAATGCTCTGCAAAGCTGAACATGCTTTAGCCCTGGCAATTGCTAAACCTGCAGACTTTTCAGATGCTCTTTTTTGCCTTCATACATAACAGAATTTAAAAATAAGGAAAAGACACTTTTCACCCATTCCACCTCTTTCTACCCATTTCCACAGCTGGCATACAGAAAAATGAGAGTAAGTGCCTGCATTTTCTTGATGCAGAGGAAAGGTGTTATGTTGTGGTTTTCTATACCATATGTATGCAGTGTCTTTCTCAGTACAGATACTTGGTGTATCAAGTGCTAAACAATTATTCATTCTACATCTGAGGGCTAGCCTGAGTGGATTTTCCTTTTATTCTCAGTGGGGTATTAACCTAAATATTTGGTGTTTAACGGCCTCCTGGGAAATGGCACTGTTTTCAGTGGTGAGTGTCTGAGGTGGACAGCTGCTCTTTTGTTTGCACTGTCACACAGCTGAGAAAGATGAGGTGGTTCCTGCAGGGTCTTCATTTCTGTGGGGAGGTTTGTACCAGAAGAGAGATAATGTGAGATATGCTGCTCTGAGGGTCTGGAGGGAAGAGCAAAAAATGGGGTAGGGAAAATGCAGAACTAGGCAACAAGATGATGACTTGTAGCTGCAAAGGATCAGCTGAGATCTGTAGCTGTAATTAAGTGCTTTTCTTTGTCATGCTGCTGCAGCACTAATTTTACCTCATTAACTCTCCACTGGCAAAGGG
This sequence comes from Erithacus rubecula, assembly GCF_903797595.1. Lineage (NCBI taxonomy): Eukaryota > Metazoa > Chordata > Aves > Passeriformes > Muscicapidae > Erithacus > Erithacus rubecula. The sequence goes on from NC_136685.1 coordinate 38,164,926, forward strand.
AAAGATAGAAAGAGTATAAACAGAAATAATATTGCTACCTGAAATGCACAGTGTTCCTGGAATATGTTCCTGGAATATGCTGGTTTTAGCTTTGTTTCCTAAGGATGCTTTCTATTAGCATGCTGGAAAATAGTTTGTCCAGCCACTGGACATTCTGATGAAAATCTGGAAATCTTATGTGTTTGATGGTCTGCAAGTTTTGTGAAAACAGTTGGCTAAGTAGAGAAGAAAGACTCAACCTGAACATCTCTGTTGAGATGATTACAGCTCACTCTTACTTCTGGAGGCAATGGTCAGTGAGAGCCAGTCCACAGAAGTCAACCTTTGTGCAGGCTAAAGCCATGGGCAGCAGGACAGCACAAAGAAGAGCAGCTGATAGCAAAGAGATGACCAGGCAGAAAAAGACTGGGCTGGGAACTTTCCTCTGCCTTGAGGATAGGGATGTTGAGGAGTCACTGGATACTCCAGTGTAGCTCCTGAAGCTTCAATGTCATCACTGTGAAACTTCATAGACAACATACTTGGCTGTGCTCGCCTTGAGATGCCTTATGCACTGATTTCCAAAGCCATCTTGTGCCTAACTGTGTTTCTGTATCTGTATAAATATGTGCTTGCAATTTTGAGCTGTGGCTGAATAGGATAAGGAGATTTTGTCACAACAATGGAGAATGACAATGGAATTAGGGGGATTTTCTAAAGAAGAAATAAAGCATTTTTGTATTGGGTATATGTATATGGTTATGAAAGCTTAAAAGATCAAAAGGAAACAAAGTATTTGTGTTCCTTATAATGAATTTCACATAGGTCCATCCAAATGTACACAGAGAATTTACATGTAGAAATTTATATGATGGTGCAAATAAAACAGTGTATTTTAGCACTAAAAAGGCAAAAATTTAACTGAGGGTAAAGTTCTTGTTGAAATATGTGTCCACAAGTACATGTGTCAATAGCATGTGAGTATATATATTAATTTTATATAAATAAATTTTATACTTCATTTAAGTATTTCCTTTCCATTTAAAAGAAATAAGGCAATAAGAGCACTACATAGGACTCTCAGCCCCTGCATTATCCTGTGACATTTTCAGGGACATTTAAGAGAAGTAATGCATCATATGTAGCAGAAAAGACTCTTTAAAGTTACAGTAGAAAGATGGGAGAAAAACCCTGTATTCTGTTAGTGATGATAGAAGTAATGGTAGAAGTGAATTTTTTATTTTCTGATCATATTACTTAAAAATTCACAATCATCTTTGATAGTAAGCTAGATTCTGATTTTGTGTAATGACTACAGCACTGTCAGACATAGCTACGTTTATATGATCTGACATGCTGTCTTTTATTTTAAACACAGCACTTAATGAAAAGACCGGGGGCAAAATTTTTGTCTTGGATACAGCAAAGAAACTTAGCTCAAGTCTCATTTCACTGGTGTAAGTGAAAAGAAAATTTGACCCAAGGCTTCCTAAGTAGTAATTATGGAAAATTATTTTGACACAAGGTAAAATATAGTCATACTGTTGCATTTTCTAGCATATGTGGAAGGTTTTAAACTAATTGGAATTTATTGAGGGACAAATTCTTTCCATGCTTTTTTTTTTTACATTAACAGACTGTAAAGTTCACTAACTGCAAATTTCCACTACAAATATTGAAAAAGAGTAAAACATTTAGTATCTACAAAGAGCACTAACACCTTTATTTCTGTGAACCCAAGAGTGACTTTGAAGATTAATTTGGTGTCTGCTTCGTTATGAGAAGAGATACTGGTAGTGAAAACTATAACTTTTATATTTTAATTCAGATTTTGGTCATTTAGTCCTGATTTGCTTTGCCTTGAACATATACAGTTTAGTTTAACAGCACAAAATATTACCATAATTACAGAAAGACCCTTCCTGCTCTTTTTCTCTTATATTGACATCTCCCTCAGCTTTAAAATCTCCCTCTAATTTGTTGTACTATTTATTGACTGTTCTTGCCTTCTAAATGAGGAAACTTAAAGGATTCCCTCTTTATTTGAGCAGCATGTATTCTTTCTGATTTCTTAAGTCAGTTTCTGAATTAGTAAAAATTGTCTCCCACTGAGTATGAGGTGCTTTGTCAACTCACATATCATTGCTGTAGGTGATAGGAATGATGGCACTTTTGTCTGAACACTGCTACCATCCAGCGTAGGATTTGTTAGCTATATTTATAGGTTTGAAAAAATTTGCTTTTTATGTAACTGTACATATGATTGCATTGACATTCAAATGATTGCCTTTCCTGTGGGTGATTTTCCATATGTATTTTCCTGTGGTGGGTGTGAATAAGCCTGTTTTCTTTGGCATTACCCATCTGTGTCCATGCCTGTGCAAGGGACAGAACACGTGGCAAAATAAGGATACACAGTAAATGCACCTTGGTTTTAAACCATGTCCTTCTCTTTATTAGTCTTGCACTTATTCTGTAAAGCTTTTTCTGGATTGTTTTAAATCTTATTTTTTCTATTACTCTTTTGTCATTATTTTTTAAACTTTTTATCCTGTTCATGGTTTCCTTGGTGAATTTCTTAAGGTAGCAAGTTACACCTTTATCAAATTGTCATACTAGACATCTTTATTGTCTCAGAGAGAAGCCTCTCAGAAGATGCTTGGGGATCTGAATTCTGTTAAGAGAGGCAGAAGAGGTAAATCTGTGAGATCTATCTCAGATCTGAGTAGCTTTGAGCTTCTGGATGGTGTCCAACCCAGCCTTTTCTTCCAGCCAGAAAAAGGGTGTCTTACAGCTCAGTGACTATGTTAAAAGATCAAGCCCCTGTGCACAGTCTTGCAAAAACTGTTTCTCTAATATTATGCTATTTTTTGCATTCTTTGAACTTACATCCTCAAGGGGATGAGAAGTACAGAGAGTCTCATGAAACCTGCTTTTGAATTTCCTTCTGTGATGAGAAGGCAGAGGACAAGAAAAGTCTGGGCCTTTTTAGTTCACCAAATAAATGTTTAGTTGCCTTGAATTTTCAAAATACAGATTTTTTTGTGTTGAGTTGTCTTCCATTTCTAGAATATCCTATGCTTCATGTCAGGAACTGCTTATGTTGCACAAAGCCCAGATATTTCTTCTGATTTGCTACTAGTTTTATCAGTGCCTTCGGTCACAGATAGCTGGCGGTGGGAAGTTACTCTGACAGCTTTGCCCACACCTTTATTATTTCTGTTAAGATGTGTAAGTCTACATTTCACCTCTTTCCTGGTGTCCTATTAGGCAGTTTTCCTTTTTTTTCACTTGAAATTTATTCCTTCAGCTACTTAGGCAACTTACTAGCTGCTGGCAAATGATGTATCAGAGCTCATACAAATTGCAATTTTCCTTTGATTGGTAACAAGATGAGTAGCACAGACTGCTGTTCTTCCTCCTTCATATTTTGATCTGGCACTTCAGGCAGGATGCTTATCCGTATACATCCAGGTCACAAAGCAGCCAGTGCTCCTAAAGACACATGATTTGACATCTTCAGTTGCTCTTTTCAGAATAAAACTCAGCAGATACCTCCAAATTTTGAAGCAACACTTTGGGGTTCTTTTTGGCTTGTCAGGTTCTGTTCCTGCTCTGACTCTTAAATGGCCAGACAGAAAGTACAGTCATTGTGCAAATGAAATGGTGCAACTCTAAGTACCTCTGAAGGTGTGCCAAAACCTGTGACTCTGCCTTTACTGACTCTGTCCTCTGTCCAAATGTGGGAGTTGTTTAGCAAAGCAAATGAGAACATTGTCAGGATTCTGGATTCTCTGTGCCCTGAGGGTTTGTAATTGCTGACTTCTCACCATCTTAAGCAGGGAAATATAATATCCTGACATAAGTATCTGCTGCAGCAGGGGGTGGTTTTGCTTTTGAGGGTCAGAGAAACCTCTCCATGTTTTGGGAAAAAGGTTTTATGAAAGCTAGAAAAACAGCAAAAGCAAAAGAATAGGAGCTCCTCTGGGCCTTATGGAAGCTAAAAGTCTTAATTTACTTATTGCCCATCATGAGACAGTGAATCTTCAGAAATGGTTTTGACTGGCACTAAATTACCTCCTCAATGTTTTATCTGCTGGACGAGCCACTCTGATGGATGGCTTAAACCATTTCAGCCAATTAGATCACAATTGGGAAACCCAGAACCACATTCTTGAAATTATTTTCTGCAATATTAGGTCATCCAGTGTTGTTTTTGCAAGTTGGGGGTGGGGGGGATAAAAAGGTGCAGGATACTTTGAAAAGTGTTACCTTCCAAAGAAAATCTATGTCTGGATCTTTACTCTGGAAGATTCTTATGAGACAAATTCTTGTATTGGGGCCTGTAGTCATCAGAGCCAAGATATAAAACACCTGCTGGTGTTTGGTTGAGCTCACAGAAATTATCTTAACAGCCTCTTTGAGGCAAGTCTTCATTTGGTTGCCCTTAATGTTAATTATTAATCAATTATGCTTCACAACCAATGTATATTCCTTGGGCTATACTGCCCCAAGATACAGCACAAACCTCCTCCCCTTGCCCACTTCATTTGAGTCCTGCTATTATTTTAATTGAAAGAAACAGAGACACCCCACTCCTTTATTCCTCATGTACTACACACAGAGGGGAAAGCAGGTTCACTTACATGATACTGCCAGGACTTATGAATTAGGTGTGTGTACTTTCAGCCACTACATGTGTCTGTAAGTACCTCTTACTGTTAAATAAGTTGTCTAAACATCATCTGCACAAACAGTAAGCTAATAGATCTTTGGCTTACTCTGCTTTCAGAAGGCTTCTCCTAGTCAAAGGGACTTCTGGAATTATAATCCATACTTCTGCTCTTAAGAACAATGATGATATTGAATCCTTTCTGAGACTTTAGAAAGACTGGTCTTGTTGAAAAATTGCTGACAGAACTTCATTCTACATGAGATTTTTTTCCCCAGCTTCCAATTTGACCTTACTCACAGCCATAGTATTTTCCTTTCATCTTAGGTGCTTCTTTTTCTTCGTAGGTGAATTCCTTTCTAAATAACACCAGTTACTGTTCTTCAGACTCCATTGTGCTACTTTAAAAAGTTAGCCTTGTAGTTTACTCTGGTAAGATCCATGCTATTCTGATCAAGATAATAGCTCTTCTCAGCAACTCTGTAAATAGTTCCCTCTTGCTTTAATACATATATCAAGAAACAAATGCTCTGTTTGAGAGCACCGTCCAGTTAACACACCACTACCTTTTGAATATCAGAGTGGTGTTTTGGTTTTTTTCTTGGAGTTATTTGGTTTGGTTTTTTGTGATTAGGTTGTGGGGTTTTCTTTGTTTACTTGGTTTTGTTTGCTTGGTTTTGTTTTTTTTTCTTATCCATGTTGTAATGCTCCTCATTAATAAATTAATTGTTCAAAAGATGAAAATTTATTTTTTCCTATGCTGTTTCCATCTGATGAGCTCCAAATTTAATGCAAAAAATTCTTACTATGCTGTTAGTGATTGACCTTGCACTCTGTACAGTTAAATGTCACTCATTTCCATTATTCCAGTCCTAGAGATCTTCTATTTTTTTTCTTGCATGATATTATAATTCTTTGTATTGAAAAATACCTTCAACATTGCCATCTGCATATTTCATCAAGCAGTTCTGATTTCTTTTCTGATTAAACAAGGTGGGCCTCAAGAATGAGCCATGAAAAATTTTAGCAGTCCCAGACAAGGGATAAATCTGTAGCTATAACCTGCTTCTGTCTTGTATAATTAGTTCTCTTCCCCCTGTACAGCTTTCCTTCTAATTCCCATCTTCTTCAGCTTCTCCAGTAATTTGCTGTGGCACTCTGCCAGTTCCTTCTCTTGTCTGGATAAGAGAGAACTACTTTTTTTCTTTTTTGTCCTGAAAAATCAGACATCTTAACAAAGATAGCTGTCGATTTAAGACTGCATTAGCTACCCTTGGTAGCAGGATGTTTTATTCTGTATTCATTTTTCAAAATTTCTTCTGATCCTTGTGTAATGTAGAGGTTACCTTAAACATGAGGGGAGAGGTAGAGGGGGAAACAATCTCAGCTGTGACCTAGGTATTTTCAGGTCTCTTAGATGGTTATTTTACAGTGTAAGTATACTGGGGATCCCAACTGCATAGACTTCACTGGAATGTCTAAGTTAGAAGTCTAGTCAATCATGATGCCTTTCAGGCAGTGGACAGAAAATAAATGTCTATGGCACATGATTTCAGTCTTCAAGGAATTAAGGCTCCATGAAGACAACAGCCTGCTGCAGTGAATTTGTATAAACTTGGTCATATGAGATTTCTCAGTGGCCTTTGAGTGATTTTCCACCACAAAGTCTGTTCCAGATTTATCAGTTCCAGATGCTTTTCACAGTCTCCTGGAATGTTCTATGGTGTTTCACCTTCATAATACACCTGTAAGCCATCTATCAGTGATCAATCATCAGGAATGTGGATAGTTCTGATTTTTGTTATTAACATTAGATAATATTAAAATGGTACATGGCTGTTTCCTGTAAATGGTTGAGAGTCTCAGATTCTGTAGATTCAGGCCCTTAAATATTTGAAATTTAGGATAAAATAGTTGTTGAGAGAGGATCGTTCAACTCATTAGCTTAAGCCTGGATAATATTTTGGGGAATTGTTGTTGACTGTATGGCAACCCTGAAAAACATCTTACATTAAATTTGACTCACAGGCCTAAGTTTGTTGGGATAATTCTTGTCACATGACTTCAGAACTTCAGTTTTGATAATGATTATTTAATCATTCATATCACAGTGTCACTGCAAAGACACTTGAAACTCTCAACTGCAGATGAACTCACTTCAGTTGTCACACCTGGAATATCCAAAATATGGCATTTCAATCATTATTGAATTCTTTTTGTTTCTTTTTGGGGGCTTTTGTTTGGGTTTTTTGTTTTGTTAAGAGAAGGTTCCAATATATACAATTTAAAAATTTACTTTTTATTTTTGGAAAATGGTATTGCCAATAGATATGTCTTGTTGACAAGAAATCATTTTACTATTTACTTCCTCCCCTCCCCCTATTATCAAAATATTATAAAAATATTATTTTTAGGAAAATGTGTATTTGTAGTCTTCACAAAAGCATAATGTATAGAAATAATTTAAATGTTGTTATAATCACATTTAGCATAGATATAACAAACAATAAAAATTTAACAGTTTTCCCTGTGTTTCACTAAACTCTTAAACAATTTTAGATTTTCCAGATCACTTCGAGACTGAAGAAACGGTTTCTACTTTAAAGAAGAAAAAAATCTCTGATTAAATCTCTGATTAATCTTTGCATTTAAATGAAGTTTCTTACAAATTATCCTGAATATGAGATAGAAAGTCACCCCATGCTGTCATTGTTAACACATTTTATTCTAGAGAAAATTTCAGCTAAGCTGTTCTTAGATTCTCTTTAGCATGATGTTTTCCAGAAAACCTCATATCAAATTCCATATTGGGAAGCAAATATTTTGTCAGACTGGGAAAAAAACATTTTACCACCTACCCTGAAATTTAGGTAAAACCCATAAAAATGTTGTATTTAGCTGTTTTAATTTAGCAAAATTTTCCTTTAATAGACTTTTCCATGTCCAGATGTTGGCTGATATTAAGACCAGAAATTTAGCAGTCTCTTCACAAGGTTACACTTGGGCAGAATTCTTAAAAATTATAAAAGCAGCAAGTACTCGCTTGAGGAAGTAAAATACATTATGCAGAAATTGTTCAGAATCTTGCAACTTTTCCAAGGTGAGGGAGAGACTGGGGTGGGGAGGTGCAATGGATGTTTGCTCCTCACTACTAGGACTACATGCTATGCAAGAATCCAGGCAGAGAATCAACCTTTGTGTCTGAAAAATTTCTCTCACCCATTCCTAGCTTCTGGTTACTGAAGGGTGTGTGATGGGTGGGAGAGTCTGTGTTTTAAAATTTTGAATATGGAAATTTATGTATCATATCCAGTCCCTTAGGAAAAACACACTTGCAAGCATGCTAGCATTCAAAATCCAGTCTCACTTGTGGTTCCAAATTGAAGAATAGGCAATTCTGCCCAATTCAAAGTATTTTTTGAGTACTGTGGTAGCATCAACAGGCAGGAAAAACCCTGAAATGTAGTGAGAAGTATCCTGTGTCTGGAAGAGGTTGAGAATGGACAGTGATCCATGGTGATGTCTACCAGTTTATATTTTGAGTGACAGTAAAGAATGATCTGTCATTAGTGATATGAAATGAAAGAAATTTTAGAAGGGGAAGAAAATAATTTAGTTTTATAAATTCTAATAGACAAAGACTGGACTTGTTAAACAGAGCAATATAGTTATGGTCTTTGGGTTACTATGCTGTAATCCTGAGAAGTTATGGCTTCATTTTTACCCTGGATCAGTGACATCAGTAGAAGACAGATGTCAGTAACTTTATGCAATATCAAACCAGGATAGTCATTCACCATTTTTAATCATTCTGTGATTGGTTATATGAATCTTACTAAGGCAAACTTTCCCCATTCACTGAGAAAAGTATGGGAGACATGAAAAAATGGATTTTAAGGCTGGTTGAAGCATTACAATGATCTAAAATTTCAAAGCCAAGGGGAGAATTTCAGTTTATTAAATATTTTTCCTTTATCAAAAGGATTTAGTTAAAATTTTCTCATATACTTCTCTAATTGCTTAAATATGTTTCTGGTAAAATGACCTAAAGTTTTGTCTCATTCAGATTGTATTAAAATCATCCTGCTGTCACTTGAGTGTATTGCTAAACTTCTACAACTCTGAAGTCCTCCTAAATGTTCTCTTGGAAGAAACAGGACATGACAGCTATTATTTACCTCTAAATTATCACTATAGATTTAGAACATTTAATATATAGAATACAGCACAAAATTAATAAATTGCACAGAAGAAGAAAACAGGATACTGCCAGGTCAGTGAACTGTAAAGAGTAAGGGGACTGAAAAAGAGGCAAAAGAGGACTGAAAATAAAAATCCTGAAGAAATAAGTCCCCATCCACGCCTCTCTAGTAACCCTCTGTAACATTTTAATCAAAAGAGCTAAGTTCAAACTACATTTAAGATAGTGTTAGAGATACTGTGGAAGCTAAGGCTGCCTAGAAAGACAATACATATCTGGGTAATCATTAATTCTTAAAGTAGTGTTTTATCCCTTGGTATGATGAAACCCCACACAAGAGATGCATAACCCACCTTTCTTTATCCAGTTCCATAAATGCACACTGTATTTTTATTGCAAATCCTCAGCTGTATACACTTGGGACAAGCAACTGCCTAGTGGCAAATAGTTCAGAGAAACAGCACTGAGGAACTGAATCTGGTAATTGCTCTGAATTCATTGTTACCCACTTGATTTTATACAGTCATGGCCAAGTCTTCCATCTGTCTCTGTACTCCAACAATGATTTCAAGACATTTTGAGCTGAAACCAAACTGTGGGGTTTCTTTTTTTTTTTTTTTTTTTTTTTTTTTTTTTTTTTTTTTTTGGTTGGTGTCTGGGCTCTTACCATCACAGCCCTTGATTAAATGACAGCTTTTTGTTTTCATTGTCTTATTTTCTTTTCCCATTCAGTTCTTGACAGCCTTCCCTCTCAGCTGAATACTGTTATCACTTCTTTATTCTAATCCTCTCCCTAGCTGCCTATATTATCACCCCTCTGTTTCAGAACTTGGATACTTACCCTTTAATCCATTAATTGGCTTTTTACCCTCAGATCTCTTTGCCTCCTCTGAGTGCAACCTGACTCTCTCAGCCACCACACACCCACTTTGTTCTCTGTCTGTCCCTCCCTTGCACCTCCTGGCTCTGACTACATTTTGGTGCTACTTTCTCTTCTTTCCAGATAATCTTGTTCTTTATTTCCTTTCACAAAGAGGGCTCTCTAGTTCAATATCACTTTCAGCATTGCCTCTGTTTCCTCCCTCTGTTTATGTATTGCCTTTCTACATTGCATTTAAACAAGGGTAGATATATTTAACAGGAATAATCTCTGTAGCAAATATCTATGTTGCCCTCAGAATAGGTCCATTTCCTTATCAGGGTTCAAAAGTGTTGGGCAACTTAATAAAATATGGGTTGTTACACAGCAAACATATTCACTTAAACGAGATTATCTTTTGATTGTGTCAGGTTTCTATTACTGTTTGCATGCAGTGGAAGTGTATATTTCTTAACTTTTTTTTTTTTTTTTTTTAATCCTGTACTCTTTGTGTGTAAAATCCATTTGTATTAAAAGGAAATACTTTCTCTGGTGGCACCATTTAGTCCATGAATAATATTGCTTTATTTTAAGAAACCCAGCCTACTTTTTCTTTCTTAGTCAACATTTGAAAATATAGACTATATTGCAAAGAGGCTTGCTAGTGATTTTGTTTTGTTCTCCTTTGATGTTTTCTTTATATAGTGTGTATGAATACACACATTTGATATTTAGAAAAATAGAGAAAATTATCCTGGTGCTAATGTACACAAAGCTATTACACCCAGTCATGGTTAATAGCACTAAATGGATTTAGAGTGAGGAGTCTAGACTGCAATCCTGTCAGCATCTGCCCCTTCCCCAGTAATTTATTTGGGGTTTGCACCTGCAGGTGCTGAATTGGGACTGAATTAATACAGAATTTTTTACTTGGATAGCAGGCACTGAAATAGTAACATTTAAGAAGAGCATTAAATAAAATTGACTCCTTTGCCATTAACTTTCCCTCCTTCGTTGTCAATATTAAAACAATAGAATCCTTATTATCCAGGCTCTTCCCAAGAGGATCTCCTTGTCTAATTAACTCCTTAATCTATTGGCACCCTGATTGTTAGACATATCTTGTGCCTGGTGCATTTCATTGTTAGAAAGCTTTCATAAAATATTTCAGTTTTAGCTCATTCATTGGCTACTGTACCTTTAATATTTCATACAAACCTAGTCCTCTCCTCTCCTCTCCTCTCCTCTCCTCTCCTCTCCTCTCCTCTCCTCTCCTCTCCTCTCCTCTCCTCTCCTCTCCTCTCCTCTCCTCTCCTCTCCTCTCCTCTCCTCTCCTCTCCTCTCCTCTCCTCTCCTCTCCTCTCCTCTCCTCTCCTCTCCTCTCCTCCTCTCCTCTCCTCTCCTCCTCCTCCTCTCCTCTCCTCTCCTCTCCTCTCCTCTCCTCTCCATTAAAGCCTTTCTGAAAAGGCAGTAGAATGCAAAATCTGTGAGAACCACAGAACCATTAAGGTAACTATGCAGGGATGAGAAGTCCCCTCTTTTCCTGCCTCTTTGTTCCTATGTCCCATGCACGTGAAATCACCTTTTCCTTCAGTTTTAAGGATATGCATGTGTATCTAAAGGCATCTCCAAAGGTGAAAGGTTCTAACCCATAGTACCACACAGCCATGGAAATGGGAGTTTGGCTAGGACTCGCAAAAAAAAAAGGTTTTTGTTCAGAGGCTTGTATATTCAGGCTGGTTTATGTGAGACAGAGGTGTGTGTGTCTTTAATTCTTCCCTCTCTAATAAAAGAAAAAAAATATTGTCCTTTTCCCATAATTTTTTTTTTCATAGTCAGAATGCACTTGACTCAGGGAATCAAACCACCATACCCAGACAGATCTTTTGCTTCTTTTTACTTGCAAGAGCTCAAATCCTGTGGGAAACAGGGAAAGAAAACCAGTTTAAAGATTTTTTTAAATCAAAAATTCTGTACCTAAGTCTTGGCTATATACATTTTAAGTCTCAAACATCCCCCACTGTTTATTTGAGTAATGTTTTAATTTTGTTAAATGACTGACAGACCCCTTATTTTTTGGGGTGTTTTTTTCAAATATTTTTAGCACTGGGCATTCCCTTCTTTGTTTCATTCCATGGAGTATCAGCGTGTGCAGTTCTCTTATGAGAGGATGCTTTTTAGCTTTTCAAATTGCAGTCTGTCATCAATACATAGTCTTGTAAAGACCTATGATGTGCCTCTTGTCCTACACCTAGAAATGTGCCTTGGTGTGGTAGCTTTCAACTACATTCACATCACTGTGTAGACCCTTTTCAAGGTACTCAGCCTGGATCTGTCATTCATGGGTGTGCAGTTCACAGATGGACATGGTGGCCTTTTTGTGGTCTGTGAAGTCTGTGTTTTGTATGCATGGAGCCTTGCACTAGTCCTGCTCATGTGTGGAGATAAAGATATGGAAGGTGTTGTCATAAATCTCTCCAGGGTCTCCCTCCAGTATTGACAGCAGCATAAGCATTTTTAACATTAGCAGGAAGAGCACCCTAAAAACTCTGTACCAATCATGTAGGGGAAAAGAGACAGCAAAGACAGAAGGGTAAGAGAGATCACAGCAGTAAATATGCACTGTAGGAAACCTTTACCCACTGCATGCAATCTATTAATTCAATTGACAGTAACCTTAAGGTACCATCGGGGATGCTAAGAAGCTTTATAAAGACACAAGTGTTTTTCATGAAACAAATTGATAATCTTTGAAATACATAACCCTCTCTTCCACCCACCTCTGGCTGATCTCTAGAACAGCTTGTATAATTCAAGACTGATTTGTAACTTAGTTATTCATAATGCTATTTATTTCTTGTTCATTCTTTCCTTCTTTTATAACTATTTATGAATTTCATGGGCTTCTCATAAAAAAAACTGTAATGCTAATGCTAAGGGTAATTTTTTAAAGGTGCTTCAAAAATATAGATGTTTAATATGCAGCTGCTCTCCTAAGGGGCAAAAGGTTTCTTCCTACCACTTCTTTCAGATTTTGTATTAAAAAATCTTTTCTTTTTCCCTCAGCTGTCAATATTTAAAGGAAGCATCCTTTCATGTTTTCTATAATCCTGTTAAAAATAGTAGGCATCTTTTGTATCTGTGGCTAGACATACAGCACAGTGCAAAATAATCTAAACACTCAAGGTTTGTTTGCAGATTTTCTCTAATGAAAAAGGCTCAAGATATATAATGAGACAGCCCCTCTGATACAGTTAATCAGTATCCACACAAGTTGATCCCTTGAATGCATTACATGATTCATAAGAAATTGCTTAGTACATAAGAAATTAAGATTGAGTAGCATTTGCTGATGTCTAATTTTTCAGCTAAGAAATCTAACACTTTTAAGGAAGAAGAGGGGTAAGAGGTCCTCACTTTTGTTCCTCTGTTCTCTTCAAAATAGGATAGTTTAAGACACAGCGATATTACAAAATAATTTCTGAATACGGAGTAGAAAGGATTCTTTCATTCAATTGAACATCAAAGGATTATGGCACCATGCGTAAATTGTAAAAACATTTTGATTTCAAAATGTGTTTAATAGGTCATACTTCTACAATCACAGCTTAGAGTTAATTACTATGTCTAGTCTCAAAACAGGTCTATTGTAATAAGTGTCTCGCTAAATCATTGTCTTCACTGTCTAAACTGTCAGGGTGGGGATTTTTACAGGTACCTAATCAATATACAAATACAAATCCTGTTAAACCTCTCCATGGTGCTGGTGAGCAGTTATGTGCTTTAGAAATCAGTTGCTCTTCAGCCCAGTCCCTGTTTTATTTTGCATGGGAGCAGTTGAAAGGAAAGAAAGAACACCACATCCTCCAGCAGACTTGCAGAACACTAGGTCAGGACATTTAGCTAATGGAGAGGGGAGGTGCTCAGACCTGCAGGGAGCAGCAAAGGAAAATCCTTTTTCAGGGGTAGTGGGTGTTTTGCACACAGGATGTGCTGCCTTTAGCACCTATCCTGACAGGGTGGTTGTGGCAAGAGTATTGAGTCAGAAATCATTGCATCACTCCATCATTGTGGTAAAGGTCTAAAGCAAAAAAAAAAAAAAAAAAAAAAAAAAAAAAAAAAAAAAGAAAAGAAAAAAAAAAATGGAGCTGTGAGGGAAATCATAGCTAAACTTGTTTTTTTTTTTTTTTTAAGAATGAAGTTTGGAAAAGGAACAGTTAAAGTTACTGCTGCTGTAATATACATACCAGCCTCTTTTGGTCTTTTAAATCTTCACAGCTCTCTTACAACAGGTTCTCTTCATGTCTAGAAAATGCAAATCTCTAGGCTCTTAACAGCAACTGAATAGGGATATGTATTTCATCTTAAAACAAAGAGTGAAGAGGAAGAAAAAAAAAGAAAGAAAAAGTTATTCAAAGGATTTTGGAAACAGGTGTTCTAAATCAACATTAATTGGATTTCAGTTAATTATTCCTTATACTTTAGGGATTATAGGAAAGGCAAAAAAGCAAGAACAACTTCTCTGACACACTAATTGCTCTAATATTATTTAAGCCAAGCAGCCCCTCATTCCTTTCACACACAGCCCACAAAAATTGGTCTCCAGATGACTCTTACAGAGGCTAGGGAAAAAGGATGAAGTAAAAAAGAAACACACAATCTTTGGAAGCCAGCTTTACTTGGGAGAATGGTTACAAATTTAGTCTGTTATGCACAGCATCTTCTGCCTGTAATTGCTAGGATAGAGACAACTGCTAAAAAGCTGTTTTGTCTTGACTTTGGACACCCCATTTCTAGTATGAATATTATGTGATTATCCTGATACTTTATGCCTGGCAGTGTATGATCTATGTACACAGTTTGGAAGGGCTGATAGAGAAAGATTGGGTAGAAGACAGGATTTTGGCTTTTGTCTTCCTGTTCTTATTCCTCATGGGAATGCAGAGTGTACTTTTTGCCCAGCATTGGCACTGGTATAACAGCTGACATGGAAAATTGTGTGTGGAAAGTTTTAGTTCACCTCTGAGAACCAGCTGATCACAAATTTAAAAGAAGTAGGAGACAAGGTAAAATGATATTTTCAAAATTATTATAAATAGGAGCAGTCTAAAGAAATTTTAAAATTTAACTGCAAGTAAGGTGCAGATGGTTTTATTAGTTTGTTTTTGGTTTGTTTTTTGTTTGTTTTTATTCTGTTTATTTGGTTATTTTTTAAATTTGGGTTTAAACTTCAACTTTTTGCAAAATTTTGGCTTATCCCTCTTAGTTTTAGGTTTTTTAATTGATGAGGGTGGCAGCAGCTGTGACTCCTGCTAGTCTTCTCTCCCTGTCCAGCCTGAGAGATGTGAATGATACTTGTGATAACAGATTTTCAAAGTTTTTTAAAACTTTAATATGATAAAATAATCAAAGCTTCTAGTAACAAGTAAGATAATGGTTTACATGTTTTTGCCTTAACTATGTATCTTTGAAGAACTCCCCACCCCATATGTTTGAGGTGTACCTGAAACTTGTCACTTTCGAACAGGAGATACAGTCAAGTTATATGTGAAATTATTCACCCAGCTAATTTTAAAAGATTTTGGAAAGCCTAATGAAACTGGCCTGAGGGCAATTAGAATTTGCATTTCAGCTTTCTGCTCGTGTGACAAGATGCTAAGTACCTCAGTTCAAAATATTGGAAGGGGATTTCTTACCTTCAGTAGTTCTTATTTATAACTAAGGTACATTACTAAGGAGATATACAAATGCCCACTATATGTGTCAGCATATTTCCCACCCCTACAAACAGATGGGAACATAATTACATCACATCTACTCATTTACCTGGCTTCTGTACATATTTGCATAATGTCCTGACAGAAACTTGAAAGATCTGAGATTTTTAAAGAGCTTATGAAAATATTATTCTTAAATTGAAATTATCTGTTATAACCCAAAGTCTTACCACACCTGCATGAAATTTATAAGAACATTGCTGTGATGAAAGCACAGCAGAAAGCAGTAGAGAAAAGAGTGATTTCATGTGTTGGTAGCTTTCAGAGAATTGGCCAGGTATGTGTCTGTATTGTGCTAGCTGCTCTTATTTATCTCCTTAACCCACAGCATTTAGATGGCATCATTTCTCATACTGTGCAGATGATGGTACTGCATTCTGTGGAAAGAATTTCTCTATCACATCACTATTTCTAACAGACAATGAAGTGCAAAAAAAATCTTTAAAGTTTTGCTCAATAACTTTAAAAAGACAGAATTAAACATATGAAGAGAAATTATGAAAATGTCTGTAAACAATATATGCATCAGTACTTAATCATTGCTTTCCCAAATGTGGCAGTTCATAGTTTTTCTCTTGGTTACCAGTGTTTGGGTTTGTTTTTCTTTTTTTCTTTTTTTTTTTTTTTTTTTTTTTTTTTTTTTTTTTTTTTTTTTTTTAAATTTACTGCATGCAAGCTTTGTTCTTGCTTGTACAGCATGCACTTTTACTTTGCAAATGAATATGCAAACTTTTCCTTCTTCTTAAAGGAAAAAAAAAATACACTCTAAAATTCTGTTTCAGGTTGGTTTTTTCCCCCAAATCAATTCCCTCAGTATCAGGTTGCAGGAAAGTATTTCTCAAATTAAATATTCAATGCATAGCCCAGATGTGTTTTATGCTCTTTTACACTGTACATATCTCAGCACTAGTGGCATGTTAATGCTCAGAGTTCTGCAGGGCTTTTTTTTTCCTACCTCTCTTTTTTCCCTTTGCTCCCCCATCTTACCCTTCTGACCTTTGCTAAAATCTTCACCATGGTGTATAGGTGATAATTGACTGCTTTCTAAAAGACACTTTTTGTATCAGCTGAGTGCTGCTTGTTTGAGATGTGAACACATTTTCTGAACAGACTCAAAGCCTGGTCGTGCTCAGTCATATGTGCAAAAAAATTCATTGTTAGTGGTCTGTAATCTTTAGCCCATGGTGGTTGTATGTGTGAGAAGAGATGTGCTTTTTTAATCACAGAGCAGATGCAGGGCCTAAGGGCCTGACCCAAAGCCCATTGAAATCAACTGGAATCCTACCCAAGGTTTTAATGGCCCTACATGTTCAGATAAAACACCTGACTCTTTTTAATGAAAACTAAACAAACAAATGAAAAGCAACTTATTTTTTCTTTCCTCACTCCTTTCCCATTTGCCTCAGGAGAAAAATCCTGACCTGCACTCTAAATGCAATGTAAACAATTTAATAACCCCCACCTAACAACTATTCTGTTAAGAAAGTGTTGTAATAGAAAGCTGGAACATGGCTTTATAGCACTGGGGTGGCTACAGCACCTTTTAGCACTATGAACATTTTCTGATAATACTTTGCATAGAAAGGTTGATGTGTTTGCACAGAAAACAGTTTGTACACAGTATGGTCTGAGGACTACATGCTAAAAATATCTGTAGAGTCAGTGTAGTCTATTTGTGAAATATAGCAGCAGAAAATATTTATGAGCACCACAGGACATGAAGCTCAAAGTGCAGTCATTTCTAAATGAAAATTATGTGACAGTTCATCAGTATTTAATGCTAACATTGCTTGATCTAGACATAAAGAATTTAGCAGCCATTTATCATAACATACAGTACTGTTCATTTCCTGATTTGCTTAGAATACATTGATATTTTAATCTCAACAGGAGCCACAGGTCTAATTTTAGCTATTTAATGAAAGGAAAATCCAGCGAGAGGGGGATTTTTCACATGGCTATTAGAAGCCTACTCTCACAACTTGAATTGGTTGGTCTTTTTAATGCGCGCTCCCAGAAGCCACTGCCTGGTCCCCGCGCCAGATGCAGGTGTTCCCTTGTGCTGTCAGCCAGGAATGATTAATGAGGATTTGCCCCTACTGAAAGCAGTCTTTGGAGCATTGTTCAGGGCATCTGTGGAACTGTCGGGGGAGACAAGGACACAAGTGAACAACCAATTATTTGGCCATCACTGAGGCAGCATGAAAAAGACATCAAATTGGACAGAGGAGCAAAGCTTTTGTTTCATGATCATATTTTAGGTGTTAATAGTAACAGAGGAATTCTACCTGTTTTGTTTTGCCTTTTCCTTTTCTTTTTTTTTTTCTGGGGGAGAGGGGAAGGGCTCAAGCACTGCTTTAAAGCAGGAAAGCATGTGCAAAAGAAGCAGAGACAAAAATTGATCACAGTCCTTTAAAAGTGTTGAAGGGAGGAAAACACACAGAATTGATTTCTTGGTGGTTGCACCATGTATATAAAGAAACACTGTTTTGCTTGGCTAACATTAAAGAATGAAGGCTAAGGATTCTGTGAGGAGGAGGAGGATTTCTTATGCAGGGAGCTGCTTAATAGCTGTCCAAATACAACAGTTCAGGAGCTGGGGCATTCACATGTGGTAGTGTGGGGAAGTGTTGCATTAGGATTCTGGAAAAGAAAATGTGAGGAAACAAAACCAGAAAACATTTGCAAGATTGGGTTCAGCATTCATCCTGCATCCTTCTTTCTGTATCAAGGTAAACACACTTAGATGCAGAAGAGTGAAGGAAAAAAGAGGAACAGAACTAAAAGTGCTCTGCCTAGGCTTTGACTTCTGTATTTTTATATTTACCAAGATTTGTGATTATAAATACTGATTTTTAAACAGGAGGGAAAGGATTTTCAGAACAATCCAATTACTGAATGAATTATTCGTAAAACACATAATATGCTCCATCCTGCCAAGCCTCTTTTTACCATAGTGTTAAGAATAAACAAGTTAATTATACAGCTTAATTCTAATGAGGAATATAATGTTTTTGTGACTAATAATAAATATAGAACTATTTCTACTGAGTTATTGTAATTAATATTTACAGTGGCTAATTCCTAACCTCAGAAGTTCCTCTGTCTCCACACATTCATGCAAGAAAAGGAGTTTGGATCCTGAAACAATTACCAAATTCTAATTCTAAACTAATTTTTAATGAAGAAGAAATTAATATTTCTAAATTAATAGTTTAATTACATTTGATTACCTAGGTTTAAGTTTATTTTGGGGGATTTTTTCAGATTATTTATCATTTAATGGCTGCAATTTATCAAGGAGGACTCATGGCATTCATAAAATTATTTGAATCTCCATAAATAAAGGCTAGTTTCCTTACCCAGTTAGTTTTTAGGAAGTTTTAGTGAGCTAAAAGTTTTTGCCTGCCTCACATTTAGAATGAGTTGCTGTAGGTAAAAATTTGATGTATGATACTCAGATTTTAAAAATTTGCCATCTCAGTGCCAAATGTCAGGGTCTGAGACCTGAACAGTCAACTGCTGTTTCTATTTACTGTAGGATAATAATTTTATTTGAAAATGAAGGTTTAAAACAATAATTAAAAACAAAGTATCTAATAGTTACTTAGAAAAAACAGTGCCATACACATGTAAATGGAGCTTTTGTATTTAAAGGATATAAAAAATTCCTTTATACCACTCAGATGAGAGTATTGATCAGAAAGAAATTACTAAACAACCTAATGATCTTTAGGATATTCCAGCATTCCTGATAACTGTGCAAAGTGTAATCCAGAATTCTATGTTGGGAATAGCCTCCATACAGCCCTTGAACAGCAGTACTGTGGGTCTGTCCTTTTCCAGGAGTAGAGCCATCTGTTACTGTGGAAAGAGCACAGACACTTGAAACAGAGCTTTGTCCCCTCTTGCCTCTGGTATATGTGTGTTTGGAGCATGTGCTGGAACATACAGTGACTGGAGAGCAGCTAAAATTTCAGTGTACAGACACACTCAACTCCCTTTCCTTCTCATCAGGAAGAGACAATGGCACCAACAATGTGCCCCTGTGGCTGACATTTACTCGATGAAGAACTGCCTCTTAGACTCCTTCTGGGCATGATGGAAGTAAAATATTCCCAGGAACTAAAGGAATGATTAGAGCATCTCTAAAAAGGATATTTGCTTGTGACTGTCAAAGTGCTCAACTGAGTTTCCTAATCCTAGATAAGTAAATAGAAAAGAAACTTCCTGCTACTGTAGACAGTGCTGAAGACTGCACTTTCCCCTTCCAGGTACAGACTTTGCCACAGGTGCTTAATGGTTGCTCATTGCTCTGTTGGATTTCTTCAGGCTCTTCTACTTGGAGTTGTCAGTTGGAGAGAATAGAAAAATCTGACGTTAAAATTGAAGGTGAAATTTCTGAGTAACCTAAAGCAGAGCACAGGCTGTTATTTACATGTGCCAGTAATGTACCATCGGAATGTCCTCCCATGTGGGCTTTTTCTCCAAATCTCTTGGAGGGTGAGCACCTTTGGGATGGGGCTCCTGTGAGCCCCCATGGGTGGTCCTATGGGAAAAAAGTCAGGACAACACTTTAAAGACAGGACTGAATTCTTTTAGTGGAGGTTCTTTGGCCTGAAAATAGGTATAGGATTTGCTAGGTAGTGCCCGCCATGGGAACATCCCTTTTTACATACCACTTTCTCCAGTACAGTGACATCTCTTCCATCCATTACATTCCTCTTCAATCTACATGCTTTTCAGAAATAATTTTGTTCCTTCCAATGCTTGTGCTCAGGTTGATACGTGTTGTATTTTGGAGTTTTCCCAGTAAACTGTAATGTATGTATTTTCATGATACTTCAATAAAAATATCAAAATTTAAATTCAAAGCAAACAAAAAACATGGGCAAGAACATATGGAAAGGGATAAACCCATTTACATCTTTATTACGAGTGTTTTTTGTTAAAAACATCAGCTTTGATTTGGCTTTATCTACTCCAGGTTTATTTTACAAAACTATAAAAAAATTCTGAAGCTGTCACTTATGTTTTTACAAGGATCTCTAATACTCTGCAGACTGTAAAAGACTATGAAATAGTGAATTAGTATGAGGTTAGTACCTGTGAGGTGATTTTTTTTCCATGTTCTCATGGATCTTTGCAGTTCTTTTGATGAAAAAAAAGGTTTTTTTTTCTCTAGACAGCATAGCTACTGTAATAAATTTTTAGGAAAAAAAAAAAAAAAAACAGAAAAAGCCCTTGTTTTTAAAGCTCAAAGAATAATTAAAGCTCAAATAAATATTTTTTAACTTTTAGTATCTAATATTTAGCTTTCATTTCATGCTGGAAAGAATGAGGGTTGTTAGAAACATGCTATGATTATGGATGAGTGTTCACTCTTACTTATGCTAAGTAAAATCTAACAGCAACATGGTCAAGGATTTGGGAGTATCAGGAGTTGTCTTTTTTAGAACTTTTGACCATGAGGATTTCTCCTTTTGTCCCTTCTCTTGCTACTTTAGCACAGCCTGATGATTCTTGTCACTACAGCCAGTGTGTCTCTGCTGGAGGTGACGGTGATGAAACTCCAAAGACTTTTCTGACTGTTATTGCCTCCAGGCCTGAAATGAAGGGAGGCTGCAGACAACTGGGGCAATGTCATTAGAAACTCATCAGCACTGGTTGTTAATGAACCATTTGATAAAGCAGAAGGAATTCTCTCTGCTGTTTGCACTAAGCACAACAACAACAACAAAAAGGGCAAGGGTGAAGGTTTGGATGCAAAAATACTCCTCCTTGCAGGAGCAGTGTGAATCAGCTGCAGTTTGTTTTGTTATCATGCACATGACCTGGTGTAAGGATAGGCAGGGTGAGCAGGGATTTTGCAGATGACACTTCTATATTGATTTTATAAAATAGTGCTGGTTCGTGCTTAGTTTGAGCTGCAAAAGCTGCAGTGTGAACTACTTGAGTTCTGGCTCTTTACAACAGAGAATTGTGAGGCTAAATAAGAATTCAGTTCTTTACCTTTGATAGCTGATTTTTGCACCTGAAATCCCAGAGTTAACAGTTTGGTAAGTTTGTGCTCACGCATAGGTATGTATTCACTTATAAAATCTATTTTGTCCAAAAGTCCATCTTATATCCATAGAAAACTATCAACAGATTTTATAAACATCATTGGTTTGTTCAGCTTTTATTTCTCTTCTGCTTAAGAGCAGGTTACACTTAGGACTGATGTGTGAGCTCAAAAGGCTTTTCTTCTTTTATAGCCCCCAAGGGTTTTTTTTCACCAGCATACTTCCCCACCATTTCTTGATTTGTCTTTCTTTTTCCTAGTCACTCTTGTCATGTAAGTTTTTATTTAACTCTTAGTACTACCTTGTGCACATATTCTTTTCCCTTTTCCTCCCTCCACCTTCTCACATCATTCATGCATCCCCATTGCATCCTATTTCAGCCCATACACTTTTTCCTGTCTTTTTATTTCCCCACACCTTTGTTTTTCTTCCATTCAGCTGGGAAAATAATGTTCTTTACACCTAAGGAAGCAGCTCTTTACTAATGATGGTGAAGTTTCAGCTTGTATATTCACATATATGCTGGAAACAACAACATAGTTAAGGGCCACTTACTATTTTTCTAGGGAGAGGATCTTTAAATTAAGAGGCTTTCCTAAACATTCTATGTAATGTAAAATGATTTAGCTTAAAATTACTCAGAACATGAATTGCACAAAATATTTTTCAGTATTTGGATGGATTATGAAGCCTCACCTTATATAGCTTAATTGTTACAATTTCTTTTTTGCATTTGTATGAACTGCCAAGGTTTATAATGTGTGTATTCACTTCAATATTAAGCTCTTGACTGCTTCACCTTATTTTATTGTCCTTTGCAGTGCTATGTTAATGGCAAGCATAGCAACACCACTTGAAGAGATTTGTTTGAATGCTACCCATCATATGATCCTTACTTAAAACACATTTTAGCCTATTTTTGGAAACTTTAAAAATGCAGACAATGCTCCAAATTCATATTAGAAGTAGAAAGTGGATTATCAGATTATTTTGGCCAATAAAAGATGCAATCCTTTGCTGGAAAGAAAGAGAAACAGCATCTGAGCTGGGATGTAGATGGTTAAAAGAAGTGGTGGTAAGAATTAAAAGGAAAAAGAGAGTACAAAAGGAGTATTTCTTGTGAACTACCAGAGCCTTCTACCTAGTATTTTCACAAAATATAGTCTTGATGGCAAATTTTGAATCTTAATGAAATTATGATTGTAAGAATACCAGTATAAAAATTTTTGAGATAATAATTTCTGAGGTTTTTTTTCCCATTCCACTCTCAACCAATAAGAAGTCAAAGGACATTTTAAGAGAAGCTCATTAAAATCAATTGCATTTGAAAAGACTATCTACATTTCAGGGGTTGCTTCAGGTTCTGCCCCTATGGATATACCTTATCTGTGTTTTCAGAATTGCTGAAGCCAAAAAGTGTAGCCTGTAAGTTTGAGTGAACTTTCTTCACCCAATTTCAAATCTGCTTGAACTTAGTGACTTTGTATATTTGATTTAAGCTTCTTGGAGATTGCACTCAATAAAGGAGAAGAGTACAGGTGAAGGGAGAAGAGACAGAAATATCTAAGAAAAAAAAAAAAAAAGCTTGATATATATATATATATATATATATGCCACATGTGAATTACTTGCTTCTTTTTTAGTATTTTCTGTGTTTTGCAGCATAGAAGTTTTCTGTGGGAAAAAAAAAATTAAATCAAGTAGTCATTTTTGGTCTTAATAGAATCATGCATAATCTGTTTTTTCCTTCATCAGCTGCAGCCTTAGCAGACAACTAGATCATGATTTATTTGTCCAGCCTTGCAAGGTATTTTTCCAAAAGTGAATCATGGTATGCCAGAAGACACTTGAAATGGAGTGATCTATGTTGTTGTTCTCTTATTGTCTATTAGAAAGCCTGTCCGTTCCTGATTTTAATCACGCCCACTTAGTGGTCAAGCTAATTCACCCTGCCAGCCAGATGATCTAGTTTGGTGTCCACTGCTGTTATTAGAGACTGGAGGTCAAACCTTTTATCTATTTTTGCCAAACTCAGTGGGACACAGTTTCTTGCTGGGAATCTTTGGAAGGAGGTGATAAATCTTATTGCTAATATCCCAGTAGGTAGTAACGTGTCTTCCTGCAGGCATATCTTCAAAATTTTTCCAGGCTCTGTGAACATGAATAAAATCTTTTGAAAATCTTGTGGGGATTTTGTTTTATTTTTATATCTGTCATAAAAGTATCTCAGCTTAGAGCCTAATTGTGAACTGTCAGCACAGTCTCCCAAGATTTTGTGTTAATTTTCACGTCCATAAAAAAAAACCCCTGTAATTGAATTATGCTAACAATTTTATGCTTGCTTGTGTGGACAGGTAGTTTTTTGTGGCATAACCAGTCTACATTGCTTGTAATAGTTTGGTAATATGCCAGAACCCACTAAAATACAATGCATGTGGATTTGGGGAATGCCACACTACAGAGAACTTGCTTTGCCTAACAGTAATTCTTGGATGGTGAAGAGCAGTGATTTCCCATCTAGGATCTGAATTGATGGACACAGACAGAGAGATGTGGTCAATGACTCTCTGTCCAGATGCAGCCCAGTAATGACTGGTGTCACTCAGGGCTCGGTCTTGGGACTGGTGCTCTTCAATCTCTTCATCAGTGACAGAGAGAGTGAGATCAAGTGCACCCTCAGCAAATTTGTAGATGACACAAATCTGAGCAGTGTAGTTGACACACCTGAAGGACGAGATGCCATTCAGGGGACCTGGACAAACTTGAGAAGTGGGCCCATGAGAGCCTTGTGAGGTTCAACAGGTCCAAGTGCAAGATGCTGCACCTGGGTTGGAGCAATCCCAGACATGAGCACAGACTGGGAGAAGAACTTATGGAGGGCAGACCTGCAGAGAAAGCTTTGAGGGCTCTGGTGGACAGGAGCTGGCAATGTGCACTCATGGGAAGGGAGCCAGCTGTATCCTGGGCTGTATCAAAGGAGGGGTGGCCAGAAGGGTGAAGAAGGTGATTCTCTCCCTCTTCTTTGCCCTCATGAGACCCCACCTGGAGTGCTGCATCCAGCTCTGATGTCCCCACAACCTATTAGAGCAGGTTCAGAGGAAGTCACAAAGATGATCAGAGGTCAGGAGCACTCTCCTATGAGGAGAGGCTGAGAGGGCTGGGGTTGTTCAGCATTGAGAAGAGAATCTTTCCTCCAGGGACACCTCACTGCAGCCTTTTAGTGCTTAAAGGGGGCTTATAAAAAAGAGAGAGGGGACTTTTACATGGGCAGATAGTGATAGGAAAAGGGGGAACAGTTTTGAATGGAGATATTTAGGTTTGATTTGAGGAAGAAATTGTTTACTCTGAGAGTTGCAAGGCATTGAAAGAGATTACACAGAGAAGTTGGGAATGCCCTATCCCTGGAAGTGTTCAAGGCCACGTTAGACAGGACCTCGAGCAACCTGTGGGTGGCATCCTTGCTCATGCAGGGAGTTTTGAAGATCTTTCAGGTCCCATGTAATCCAAACCACTCTATGATTCCAGGATTTGAAATCCTGTGGAGAACAGTACATGACTTTTGAGCTGGCTGCAAAAGGTGATTTGAAAGAAGCTTTTATGTCACACCACAGTTTATGTGAAATTTGGCATTTATGGGTCAAAACAAATAAAGCCACCTGTGTACAACTGTAAAATGGCTTATGCTTTGCTTTGTCTCTAAGCATTAATTTAAGATCTAAGGTTCACATTGCCTAGAGCCTTTGTGGACACCATGAAAACTTGCTTCATTTTTTTTCTGTTATTGAGCTGACAGCCAGATTAAATGTTGATTGTAAAGTTCTTTCCTTCTCCCTACTACTGCCCTTACTGCATCCTGGCCAAATGAAATTACATGGTTGTGTAATAGAGGTTTATACCTTTATAGTATAACATTATAATATATTCATATTATATATAAAATTCAAAACTTACTATATAGATTTATTATAATAAAAAGGCATTGCAAGATTAAAGATCTTTTAAAAGAATGTATTCATTGAAATTGTCATACCATTAGAAATCTTGCAGTCCCCATGGAGGGCCCAGTTGGGGTAGTCTACCCACATGCTTATTGTACCTTGCAGACTAACGAGCTCCGATTCACACGATCTAATTAATTGCTTTTAATTGTAGCTGTTTTAGCAGTCCTCAGCTTTGGTTTTTCTTACATGCTGGTTACTGTGCAGTCAGTATTTGAGGGTCACCCCTTGGTTTTCTGGTGGGTTTTTTTGATTGATTGGTGGGGGGGTTTTGTGTGTTTGGTTGGTTGGGTTTTTTTTTTTTTCTTTGTTTGCCAAAAGTGTCTCTATAACTATCACCTTCCCATTCTCCACACAGATGCATCTTTTGCACTAGTTCATTTTCCCTTTACAAGGTCTCCTCTTCCACCAACAGTACAAAAGAAGAACCAGTTCAGGAATTACAATTCACCACTCTGTCCACATTTAATAATCAATGATGAGTCTTTCACAGTCACAGCAAGATCTTTGGAATACCTTTTGAAGAAGAAAGAGGCAATGAGCCAGGGTTCCTATCTCAATTCTTTTAGCTCAAACTGGGGATAGGCATTGAGTTTGCCTGCAATCTCTGAAAAGGAGGAATTTTTTAATGCTTTTTCTTTCAGCAGAGGATTAGTTGGTGACATATTCTATCCAAATATAAGAAGAGAGCTCTGATTCCATTTCTTCTCTGATAGGAAAACAGCCAGCCTGGTGGACAACAAGCAACTCACTGCAGCTGTTGCTGTTCTAGTACTACATTTTTTGAACTGAGTCCAGAGAGGCTCTTTTTGTTTTTTTTTGTTTCAACTCTGTTCCATAATTGAAAAGTGAAAAACAAATTTTCTATCTCTCCTTTCCTATAATTCTTCAAAGAATTCTGCAGTGCAATGTGTAGAACACCCACGGCACTGTATCCTAAACAACAATTAGCTCTGAGAAAGAACTGTAACCATGTTACAAGAACATGTAACCCATTTTAAAGCATCAAGGAATACAAATGCTTTTTTTCTAAATTATTCTTTATTATGATGTAATTTCTTAATTTTGATTTTGCCTTAGCATGTGCTGAGAAACTCCAAGTAGATTGCTGTATTATGCATTGATTTTCTTCTATTAATTCCTGCTGAGACAAATATTAGAACATATTTAATACCAATACACATTTACTCAATGTATATGTTCATATAAATACTAAAAGCAATTGTTCTCACACTTCTATATTATAGACTGAAAAGGACTTGAAAGAATGCTTTTTGGAACATATGCTCTTCTTTTCTCCACCAATCAAAAGAATTTGCTTTAATTATTTTTAAAATTAAGTTCATAAATGTATGTAATGGCTTTTAAGAGTAACTTTTTGACAATGGACGTTCAGGATGGAGTGTAATTCCTTGGGTACATTTTTCCTGACCTGGTTTATAGTGACAAAGGAGAAATGTCCCAGTTCTGTTGCCAGCATATTTTCTGACCTTGGTCAAACTGCTTAAATTGTCTGAGTGAAATCCTACCCCTACTAAAGTCAAGAGGATTTTTGCTATTTATTTGAATGGGGCAAAGATGTCACATTTGAATTCTGAATTGTTAATAAGAATGGGATAACATGTATCTAACTCTCACAGCTCTTGTGAAGCTAATTAATCAGCAGAGTACTTTGGGATTCTCAGAAGTATAATAGAAGCTGCAAGTACTATTATTTATTTGTCATGTAATTGGAAACCAGCAAGGTAAAAAGTCATTGATAAAAATCCACATCACAAGGTCATTTCTTTCAATGTTGCAAATCTCTTCTTCAATCAAGAGCTTTGTAACTGATGAAAAGTACTGCCTAATCATAACATTATCAAGTCAATTTAATTGGTGCTCTGGCAGCACATGAGATCATAATGAAGTCATTTTTGCTAGTTACAGGCTTAAAAATATTTTTATAGCACCGTTCATCCTAGTGGAAACTTTAAAGGCCTTGCAGAAGGGATTAAGGTTTTCTGCCTCTGTTATACAACTGCCTTTGTGTGGTAGATACCAGCTGTTTTAATCATGACTAAGAAAACCACTGGTAAGCATGATATTACTGTGTTTATATTTATCCTTTATACCTATTACATAGTTTGTGCCTTTAAAATTAATGTTCAGATATACCAAGGTAAAAAAGTAGGACTTTTGGACTAGAAGGGCTCTGATTTTTTCACATTTGAACACTGGTAGTTGTCCCTGTTGCCAAACCACAGATTTTTAATATACCCCATGCCTTGACAATCCCATTTTTGACAACAGAAAGGTCTACTTGATTTTTTCCACAATACTCTGTTTCCCTTTGTCAGAAACTTAAAGCTCCAAAACTGATATTGGCCTTCACCAGGTGAAGGTTTGGAGCAAGAATGGTTGGTTAGGTTTCTATCAGCACGCCCTGTTACATCAAGTGGATTGCTTAATTTACCGTGGTGTAAGCTTCTGTATTGCAACAGATGGAAATAATGTCATTTGTCTTTTCTTTGCCCCATCTCTTTCATAGCTGGAATGACTGAGAGCTGCTTTGCCAGTACCAGGGTCCTCCTGCCTGCCATCTCTCCCCTCCTTGAAGAGCTGGATGCTGTGGCCACAGGTCCCTGCAGTGAGCTCCTGCCACTGACCACCTGCCATGGCTTGTGGCCAGTGAAGGGCAGGCTGTGATTGCAGCTCTCTCACCACTTGCTGCTTTAGCAAGCATCTGACTAAAAAGCTCATTTTTAATGCAGCTTTCAGAAAAAGCAGCAAAGGCAAAGCGGCCAAAAGGCTAAAATGCTGTGGCTCAAGAAGTGATGGTGTTTATGAGGAAGTGTTTTAAATCAGCACCTTTCCTGCCTGGTTTTTAATTTCCATCTCCTTACTTCCCTCTCTTATCTGTGAACTCCCTCTTTGATGTTGACCAAGCTGCACAGGCCACTTTTAATCAGTTGTGCCTGAGTGTGTCTTGGGTACTGGAAAGCTGAGATTTTTCCCTCTCTGATGGAAAGCAGGGAATTGTGGCCTCCTGAAGCCCAGCTGTGGCACTGAGCACCGGCCAAGCAAGACTCCTTTCCACTGCACTTTATCCAGGGAAAGGTGAGAAAGAGTGACTAGCAAAGGAACTCCTGTGACAGTTTTACAGGTGCAGATGTTTTGTCTTTTAGGCAAAACCTCTATGTAAAGAGGGGAAAAAAAATGTGGCAAGAACCCTGATAGATAAGGCCAAGTACCATAGGAAATAAAATAATGAAAGACAGACAGCATTTTCTTCCATTTTCCCTTTAGTACCACAACCACATCCTTACTCATACTGAAGTGCATTCTGTATGGACACCACTCTGATAGTGAGAACGGATACTAGTGAGTGTAAAAAGTAGCTTTTCAGATGCAATGGTTTAAAGGATCTTTCCATGTAACATTTGTAAAGCAATGAATATGGTGCTTAGTTTCATTGCCTTGTTCTCTAAGCGCCAGCCACTTGTCAGTCTCACCACACAAGTCCCCTAGTGCCATCAGACTCTAGCTTAGCACAGCCAGTGCCTCAGTTTGCTCATAAATACAAATAAAACCAATAATTCCACCCTGCCTCTCCCCAAAGAGAACTCCTGACAGGTTCTCAGGAAGCAGAGAACAAATCACACCTACATCTGGGCAGATCTTTGCTTAAGATGTTCCTGGATAATCTTAGAAAGTATATGTATTAATAGAATTATTTTTTTAATATTATGAAGAAAATGTGACCAGTACTTATGAACTTTATCTGAAGACACCCCAAACGACTTCCATGCATTTGCAGGGGACTAAATCTCCAGTTCTCCCAAAGATTCCCAGCTGCCATACTGAGTGCCTGCAACTGCTGTGTGCACTTCTGACAAGTCTTTCACGTTCTCTCATTCTTTGCATTGATAAAATTAGCCTAATTTTAGTCTGAAGCTTATTTAAGGACTTTGAGCTCATTGTCCCATAATTATCCTGGGATAAAATCAGATGCCATCTAAAGTTTAGGATTTAGATGTGCGAGTTAACTTCAAATCTCAGTTTAGGCCTGTTAAAAACTTCATTTTGATGACATTCGTCCCCAGTTAATATTGTGATGAGTTTGGATTTTCTGTTTACCTCAATCCACCCCAAAGGTAACAGGTTTATCTTGTCAGTAGTCTTTCTGGTTAACTCTGCAAAGGAAGTAACAACTTTATTGTAGATGCAGCTTGAGGAGTGATGGTCTTTGCTGGGTGATCTCGTGGAGATGAGATGTGCTGCTGTGCTTGCCAGTCTTATTTGGAAATGAAGTGAAAGTCAGACTATTTTTACAGAGGAAAACTGATAAAAAAAGACAAATTTAAATCTTAGGTGTGGGTAGAACAACTAAGTGTATTTTGTTACCCTGCATTTTTGTTTTTTCAGATGTATTTCTTTTCAAACTTTGCTACAGGATTTAATCAGAACTCATCAAAAATCAAATTTTCCATTTTCTTGGCTCTAGTAGGCACCTAATTTTTTTGTGCACTTGGAAAAGGAATGCATGAGAACTGCAAGTGCACATACTGCACTTAATTTGCTAGCTTAATTTTCTGGCTTAATATTTTCACCAGTCAACAGGGTTCCTTGAGTTTCTGCAGGTTTCTAATCACAACAGGGTGGGAAGAATGATTTAAGTCGCCTGCCTTACAAATTTGAGGAAATAGCATGAAAATATTTTAACAGTACTCACATGCAGCTCAGTAGCCATGTACAGAACTTTATAGAGGATGACAATATTAGCCAACAGTCAAGACAATGGTCTGAGAAAAACCCTTTTTATTTCAGACAAAGAGAGGGGAAGAGCATTGTGTAGGGGAGTGAAATTTCAGGGCAGCAGCTCCACTGAGGGCTTGTTAAATCTTTCATTTGGGCCATTCACCTGCTGCTTATAAGCAATGAAAATAGTAGACAGCAGATGTGAAGGCTAGGAGGGGCCATAATGATGTGAAAAACAAGTTGGGTGACTATACACAATCAAGAGAAGGATTGAGACTTACTTTTTTGTATTCGAACCCCCCTCCCTTCCCATGTTATTATAATCCCAAACATTTCAAAAACTTCCTTTCAAAACAAAATGAATAAAAATATGAAAAATAAAATTAATAAATAAGCATTCCCCGGTTTTTTGAATAACTGAAAAAAGGTGATCTTTAACATGACGATTCTTGATCCTTGGATAACTCTCATTAACATTCACCAAGACTGGAATATGACCCTCTGATTATGTGAGGTTTGGAATACATAAATTTTCCCAAACACAGATGATGAAAAAGTGTGTTTATTTTGACCACCAGGATGTAGGTTGGATTTTCCTATATTTTGTCACCCCCAAATCAGACACCTTGCTGATGTTGTCTCCCATAGAAATGTTTGTGTTTTAATTTAAATCAGACAATAAGAGAGTTTGAGATCTGCTAAATTAGGAACAAAAGAAAAGGCTTTGTGCTCTGCTGCCTATAGTCTAACCATTATGGTTGTAGTAATGTGCTGTGAGAAGCCATTGGCATGCTAAAAATACACTACTTTAACAATAATCCATGCATAAAAGAGCCTGAAAGGAGATATGGCATATACCTAATGAATTCTGGACCTTTTCCATGCTTACCATTTATAGGATTTGAAAATTGCCAACCCATCTTAATATGTTATAATGTTTAAAGTTTAACAAACAAACAAACACCACCCCCCCCAAATTAATTCAGCAATAGTAGCATGAATTGAATGTTCTATGTGGTAAATGACTGAAGGTTTGTTTCTTTTTTATTAAAAAAAAACAACCCCCAGATTTTATGCATATATATATTTAAAACAGATGCATGGTTGTAAATACAGGGTAGTTGTAATATTCCAAGCACATATTTAGGGACTTCCTCCCTTTTCCAAATCTCACTCAAGTGGAACATACACTCATTTCTGTAACAAAAATTCTTTCTACTCTATTGGCAAAATGAATAGCATCAACTCAAAATATTTAAAAATTTAGTCACATCCACATCTCGCAGCCTATAAGGAGCTTTCACGCTTTTGGGCTCGCTTTAGATCTTTAATACCCTTTCCTTTTGTGTCAAGGAGCTCACGAGGCGTAAAGAAGCACTGATAAACCCACTTAGATCCCTTCCTGGGCCGTCACCTCTCCCTGCCAAGCGGCTTTAGGTGGTAACTGATCTGTGACAGGCTGCCAGTCAAACAGAGCATTTCTGAAAGCTGACACAAAAGACTGAGCGCCGGAGAAAGGAGAGGGAAATAAGAAAAGAAACCAAACTGTATCAGCGTCTCTCCGCCGGCCGGCCCCCTCCCGCCCGCAGGTTCACGGCAGGGGCAGCCGCAGCCCCGCGATAGCGATCGGCGGCCGCGCCCGCTCCCGGCCCTCAATAGCGGCCCGAGGCAGAGTGACAGCCGGGCCGCGGCCACACGGGCAGGCTGTCAGCGCCGCCGCTTCCCGTGGGAGCGGGGAGAGGGAGCCGGGGGGGCAGCGGCCGAGGGAGCGAGCGAGGGAAGGCGGGAGGAAGGGAAGGGCCGCCCGGCGACTCCCTCAGGCCGCGCTCCCGGGAGAGCGCCCGGGGACCGGCCCCCTTCTCCCGGCCCCCTTCTCCCGTCCCCCTTCTCCCGTCCCCCTTCTCCCAGCCCCCTTCTCCCGTCCCCCTTCTCCCGTCCCCCTTCTCCCAGCCCCCTTCTCCCGTCCCCCTTCTCCCGGCCCCCTTCTCCCGGCCCCCTTCTCCCGGCCCCCTTCTCCCGGCCACCGCCTGTCCCGGCAGCGCGGGGGGACAAACATCTGCAGCCGCGCATTACGGTGTGCTGCCGGAATGGACCGACAGCATGTCTACCTCCGGGGCTTCTCTGAGAGACCTCACGGCACATTTCTAAAGGGGGGATACGAGGGGAAAGCTGCGAGGGAGCTGGAGAGGGCAGGGCAAGGGGTGATAGCTTTAAACTGAAAGGAGAGGGATTTGGGTAAAGTATTAGGCAGAAATTCTTTACTGTGAGAGTGATGAGACATGGGAACAGGTTGTCCAGAGAAGTTGTGGGTGCCCTGTCACTGGGAGCGTTCCAGGCCTGCTTGGGACCTGGTCTAAGTAGATTTACATGGCAGGGAGCTTGGAGGTGCATTCTTTTCAAACCAAACAATTCTGTGGCTCTATGACTGTATTAATGTGTAATAAGGGAAGAGCAGTGAAACACAATAGCAGAGAGAGTGGGACCCTTGGAACATGTGCCTTTCAAGTCCTCTTCTCCTCCGTGTTTTTGTACACCTACCTGCGTATGTCTTGTAATGGTATGAATGAAAAAAAATCTACCAGACAAGACCCCACATTTAATGTGGACCTTGAAGTTTTAATGGTTGTTTCATCTGAGAAAAAATTAAATATTTTTTGAAATGTGTTACTGACTTGGTGAAACTTGCTCAAAATGATCCTGCTGGCTCTCTTATGAGAACAATTGGAAGAACTCTGAAAATCCTCAGCTCAGGTCTCTGGAGCAACTCCCTCTAGCATTTCTCACTCCTTATCTCCCATACTGTGGGAGTCTGCTGGTTGCAGCAGAAAAGTCACAAGCTCTTGTGACTTTCTTGGTCATTCTTGGGTTATTTGGTTATTTCTTGGTTATTCTTGGGTTTATTTGAGGGTCTATGATGACCTTCAAAACCAAACAGAATGGAGTGCAGCTTGCCTTGGATTAGCTCCCACAGTTTGAATGTGCCAGTGTGGTCACAGGAGCTGTTGGTGTAGTAGAGAGGGCTCCTGGCTGCCCAGGTGCCCCACCACCATGGAAGTCAATGAACTGCTGTACAGGTGGAGTGCTGACCCCACATCACACATTAGTCCAGAGAGCAGGATCAGGCATTTCAGAACACAAGGTCTTCTGTGTTTTTTTCCCATCCCTGGAATATTTCTTTCCATATTTGTATGAGGTGGAGTGGAAAAATTAAGTCAAATGGCAGCATTATACCCTCCAAGATCCCAGAGTATCTTAAGATCATATGCTGGAAATGTAAGAAGTGACTTTACACTGCCCATCACTCCATTTAGTATCTGACTTATTATCCAACTTAGTAACTTTGAGCAAATCATCTATTAGCAAGAAGAAATATATGCTCTTTTTCTAGTTTAAGATCCTTCAACTTGGACTAAGTTGTGCAAACATGTACCGAGAACAGATTCAACAAAATTTGAGTCTTTTAAATCTAAAGTGATTTCTCTTAGTCTGTCATGAATGGAGAATTATTCTAATTATTCTGCACTCAAGAGGAATTTAGTCCTTAGTGAAGCACAAAGTCTCAGCACACTAAGCCTTGGTTTATGCTGATGCCTTTATGCAGAGGGGGATACTCCCACTGGCAGCAGTTTTCCATTGTAGCTCTGGTATATGAGAGCAGAGGAAGCATTCAACAGCCTCTGCACCAAGGGGATATGTGGAAAACCCTTTTCAGCTCGTCTCCCATTCTGAACTGCTCTCTCCCTGTGATCCCACCAAACCACAATCCTTCCTTTTTCAAATTCTGTTATCTGATGGGTGGATCTGGTAAATAGGGGAATGCATTCTCCACTTAGAAAGGAAAACAGTTTTCATTGCTTATGTCTTAAGGGCTGTTGATTTATGGGGAGGTTTTTTTTTTTGGTTTTTTTTTTTGTTTTTTTTTTTTTTTTTTTTTGGTTCAATCATGGAAATGACAAAAAAAGAGTGCTTTTTTCCAGAAAAAAAACTACAGCAAAACCAAATGAGAGGGGCTGATTTTGACCTGGAAATAATTCTTTTTAGTTCAAAATCTTCTCAAATTAGTATTGAAAAATGGTATTTAAAAAATTTGTTACCACATTTTTGAATTTTAGGACATTAGGCAGGCTGGTTTTTCAAACATATTAAGAGGTTGAGGTGAATCCTAAAGGGAAATCTATGAAGATATTATTAGAGCCTATTGATGTTATACACTTTTTCTGACATTATTTACCTTTTTCTCCTCCTAGCCTGAGGCTTCTGGAAAGGCTGAAGGCAGCTGATTTCACATAGTTTCTGAGTGTATAAAGGGCATTTTTAATTACTGGATTAAACTGCTCAAAACATAACAATAATCTTCAACACTAAGGAGGGTGAAATGTTATCTACGGATTAAGAGTTCTAGATTTTTGTCATGTCATGAACATTTCGAAGTTTTGGCTCAAAAATTATAGAAGTCATCTCACTACTACAAAAAATAGTTGTAGTAGCATTAACTGATCTTCTCTTTTATTTGAGAACCTTGTCTTACAGAACAGTGCTGAACAACAGCTTCATTGAAGTTAGGAACACATTTCTCTCCCATATGGTTTATTTCAAGAGGTAATTTCAATAGGTAATTTCAATGGGTATTTCAGAGTAAAATGCTATTGTAAGCTAAAAATAAGATTATTTCCTGAAATAAAATAAAATAAAACATTTTTAAATGCCATTTAAGACTGCAGGTAAAATGATGAAGAATTTAGGCATTGGAAAATACATGCTTATTGGTCTCATCTTTTTCTGACTGGATCTAGATGTAATAATAAACACTTAGTTTCCCACTTGAAGCCGTGACTGCAGTTCTTCTCCTAACATTTACAAAACAAGTTTGCTTTCAAACTTCATACGTAGAGTATGTAGGAAAGGAAAGTAACGTGGTAGGAAATAGTTAAGATTCATCTCAAACATACAATTTTGTGTCCAACAGTTGTGGTTTGGTCCTCAAGCTTTGTCAGACATTTGTCCAGTTACAGATACTTCAGTTTCATTATTTAAAGGATTCTGGAGATGTTTAGTGTCCTTTTATATTTTTGAGAAAAGAGGATGCATTGTTTAAAATGCATTTAGGACTATTTCCTGTCAGTCTGCACCACAAGGGGCTAAATTAGTTTTATAAGCCTGAGAACATTATGGTGGATATTTGTAAGCACTTTTGCTGTCTGACAGTGAGCCTGGCATAGTATGAGATAGAAACCTACAAATACCTTTTCTTTTTGTGTGAGATTTTGTAAGGGTTTATAGACATCATAGTCTCCACTAAATTCACACGAAGTCACACATCCACTAAGTCTTGAGGCTAAGCTATAACCCATGGGGAGCAGAACAGAATTCTTATCATAGATCACATGAGCTCTGGTAGAACTAAAAACATTCAAGGGTCTCTGCATTGGTTTATATCACATTAATATTCCATAGATATGTCCTATCCCTAGAAACAGACCTGACTGTCAGTGTCTCAGGTAGAAAATTTAAAATTTTCTAATTTTAGGATACTGTAATTTAACAGAGGAAGAACATGAAGCAATATTAGTGATTTATAAAACCTCATCCTTGGAGATATTCAGATATTGACTGTACAAAATCCTGAGCAACTGATCTGTGCTGGTTCTCTGTTGAATTAGGGGTTGAACCAGATGAATTCCAGAAGTTCCTTCCCACATAAAATTATTTTGGTATGCTGTACATTGGAGAAGCTACTTGTAGGTGGTAAAATCTAAAATAATGGCAGCAAGTCTTATCTATTTGTGACAGAAGTTGATTATGCTGTCTGGGGCTTTTCCATCCATCACTGCATCACCTGCATGAAACCAAAACAACTTCTGTGTGATTTTAAAGCCTGAGAGAGACATTTGGGGTCACCTAATCTGATTGATTTCATCCACCTACTTGTTTTTCATGCACCAGTGTTCCCCAGCATCATCAAGGTCTATTTGAACTTGTGTCGATGGCTTTCTAGCACCTGGATAGAACTGAATAGAATGCTTTCAGAACTGAATGTTGAAACCTCATCCTACCTGAAATGTCACTTGCTGCTTCTTATGTATCTCACACTGTTCTGTCTCTGTTTCAATAAAGAAAAAACTTTTGAGTTTCTATAGACTGCAGCTCTTATGTGATCACCCACAAGGAAGGGTTTATGGTTTGGCCAGTGGGATTGGAAAGGTGGTTGCATGTTATACAAAACTGAGAGGCATCACAAGTGACAGGAGTCTGTTTTACACAGCAGGACATCTTGCATGGCAGCAAAGGGTCTACTGGGTCAACACAAGACCTGTCTTTCTCAGGGGACTTTAAAACCTAAGCTACTTGCAAGCCTAAACTCGGCTAAATTTTATATAAAGCTATATAATTTGCAAACTTAAACTCATAATAATTTAAGTTTGGATTGGAAACATATTACTTCTTTGATTTGGCTTAAACATTGTCTTCTGATTTTAATTAATAAAACTTAAGACTTTTGAAAACTAGCATTCACACCTTGAAAATCATCTTGCAAACTAAGGTTGTCCAGAGGTTTACTGAATTTAGGAAAATATTTGTAGATAAACAGAAGGCAAGGATAAAAAGAAAAAAACCTCACTCACCTCTAGTATTTTCAGCAATGCTGTCATGCCAGAAAACCTAGGATGGGAGAAATAACAGCTAGGCTCAGTTGGGAAGGGTAGAACGCTGTTCTGTTGTGGTTGGGCTCTTCATACTTCTGAAGTTATAGTGTTTTCATTTAAAACCTAAATTGGATTTCTAGGCATGTATGGTACACGCCAATTTAAAATTATTGAAGTTCTTCATAGTGTTAAGAGTGCTTCAGTTTGAAAGAGTGAGGCTTTCCTGCAAATGCCAAGTAAATTGCTCTGCAAGTCCAGAATCTTTGATCACCTCTGAATTGAAGTACTTATGAAAGATGTTGCTGTGTTCTAATAATTTTACAGCTCTTTCTGATTCATATGCCTAGAACCTCAATCATTTCCAAATTGAAGAGCTCTCATTATTTTGAAGTTCTATGTGCAGTATAAAATGATTTAAGATTATTCTGCAGCTTTTCATTTTTTTATTTTGTGAAAAATGAAACTTTATTTTTTCTTTTTTAAAGACTAGCTATTTGCTCTGCAAGCTAGGAGACATTATGAGCTAATTCCAACATTTCATGTTTAAAATGGAAATTGAACCAAATTCTCTCCAAATAGCAATGATGATGGCTGGGGGAAAAAGAAGGAAAAAAAAATCCCTGCCTGAAAAGCCGAGAAAATACAAAGTAAGAGGCTGTCAGTGATCCTTTCTGGGAAAAGTGTGAAGAACAAGAAACATATTGTCAGTGTTCAGATGCGGTCAAGGTGAAGTGGGGAGACTGAATGAAAGTTACAACAATGTGACAAAAGAGAGACACAGATCCATTTAGTCTTGGAAGGAAGAGAGCAGGAGGCACAGAAGGCTAGTTCACATATTGCTTCTAAGCTGATTTTTGCTGTCATTTTATCATACAATTTCAGAGGGAAATGATGTATGCCCTTTTGTATCTCCTGACTTTGTCTTTTAAGAATAACACTTCGTTTCTTTCTCACTAGAGACCTTGTTCCTTTTTAGCACATGGCAGTCGTATATTGTTTATAAGTCACATAGCTTTCTGAAGAAAAGCTTCATCACTATTTCTTGGTAGCAGTAGAGATTTTTCATTTGTTTGTTTATTTTTTTCTTTTCCCCAAGCACATGCTCTGAATGGTCTTTGTTCCCAGCGACTCATTATTGAAGAACAAACAAGTGCAAAAAATAAGTGTTCTGGGGGGAGGAAGCACACCAACCTGCTAGGGATCCCTATGACTGCACCCTACCTTGCTACGAGTTGCACACAAAAATCTCCCTGCTTACTTCCCACCTGGAAACCCTCACCTGCACCTTCTGGTGCTGCCATGGGAGCTAGAATGGGAGCACCCCAAAAGAAAAATGAGAAAATTAAGCTAAAAAGCATTCTGATCTATGCGGAGTAGAGTTTTGCTAATGTGTGAGAAGAAAAAGGAATTAGGGAACTCACCTGCCATTGCAGAAACTTCAGCAGTAAGGCAGAAATTGGTGTGGAGACAGGATGAAAAACAGATCAGAGCAGAGAGTTTTTAAAGAATTTCACAGTTGTGTTACTAAGGAAGTAGCCTATAAACATCTGAAAAATCTGGAGATTTCTAAAACAGATGTTGAAACAGAAAAAGAGACATGGTCCATCACAACATCATCACTTCCAATCACTTGAGAGAAAGAAATGTAATCTTTGTGTGTCATACCTTTCACTGAAAAGGTAGATCTGCATTTTTTGTTGTTTTCCTTGTTAAGAGCTCTGAGGCATCTCAGGAGATGGATATAGCTGCTGTGGGTTTGGGTCCCAGTTTACAGCTCTGCTCCTGACAGTGTTGTAGTGGGGCTTTTCTGCTACACCTCTTTTCCATACAGCACATGTTTATGTCTATGTGGTGAAGAGTTTGTATGACCTCAGAAGTCACAGTGGATTTACAGTGGGAGGGGCAGGAAGATGAACTCCCTTCAGACACCTGTGCTTTTGGGGATGTATCTTCCAGCACAAGAAAAGTGTGATTTCATAGCATTCTGAAGCCAGTAGCATCAGTTAAAACCTATCTTACCTGTGTGGAAACCAAATCTAGAAAAGCTGTTGTTGTTTAGGACATTGTGCTCTCCAATGTTTCCAGTGAATCATTCATCTTAAATATATTTATAAATAAAACTTACCAAGCTAAAAATGTAATTTGGAAATCTGTTAAGAATAATCAGGCTCAAAAACTCCTCCTGGACTTCTTGTGGCAGGTACCAGAACCTATAGGGAGAGTGATTTGTTTCTTTGCTGCTGTACAGGAAACATTAAGTGAAGCTGGTATTTCCTTTGTTCCTTGCTATTTAAGATTCCCCATTTTTAATTTTTGTTTTCTTTCTTTCTTTATCCACACTCCTCATATATCTAGTTTTTTTATTCCCTTTTTTCTTAGCTTTCCCCTGAACTCATGTTCCTTTTCATTTTCCCATCCCAGAATTTTTACTGTTTTCCATTTCTTTTGAATCTTTTCAATCTTTCCTGCAGAGACTGAAATTCCTTCAAAAACCCCTGTTATCCTTTTTTTCAGTAGCTCACTTCTGGCTAAAATCTAGAGCTGTTACAGAAGTTCCTGTAGGCACAAGAAAAGTTGCCAGGGTTTATCTTACTGTGATTCAAATGTAGGGTCATTGCATTTCAGCTTTCTGATTACCTGAGATCTTTGAGAGATTTTGGTGAACAATCTCTCTGTCTACTAAGCAATGCTCAAACTACAGGGTATATAAATAGTATTAATGTAATTTTCATATTTGCATAATCAGTAGTCTCACCCAGCAATTAGTATTTCACTAATAATATCCAAACAAACATAATTTCCCTAATTAAAGAAAACTCAATCAGAAATTATGCTTTATGGTACATAGTGGCCTGTTGGAGGATAGAAAATACTTAAGAGAATAAATATTCCTTTTACTAATTTGAGGATTAGTTCTTCTACTGAGTTTTCAGTTAAAAGGGTACAAAAAAGCAAGTCAAAAATAACAGGGTATTTTTTTTTTTAAAGATATCTCTTACTGTTATACAGCTTGGTGCTACATAACACCGAAAGTTTAATTATTAATTTTGGTTGTTTTTTAAGGTAATATTTATTCATGTCCTTTTAGCATATTCTGAATTTTGAGATATGCTGTTCCAAAAGTTAGTAGGTAATTGCTCCATTAGAGGTGTCGGTGCATTAGGACCAACACAAACTGGTGCATTTGGTCCTTCAGCTCCCAGGAATCTGTGGAAGACAAGCACAGACCATGGTGTTTTGGGCTGGTTCCTCCAACCTGTACTCCCTCATGAGGCACCAAATACCATTAATCACTGTTGTGCTGAGTACTCACAGACTGAAAAGTGCACCAGTACAAACCCCATTATATATGTGTTACATGTTACCCAGAGAGGAACTCTTAATCCTGGTTTGCTCTCCATAGCTGTTACAGGTACACTTGTAAGGAGTTTTCCTACAGGATCTATAAATCAAAAATTACCTTTTAGCTATGCCATATTTTAAAGCAATGTAAACATGTTAAAGTAAAGGTCTGTGTATTGTTGGTACTGCACGTGACTGCTTGCTGTGTTATGTGCAGAATGATCCATATGCCACCCATACTGAAACTAGTTATTAAATATGCTGGCTCAGTTTACTGGTAGCTCTAATACACTTCTGTAACGAGGCACTACTTGTAACATCAAAGCAGGGAGACATTAGCTCTTTTCCCCTATAGCCTCTGACCTGAAAGCTTTGCTTTTTATCTCTGTATAAAAGGAAAATATTCTTTTCTAAGAAGCCTGGCTGAAATGTGGATATTTTCTCCATTGTAGAATAAGAGCCTGTGAAAGTAATCTACAATTTTTCATCTTTTTTTCAGAGTATTGTTTCTTTTTGGACATCATGCCTCTTTGAGAGTTAAAATTCTTGCTTTCAAGTAATAGTGACTGGGAAGTGCTTTCAGAATCCTGAGGGTACTTCTGTTTTCTGTAACCCCCTCAGCCTGAAGAAAGGTGATGGAATATTTCTATTTTTGAAAGAGCGATAAATTGTGTAAGAGAAAGAAAATAAAGTTTGAAAAATAGTTCATACACAAAATAATTAATAAGATGCAAATACAATTAATTGTACGCAGGGTTTGTAAGAGACCCAACATTTGGCAATTCAAAACTATATCTTATCTTGCAGATGTTTCCATATATTTTTAAAAAAATTAAACAAAATCATATAGCAAGTGATTTTCTCAAATATATTTGAACTTTTAAATTGATTGGATCATCTTATCTTTTAACCTTTATTTGTCTGATTTTATTGTGTAATCTAGCTTGTTTTGTTTCAGCTCAACATTTTAGGATTCTTGACCTTTTGACTTTTAGATTCTTAACTTGAGCTGTCTTAGAGAGGGGTTGGCATTCAGAAATAGCAAAATATACAATGCTAAAAATTTATTCTGATGTATGACCTGCACAATTACTTTTAAGTAACTGATCACTTGTTTGGAGGCAATCTCAAGGAAAGAAGTGCTGACTTAAATGAACATGGGTGCAGCAAACAGAAAAAGGAAAACCAAACATGAATGAACATGTCATATAAAAAAATGTAGGTATTTTGCTGCTTATAAAGATATTTAAATCCTAAATTTTTAATTATTTTCCAAATAATTTCCTAAACTCATGAGCACTGATTGTATTACAGGTACTGTAGAGTGTCATGCTAGCATGATCTGGACTCCAAGGTTTCTAATATAATCTGAATCTTCTTTTAGTACCTGTGTTTACTGCAATGACTTTTCTGAAAATCCAAGCAGGAAACAAAAGAATCATCTCAGTTCTTTTCCACAATTCCTGGTTTCTGAGATGGCATGAAGCATTATTCAGTCTATGGCACTTAACTCACAGTAGTGTTAAGTCAGTGATTGATTTAATGAAAAATCATTACATTTTGAATGCTTTAGGTGGGCCTTCTTATAAATATGAATAGTTCCTTGAGATGGGTGTTTTAATATTTAGCCTGATCTTAACTGCTTTTCTACACACTTCCTAAAAAATGCTTAGCCAGAGGAAGGGTATCACAGTCCAGTTGTGATATAATGGCCTAATTAAAAAGAAAATAAAGCTTCTCGGTTTTTTCTGTGAGACTTCATATGAATAAATAAATTTCAATCTTTCTTCTGCTGGAAAAAAAGATTAATCCCTTGTTTGGGTTTTTAACAAAGGTACATAATTTCATGATACTCACAGAAGTGCAAACTAGAATATACTTTTAAGCATAAATACTTTTAGTTACAAAATAAGGCAGAAAAGCATTAGTGTAAGCTTTAAAAAATATCTTATTACTTTTTGGTTTTAATATATTGTTTTTCTTCTTTGGCTTTTGATTATAACTTCTTGCAGAGTTAATTTTCATAATAGGAAGCATGTATGTGTTCTTAAGTTATACATATTTTGTCATGTTTATCATTTTACAATGTGCTAGACATAGTAGGAATTGTGTCCCTAAAATACTTTCCAGGAATTTTGTAAGCAGAAATGTAAGAAGGAGAAGAGAAGAGAAGAGAAGAGAAGAGAAGAGAAGAGAAGAGAAGAGAAGAGAAGAGAAGAGAAGAGAAGAGAAGAGAAGAGAAGAGAAGAGAAGAGAAGAGAAGAGAAGAGAAGAGAAGAGAAGAGAAGAGAAGAGAAGAGAAGAGAAGAGAAGAGAAGAGAAGAGAAAAGAGAGTTTATGGGTTGTTTAGTTTTGGTTTTGTTTCTTTTCCCCCAGATTGTAATAATTAATAGTTTAGAAATATCAAAATGTTTCCAAAATGTAAATATAAGTAAATTATGTATTGAACTTGTATAGCTAGTTAAAATAATCTGAAACCATCTGCCAAAAATGAATATCTTAGCTTGCATTTAACTAATATGCCAACTTATGGTTACTTACATTTTACTTCTGTTTGCTACAGGTGAAGTGGGTGAATATCAGACAGCTCATTATAGAGACATGCATGCTGCATTCCCAAAGTAGGATGACAGAACAAGTCATGGTATGTATTGT
The DNA here is from genome assembly GCF_903797595.1 of Erithacus rubecula. Lineage (NCBI taxonomy): Eukaryota > Metazoa > Chordata > Aves > Passeriformes > Muscicapidae > Erithacus > Erithacus rubecula. The sequence goes on from NC_136685.1 coordinate 38,207,858, forward strand.
AATTTCAGTTCTACAATACATCTTCAAGCTGTCTGAGGTAAAATGCTTACTAAGCACTGCATTGGGGCTGTCAGATTTCTTCATGGGGTGGTAATTAAATTGAGGCAGCTCTACCGTTTATTTTGTTGAACTAAGCCAGAATTATCTGTATCCTAAAAATATTCTGCTGTAGACTGCTGGTTGTAGCAGGAGCACAGCTTTTTGCATATAAATTCTCTTTTATGGAAAATATCCTATTTCTCCCTGTTTTTTCTCACCTCCTTAGGTTGTGGGGGAGGAAAGCTGTTTTGTCACTGGACTGGTTTAAGTCTGAGGGAAACTCAGACTCATCTCAGAAGAGATGTTATCTTGCTTAAGACTGCAGACATTTGGGCTGGATTCCAGTTGAGACTAATAGGGATAAAGGATTGATGGTTGTTGTGGCCAAAGGTGGCTTTAAAGTTTCCTGCCTGATTTACAGTGTTCTTAGCCCTGATATAATTTAGAATAGTCAAGGGCCCAGTCAGCCATGGCTGGCCACTGCCTCAAAAATGAAGCTGAATGCATGTGAGGAAGCAATGTGATAAATGAGTAGGAAGTTTCTTCTGGTCATTTCTGGTCATTTCAGGTTCATTATTAAAACACATGGGAGCTGCTATGCTGAGTCAGACCAAGGTTTCTGCTAGCTCAATGGTGTGTCTCTGCCAGCACTGTGGCATTCTGCTCTGAAAATCAGAGCCATTCCAAAGTGACCCTAGCTCAGAAATAGTGCTCAGGATGTAGTGTCTTCTCAATACTGTCACTCATGTTCTTCCTGAGAGAAGGCAGTGAGAATTGCAGATAACTTTAATGATATAGCCACACAATGGACTTATGGAGCAGCATGATTATGTTCTTGTCTTCTCATCTGCTTGCTTTGTAGTGAATGTGACCTTTCTGAAATTTGTAAGTTACTTAAAAACTATGATGAGAAAGGCAGCACAATTGTAACTGGTTGACTATCAAAAGTATGTGCAACTCAAATGCCTGAAAATTCAATTCCAGAGATATTTTTTAAGATTGGAAAGGGTGAGGCTGGTGTGTAATGGGGGCTCTCATAGGATAAGTTTCCTATGATGCACAAATGAGTTTATTTATAATTCAATATACTTTAGAAAATTGTTTGGACTGAGTTGAGTTGATTTAGTCAGAGAGTGAGAACAAAAACTGGGGACGAAATTGCATACAAATGCAAAACGGTTTCTAAGTGTACAGTGTGGAAGAACTGTTAATGGATTATCTGGAAATAAATGAAATCTCCTGAAAAAGCTATAGTTAATTTTTTTTCTTTTTTTTCTTTTTTTCTTTTTTTTTTATGAAATGGTGATGAATATGAATGTGTGATGGAAAATACTGAAACCCACTGTTTACTTGAAAAAATGTGCCAAAATGGTTGTCCTTTTCCAAACTGAAATAAATAAATATATGGAAGTACTTAAATCAGTGTCCAATCAATAGCTGCATTATACAGAAAAGTATTACATAGGAAAGAAGTTGGAAAGGGTGGGCTTTATTCATGGGCTCCTAACTCCTCAGGGTCTACCTACAATCAGAAGAAAGAGAAAGATATGGATTCCTATGGGGGAATTCAGAATAAGAATCTGAACTAACCTGGCTCTCTCTTTGAAGCACAATTTTTCATCAAAGGATATTGTGACAGAAGACAGTGCAACTGTTTCATTAAGAACATTTCTTGTACCATTCTCTGATTATGAGAAAGCTTTTTGTTGTTGAAAGCTGTGATTTGCCATTTTAAAAACTGTATCTATGAATCTGGCTTAAATATCTTGTACATCACAAATATTACTTTTTGAAGCTATAATTTCCCTTATTAATTCATATTTTCTTGGTGATTATTGAATTTTGAAACACATTATCTCCTTGCTTGTTTGTATTTTCTTTTACCTTTGGTAAACCACGCTGTGTACATGTCCACATGCTTTGATTTTACTGCTGTTTTTTTCTGGTTCCCTTGTCATATTTGCTTCATTCTGTTTGATCTATTATACTTAATGAACAACAGTTTTCACTTAGAATAATCTTTATGCTTGTTTGAATTTTAAATAGCATATTGTGATGGTGTTAGTGATGTTATGCTAAGTCCCTCATTCTGCAAAGGCTGATTCATGTTTCTCGCTTTGCACAATCTGAACATTCCCACTGGAGCTCAAGTTACACACAAGAACATAAAGCTTTGTGTCCTAATTACCTATAGTGGACTCATTTCCAGTATCACAAAGCCCCATTTTAGGGACTGCTGCTTAGATCTGAAAATGCACATTTCACTGGAAATGATTGTAAAAATATTTCCTCAACTGGAATCTGGAGAACAGAATTTTAATCTGGAGTAAATTAAGCCTGTATCTTTAGGGATGCATCTTGACCAGCAGCATTTTATGACTATCTGGCAAACTTTCATACTCTTGAAACATATAAATAGCTATATTTTTGTACTAATGTTTTCACAGTTGCAGTTCACAGCACAAAGCATGAGGCAGTAAAAACAGTGCATTTGATTTTGTCCCCTCACTCCTCTACTCGGAGGAAAGTAGCTGGACTAACAGGCAGTAATTAGCTTTCAGCCAAATTGTGTATGAAATTTTAGTCTGTAGACTCATTGCACCTGTGTCAGCCTGAAGATTAAAGGCTTCTTGACTACTTAGTGGCACAACAGCTGAGCAAGCTGTGAAGGAGCCAGTGGAGTTTGTTGTGTAATAACTGGCCTGTGGATCACTGGAAGAGTCTGGATTTCTGCGTCCAATCCAGACAAACAGAAGTCTATCTTTTTGTCTCTGTCTGTTTCAGTAGATCACCATATATATCACTGGGGATTTCAGTGTAGCTGGCACAATTTCTGCAGTGCTGAAAACATTATATTCACTGACATGGTAGATGCACAGACCCCAATAAAGTTAACGTTTAGCAATTTCTGCTTTTGGCAGTATGCAGCAGCTTGCTAATTAATTTGGTTGCTGTTTGTGCTTTTTTTCTTACCACTGTGGATATAATCAATGGACATCAGGTGTTCTACAGTCAGGAAGACAGCTATGAAAATATACTCTGAATTTATATTGAGATTATCCTTCAAGTTCCATTATTAACATGAAAATAGCAAAAATATTATTAGAAAAAATATTCTAATGCATTTTAAAATAGAGATCTTATAAGCAGTGAACTGTATTCTCTTCCATTTGAGGTATCCTAAACAGAGCCAAGCAAAAGCAAATCAATGTCAGATAATTTTGCTTTCTTGACTTGGGTCAGCCAAAACTTTCTTCAGCTGTACCAGACCACCATCTTGGCTTTCCATCATGGAGAATCCAGGATGCCAATCTTCAATTACCCTTTTTCACTGTTGCCTTGTGTTCCTTATTTCTTCTGGCAAACCTATCATTTGCATGTGATTTGAAACAATTAATTTCAGTTTCTAACCAGTTTGTGAGTTTTCTTTGCTTAGAAATAAAATCAGGTCAACTCCATTTTGCTTCATATCAATTAGATAGACAAATATAGACATTACTGGTCTAACCTAAAAGACTGACCATCTGGAGACCTCAACATGTCCTGAGACTGGAGAAAGGAGGGTTCCCAGCAAGTTCACTTTCTCAGTTAGTATGAAAGAATACTTTTTGATATGTAGGTTTGATTTTTTTTTTCCTGTATTTCTTAAAGACATCATATCTAGGATACTGAGTTGAGGGAGGAAGAGGAGAAAAAACAGAAGTCTAGAAGTCTAAGTCATGTCCTTTTTTGTGCCTTGAGTGTTGGAAAGAGCAAAGATGGGTGAATTCTTGAAAAGAATAGGTGGATGGAAGCAAAGATGGGTGGGTCTTCTTGAAAATTTCATCCTTCCACATTAATTTTCAAAATATTGATGGCTTTGGGTAATGTTACAAAAAACAGTTTTAACAAATACTGTCAATGCAAGTGGTGGTGATAGGAGCTAGGTGGTTAAACAGGCTTGGAAAAATGTTTTGAGAGTTAAGGGACATACTATGATGGTTTTCATGGCAGGCAATACTTTATCTATATCATAAATTTGACTTCAGTAGAAGTCCATACTTTGGTATGTTTCAAACCAAAGAGGTATCAAGGAATAGTCTGTGGTACTCTCAAAATTTAATGTCTTCTCTGAATCACTGCTGATGTTAGATTGTGTGATCCATTTAGTGTCCCTGTGCCCCTTATGCTATTTGCCCAGTAAGGCTGATCCAGAAAAGGGATTAGAAATAGTCTTAAGCACTACTGCATTTTAAAATTTCTTAAAATGAAATCAGAGGGTGTTTTTTTCCTACTAGCTATTTTCCAGGCAGAAATCAATTAGTCTAATAGCGTTACTCTTCTCCAAAATGGAATTGTACTGGACTGGTTTGATGTCTTCTTATAATTGCACACTGTATGGTTCTTTGACTCTTATCTCTCCCTCAGTCTGTGAATTTGAAACCATCAGGAAGATGTCACATTGGTATGAGTATTCTTCAGTGATAAGAACAGTAATTGTTGTAGGGAGACTTCTTAATCTTGGGTCACTCAAATCCCTTTTAAAGACAGCAGGTGCTCTCCAGAACAAGCATTAACAAGAAGAGATTATGAGGTAACCTGTTGTTCTTTATATCTCAGCATCTCTTGACAAAGCTTACCATCAGGCACTGTGTTCAGAAGCCAGTCAGTGCAGGAAAAAAATCAGACATGACTCAGGAAGGAACTAACGTCTTCGGTACTAAAGAGTGGATTCATTTTAAAGGATGAATACTGAGAACTGTTACAGGGAAATTTATATTTAGATAAGATAATTATAGGAGTAAATTATAAAAGCAAGAAATAAATTAGCAGGGGCTAAAAAAATAGAACTGCAGATAACCATGGTATAATGCAACTAGAAAAAAAAATGCTTCCTCAGAAATCAAAATCTGAAACTGCATCTTGCCAGATTTGCATTGTATTGAAATTCCTTGTACAGTGTAACCCTCATTTTCTTCACAGCTGTGGCAAACATGGTGAAAGCAAGTTAGTCATTCATATTGTCAGACTGTGGCACTGCTAACAGTATGACTTCATAGAGGTGCTGTGGGCTGCTTAGCATATACTGGATGAATTCTTGAAGCTGAACATGTTCAGGGTCTAACAGCTCTTCCAAGTATGATCACAGTGGAGCAGAACTGTCTGTTATTTTCAGCTCTCAAAATTTATGAACTTCTGGATCCAAATGCCAGCTAAATTTTGTTCAAACAAGATTTTGTTTTCTAATTCTGTCCATTTCCATCAAGATTACAACACAAAATTAGCTGTGTAAAGCAGGTCTATGTCAATCTTTGTGAGGTCAGGAATTAAACATAGGATAAATCTTTGCATTCAGATGATAAAACCACTTTCAAAACCAGTTCAAGGAAACTTTTTTAAAAGGTATTTAGATCCAAAGGTGTAGTTAGCACTTTCTAAGAACACACTAATCTCAGGGAGTGTTAGGGACTTAACCCTTCTTCACTCTGCTTTGAAAAAAAATCAGCTAGGCACCTATCTCTGCCTCTTAGTTCCTCAAATACTTTTAAAAAAATCTGGCCTTTGATAACTCAAATCCCCTTGACTTTCTGTAAGGCTTTTCATCCTGAATTCTAGATCCTCATAGGTTTTGAGTGTCTAACTCTCTTAAATTAAAATGTGAGTTGAAGGCCCAGGTGCTTTTGAAAAGCTGAACCTTGGTGCTCAAGTCTCTTCTGAAAAAGAATGTTAGACTGCTAATTCCCTCAGGTGCTTGAAAAATATTTTCCTGTCACCTCTGAGAAACTATTCTAGAGGAATTTACTTTGTTAATTATTTGCTTTGTGCCAAACTTTATATAACAACATTGTATAATATTTGTTAGGGAGAATTTTTATTTTTTCCCCAAAAGAATGATAAAACTCTTTTATAAAATGAAAAATTATGACAAAAATGTGTATTTATGCTTTCATGAGGCAAATGTGTTTTTTAATGGAATTTAAATAAATGGAATTTTTATGATAAAAAAGCAACAGTAAAAGCAGTGATTATGTTTTTCATAGTTCATTTGCCTCCCTTGCCCTGAAGATCTTGTACAGAAGTAAAATGAGATCCCTGGTGAAGCCTACAATGTCATTGACTCTGAAGAAGGACTCAGAGACCCATTGGTGTTTAATGACCCTTACTAGCCTCCACCAAAGAAACTGGTATGATCCACTAAAGGAGACATATGGTTCTTTGGAATTATAAAGAAACACTGTTTTCTTCATGGGTAAACATTGTAGTCATGCATTTCTAAACACTGCCTGGTTTTAGATGGCTGCTTTTAAAATGGCCATCCAAATTTGGTGAGAAATTGCATTCATTTTTCATTACTACTTGACCAACAGCAGTGGTATTTTTCCAATACTGCAATCATGCAATTTTAATGCTCTAATTATTTTGCACTATCATATCAGACTGACCAAAACACAACAGATAAGAGAGCTGAACTACACAATAAAGAGCAACTGGACTGCTTTATAGGGCATGGGCACATTGTATAATACAACCATGTGCTGATGTCCCAGAGATACAGGTAGGTGTTGGAATATTAGGATATTTCTGTATACATTTCTTCATGAAATTAAAGTACATACTTTACTGCAGTTAGACATTGCACAGAGGGAAGGGAAGGGAAGGGAAGGGAAGGGAAGGGAAGGGAAGGGAAGGGAAGGGAAGGGAAGGGAAGGGAAGGGAAGGGAAGGGAAGGGAAGGGAAGGAAGGGAAGGGAAGGGAAGGGAAGGGAAGGGAAGGGAAGGGAAGGGAAGGGAAGGGAAGGGAAGGGAAGGGAAGGGAAGGGAAGGGAAGGGAAGGGAAGGGAAGGGAAGGGAAGGGAAGGGAAGGGAAGGGAAGGGAAGGGAAGGGCAAGAAGAAGAAAGGAGAGATCAGGGTGAAACCCAATATTTAAAGGTGAAATAAAATAAAAACTGATTTCACAATGGAGTTAACATTAGTGGAGATTCAGCTAGGACAATATAGGAAACAAAAAGGAAATATTTTACTGCAGTCATATCACAGAAATAACAGGGTCAGAAGCTGTTGCATGAGTACAGTCTGGTTGCAGGCAGCAGTAAAGTGCTGAGTATATAAAGAACTCTCAGTAGATACCCCAGTGTAGACAAATTTTGATCAGTCATGTTGTACTTTGTGCTTCCCTCTCTTTGATGTCTTCCCCCAAAATGAAAGCATCTTTAGGACAGACACACCACTGACATCTTTCACTGGTTCTAGGGATGCTGTACCTGTTGTAAAACAAGTGCAGTTATCTTAGTTTAAATTTCTCTAAAGGGTATGCTCAATTTCTAAACTTGAACCATCCAGAGAAGAAAATATATTAAGCTATTGGATTTTTTTTCTTGATCAGTCTTTTTAGTGGCTATCTTTTCACAGCTAATTGTAAAAACAATATCATTGGTTCTGCTAGCTTACAATTTTTTTCCTTCCTTTAGTATACTTCTCAGTGCTCCTTACAAGAGATGGAACTGATTCTGGCTTTTTTTCTTAAATTTTGTGAGATGTGACAATTTATGTAAACTAAGATTCCTCTCGAAAATCAATTCAGCAGTTTTAAGTAATGTACTTGTCATATGGGAATATTAATATGAAAGAAAAATGACATGGATATATAAGAACTTAAACTAACTGCCTGTTTAGAGCACAGAAAAGCACAGTGATGAATACTCTGAAATATTTGTTGCAAGATCCTACCACTCCACAGTCATCAGAGAAGCAAATGTTCAAAATTATTTTTATCTAATGTTATCCCAGTGATTAAGAAAAACTGTAATGTATATATACCTCTACATGGCATATGCCATATGTCATAGCCTTTATATTGTTGGGTAGAATCCTCTAACAGGAGTTCATGCTCCAGCTCAGATTTTGAAATACTGTAGTGGGAGGAATGGGAAAGGTGAATTTGCTTCTCACACTGGGACTGCAGTAGGGGGAAAAATGGCTAGTAGGAATAGACAGAAATTCAGAATTTCCTCTGATGGGGCTGATGAAATGCAAGGCAGGGACAGTGCCCTGTAAAGGAGCCAAGTCATTTATTCTTCCTGGCAAGGCAAGAGTAAAGCAAGAGAAACTGTGATTCTGTGAGTCCCAATAAGATCTTTTTGCCCTATTCTGCTAATGTAAAGGACTTTAGGATGGATTTGCATTAACTTTTGAGATACTTTGCACTATTAGAGAGTTTAAACTTGACATTTCTAGTCAGTGTTCATTCTCTAGGCTGCTCCCTAGTACTCCCTAGTACAATTGCCTTCTCTTGAACTGTCAAGGAGCTGTGTTTCAACAGCCCATCAGGATAGTAACCAAGTTTGAGTGTTGTTTGTCCCAAGTATTCAGGAGGAATCCATTGACCACCTTGCTTCTTTTCTGAATTGCTATCCTTTAAATGCTAGTGTTGACTACCATAAAAAACACAGTTTTGTTAGGATTGTGAAGGCTGGGGAAAAGTGCAGAAGAATTTAAGGGACCCTACTGCAATTTCCCTTTAAGAAATTTAGTATTCATTTGTTTTACTTTTTGTTGCATTAGTTATGAGGTGACTGAGGTGACTAAATGAATATGAAAAAAGCTGTACATAAAACAAAATCAATTAAGAGTTATCCAAAGAATGTAAATATATTTGATACTGCATTCTAGTTTGGAAGAAACTCAAATTTGAATAAGAGGTCTATTTTTCATTGAGTATGCCCTGCACAGACATAAAAAATGCCAGTAAAACAGATGGCATAATGATTTTGGTAGCTTGACAGACTTACCCCACTGCTTTATTCTCTCTGTGTTGACTTTGTCCCTTACATTCCAAAGATGGATAAATGTATTAACGTGCAGTTTACCACACAGGTCAGGGGATCTTTCTCATTTGACCTTGAAAACAAATGTTCTGTCTGCTCTGCATGGATAATTCATAAGATTTAGTGGCTCTTCTCTGTATGTTTGGCATTTAGAAATGTTGCTTCCCCAAATGTCTCGTTGTCTTCTGCACCACTTGGGTAGTGCACTGCAACTGAAAGCTGGTTACACATTTATGGGGCCAAATTCATGCCACACAGTGATTTCTGGGTCTTTAGCATGAAGGCACAGAATGCTGCTAGCACTATGTAAGTTTTCCTTACCCATTTTCCTGTGTAGCAGGACATACTGTTTGTATGTCCTTTGGACACAATCCGTTGAAGAAAAATATTTGAGGCAATTTAGACAAAAAGAAAACAGATAATGGATGAGCAACAATCACTCTTACAGAATTTTCCACTAATCAGTGAAATAACTGAATGAGTTTATTTATGTTTGTGTAGAATCATATCTGAGAGAAAACAGAGGGCAAAGATAGTAACATAGCCTGAATTCCTAACTGTTAGAAGTTTTTGTTAGCTGAATTACTGGATCATGATATCTAGTAAGCAACAGTACTTCAGTATAGATAAGATGGAAGAAAAGTAAAATGAGAGACTAAAAAATACAAGAATAAGGTCAGTTTTCTAGGCGAGAAAACTAGAAGGTGAGACACCTCTGGTGAATACTGTACAATTTTAGGGTGTATATTTTTGAAGATATTTCTGCTTAACTTCATACCTTCATGAGCTGCAGAATTCATGCTGGCTGCAGAGTTAATAGAACAAAAACTGATCCTTCTTCACAGAGCTTGCAGTTAAGAGTAAGGTAATCAAAGATTTGAATACTATCAGGATACACCCCTCCACATCAGGAGACAGTGAGACAGTATTGATCTGCTGGGTAAGCAGATCTCATCAGTAGCTTAGTCATTATTGAGTCCCTAGTCATCATAGTAAAATAAAGATTTAATATGAGACTATGTCTGGGCATATATTCACAAAAGCTAAACAAGTTGTTCAGCTACACTTTGAAGGACTGTAGTTTCTCTCTAGAACAGAGAATATTTGTTAAGGCACATAGATGGGAACACTCCTAATATTTTTTCTCAGACAGAATGAAATATAAAGACATTTTAAGGCCAAGTCATATTCTTGAAAGCATAGATACAAAAAAACCCCCTCCAACTGACACAAGATTCCACTTCCATGAAATTAGGCAATTACCCCAACCTTCTGTTACTATTTCTTTCCTTCTATTCCTTGTGCAAATCCTTGTGCTGCTACATGGTGAACCTCAACAACTGACTGAAACTAAAATAATATGGAAAGAAAAAAGCATAGGATTTCAGCTGCATAAACTCTTCAATCCCTTGTGTCACTATGAGCAGGGTTGTGCCAACAGAGGGAAAGAGATAAGAGACTCAAAAATGAGAGCTGTCACCTCCTAGGAGCAGCACTAACTTTTTCTAGCTGAAAGTGTGCCTGGAATTATGGTAGTAGAAAAGCTGTCCCCAGAAATAAGAAAAATCATAATGGTGTATTGCACCCAATGAAGGATGGTATGAATCTTGAGCTGTTTGAATATTTGCCATTTCTATAAAGTTGGCACACTAGCACCAAGTAGTTGATTAGATATTTTTAAGAAATCCTAAAAAATTTATTGCTTTTTGTTATATTGTGTCTGTGCCTATTAAAAGATATGCTGAATACTGTGCATAATTATGTCCATAAGAGAACAGTAGTAGGATAGCAGCTGCGATTTAATTAATTTTATGGAAAGATAACAATTTTTTATTTGACAGCAAAGTTAAGAAAGATGTGCTTGACTGGAAAAATCCAAGACCTGGAATGCAGTTTTGTCCTTGTGCTGGTGGCAAAGAGTGACACGCTGTTCTAAAGAGATTTGGGAAATATTCTGTTCCATCCAGGCTCAGAGACCTAAAAGAGCAACAACCCCAATGTTCATGGGCAGCATGAACAAGCTGTCTGTGCTCCTTGCATCTGCTCCCACTGCTGAAGAGGAACCTTTGAGTCTTTTCTCTCTCTTTCTGTTCTCTGTGCTGAAACTGCTTCAAAGGGCAGGCAGCCTGTGTACCCCACAATTTCCTCCACAGTTTAGTCATAACTTTAGAGTTCTTTGTGCCTTGGAGTTAAATGGCCCTGTTATGCTCAGTCATCAAAGATGTGCCCATTGAGAGGAAAAGAGATACCACCTGTGGGACCTCCCACCTTTGCTGGTGAGCCAAAGTCCACTCCTCCTGCATGTGAGTGCACAGGGCAGGTACAGTGGCACCTGGTGCACTGCCAGAGCGTAGATACCAGCACCCAACGAATTTGAGAGTACATTTCACTTCATCTGTATGTGCTTGGAGAATAGTGCACTCAAATTCTTAAATTGCATTTGTCCACTTTTTCCCCACCACATCCTTTCCAAAATATGAATCCAATCCAAGGGTGTAGTAGTTTTGGCAATTTCTCCCACTCTTCCCTTTTTCTTCCTACTCCCCTCCTGGATGACACAGAGTGACTATAGGGGGCAATACAACCTCACCATACACATACAACCTCAGTACATCAGTTACATGCCACATTAATAGGTAGAAACATTTAAAAATCAGTTTTTACTTCTTGCTTTTGAATAATTTGCGTCATGATAGAGGTAAACTGTATTGTTACCTGGCCTCCACAACATGGAAGGTTTTAACTTCAGATATGCTTTTACTGGTTAGATGTTTTTTGTTTATAAGTGAAAGTTAATAAATAGTGATTTTATTTCATACTACTAATTCAAATTAAAATCTAAAATAAAATGGGTCATAAAAACTAAACTAAGGTAATCTTGAAATTCATTTGACATTGATCTAAGCAGAACTGCTCCAAGTCTGTATGTATCTCATATTCATGTAATTCAATCTATCTGCCTGTCAATATTTCTGCTGCAGTTTATTTTCTTCAGGTCAGCTTCTTTTTCACTTAATGCAGACTTCCAGAAGTTAGTCCAGTTTACAGGGTTTAAATAATATTCTTATATATTCCATTTTTTTGTGTAAAAAAATTTACACATTAAAATTCCTGAAGGAAAATCCAATTGTTGTAACAACAAAAATATACATGCATTAATTAGGTCCCATTTTTCCTATGTTGATTGGTGTGCACTTCACAGTAAGCAAGCAAAGTATAGTAGCAAAGATAATTTACAGTTCTTCTTATTCAATGGTGTAAAATTGTGTATTTGAGTTTCTCTTACTCAACCTTCCTGCTCTCTGTAAAGGAATGGTTAGAAGATGCAGAGCTGAACTTCTGTTAACATGATTAGAAAAGCTGTTGTTACAGACTATTTTTCTATTATTTTAATTTTATGTCATTATAATTTTTGACAGTTACTGTTTACCAGAGTTTCCCTGAAGCAAAAATGATTTAATGTTCACCACACATTAAAATGTGTTCTATTTTCATATGTTAAAGCTGATAGAATTATAATTTAAGCAGAAATCTGTGCTTAACAGTGCAGCACATAGAATCTCTCAACACAGATGAAACTGAAACTTCTATCTGAAGGGAAAACAAAGGCAGCAGTAATGTGCCTTAATAATTACAGTTAGAGGGATGTGATATTTTTGTAATGAAATTCAAACCCAGGTGAAGATAATGTGCTTTGGGTTTTGTTGTAGAAGCAAGGCATAGTTTGAAACCTGGGCTTTCATACTTGGTGACTTTATATTGGCTCATAACCAAACCCATAATTTTCACTAAAAGTTACTTTTCAATTTTCTCATCCGTTCAAACTCAGATCTGACTGCTAGGGACAGTAAGTCTCAAATTTTAGAGGAAAATCCACTGACTTCACTGAATGCTGAAAATTCTTAGTTTCTAATCCTCTAATGTGAGCACTTCAGGTTTACTCAATAGCTTACTGACCTTTACTTAGCCATGTACACATTTCAGTGGGAATTTTCAATGCTTTTTCACTAAAAATCGTGTTCAACAATATTTCCTGATCATTAAGACCTGTGTACCTAAAGCATAGACCGAGAATATCTTCTACAAGACCAGAATACAAATCTATACCTTTTCACAACTTTTTTCTTTCTGTCATTTGTCAGATCCATATGATATCAAGTTTTAATAACTCCTGGTATTGGATATCACTGGTGAGTGTGACCACTTTTTATGTATGGTGGTGTTAGGATTTAATCCTTTCTTTCCACTCTTTGTCCAAGAAGAATGCTCAAAGCTAAGCTAGAAAATAATCCATTGAAATTGATGGTCCATGTCTATCCACAAAAAATAAAACCCCAAAATCCCCCATATGTTTTTTATTATATGTATATATAGATAAATATATCTCTATCTCTCTATCTCTCTATCTCTATCTCTATCTCTATCTCTATCTCTATCTCTATCTCTATCTCTATCTCTATCTCTATCTCTATCTCTATCTTTCTCTAATCTCTAATCTCTACATCTATATCTATCCATATTTAATAAGCAGAGCAGCACTAGCAAAATCTGTAGTCTTTTTCAAGGGAAGTGCTGAGTAATTTTGTAATTTGGTAGACTCATGTAAAAATGGAAAATAATTTCATGCAGATAGCAGAATAGAAGAATTTAGAATAGAAGAGACACTTGCAGGAAGATATGATATAGAACAGTGATGGCTGGAAAATTTCTGATATGGTGTCTATTGTTGAAACAGGACCAAAAAGAGATCCTGGGAATTAAGACCATTGAACTCCACCTTGCTTCTGGGGAAACTGGTTGAGAGTCTAATTAAGGATAGAATAGTTCAGCCTGTGGATAAGTATAACCCAATAGGGTCAAACCTGCACAACGTTGGTGGAGGGAAAGCATACTACTCCAACCTGCTAAAGTGCCTTGCAAAAGTTAATACATTAGATTATAAGGGTGACCTGGCGAACATAATTTCTTTGGATTTTCAAAGAATTCCTGATGTGATCCTTCACAAAAGATTATTAAGGGGAAATATAACTGAGGTAAGGGGCAAAATCGCACAGCAGACTAAAAACTGAGTAAGTGATGGAGAAAAACTTGCACTGAAAGTCTTCTCCTACAAGTGTAAAGAGGTTAATAGTAGGATGCTCTAATGGTTCACCTTGGAGCCAGTGTTACCGAATATTATTTTTTAATGATTTGGAAATTATACCTGCTAAAACTGGCATTAACATTAGCTAGTCAAGTCAAGAAGACTGTGAGACTAGGAGAGATTGTGTTAGATTGACAACACATATATTTTACCTTGGATAAGTATAAATTTCAGTTCTCGTTTTATGGGTTGTTTTCAGTTCCAGCACCATATTTTTCATGATTATATTTTATTGAGAATAATTTATCTGCTCTCTGAGTAAAGATACAATAGATATCCCTGCAGCAGCCATGTGGAATGATTTGCTCTCTCTAGGTATAGGAGCAGACAGAAATACAAGAATGAGGAATTCCCATCTGTCAGGTCACTGGACCTTTTCCTCAGGGCAGTCAGGCTGCATGGCCAGAACAAGAGCTATGATTATCATAAAAGATAAAAATCCTCCTTCATAAATACTTAAAAGCAAATCCCATTCTTGTTAGATCTTGCTGGAGTGTTTTTGAGGCACTCTTAATTACAGCACTGACAGTGCTGCCTGCTGTCATCTGCAGCCCAGAAGGTTGTAACCCACCACTGGTGTTCTTTGGGAGTTCTTGCCTTTCACTTCCCAGCACTCTCAATCCTGTCTCTTCTTCATGAAGTGTCAGTAGAAACAGCGTTCAGTCCTGTAACTCCTTCTGGTATGGCTATCTCTGCTGGCTGTCACCTGCTTCTAAAGATGATCAGGAGCCCTTCCCAGATTGGATTAATTCTAAAGTGACTGAGCAAATTGGCTCTGGGCGTTGGTGTTTGAGTTTGGTCAGGGTTTTATAATTTGCTTTACTTTTTTCCCTACTGTCTTTTCTACACTGTATTGAATTTCGAATCTGTAATATTGTTTAAAACACCACCCACTAAAGGACTAAAGTAGCATATGGAAAGACTATGACCTTAAATATATTATATGTGAGATATTCAGTTCGTGGTGTGCTGCAGATTTCACATCCACTATCTAAACTGAAGTCCATTCATTTATTTAAAAATAGTTAAATAGTGAAAGTTAGCTGATGATATCTCCTTCAAAACTGAAATGGGTTTATCTAGTTTTAGAATAAGCACAATGAAGATATTTTTTGTTGCTTTCTATGATGGCTCTTAAAAAAATCTATTTTACCATTTTTACTGAGGCAAAAAGGCAATCTTTGTAAATGCAACATTTTGGACTGTGAGTAAACACAGTAAGAAAAAAAGATTATTTCTTGGCAAAAGAAATGTGGGGAAATTGCAACACTAAAAATAGCATTTATCTTGATCAATAACTCATGCTTTTAATTTTTTTTTCTGAAAAAATATTAATAGAGTTCTTTAAATAAGAAGAACCAATGCTTTTTTCCCCCTCTTTTGTTGTTGGAGCCCTGTTTGTATTTACATCCAGTCATTTAATGCCCATTAAAGAAGTAATGCTATGTTAATGTAAGGGAAAAAATCAATGCTACTCAGATCAGTAGCTGTGGGGAAACAGTGCAGCAGCTGGTTTGCAAACAGCAAGCCCACATAGATCAATGAAATTACAAGCTAAATCTGCTGATGCTCACAAACTGCTTCAGCATTGTGATGTCTAACCTTTCTCAAGTTCAAGATCTCTGGCAAGCCAGCAATAGCTAAATGAAGAAAAAAAAAAGAAAAAAAAAGGAAAAAAAGCAAGCACAGAAGAAACAAAGAAAGGACATAATGGGCTGGTGGAGAATTTTAGCATGATATATAATATTCCACTTTTGAAGTTATCAGTGTAACTGCAGGTTTGTAACAGATATAAAAGCCACTGTAATCTCCCAGTGAGCAAAGCTGCCATCTACACACTCTGGAGATTTTCTTCCTTAAGAATGTTCAAATCTGTCACATATTACCTTGAACTGTAACACTGGAGGGCTAGAGAGCACTTCAGTAATGTGGTTGTTAATGTGAATTCTAGAAAATAATTTATCAATGAGCAGAAGTACAGCTTCTGCCATGTGCTATGTCTTTTACTATATGGCATGCTTGTAGCTTTTAAAATGGTTTGAATTTTATTAACTTGTAAATTAAACATGCAGAATATTTGACTTGTTGAATGCAAGATTCATTTGCATATTTTGTGCTATTTGTATGGTAAGAGATGAAGCCCCTTTTACACCAAGGAAAACAACACTGGGCTTTATCAGTATCATGTGAATAACATGCCTGTCAAGTGATTATTTTCAGGGCAGTCCTCACCCCATTTGTGCCACTTTTTTAAACACTGAAGCATTTTTCAGACATTAATCAGCAAGAAGATAGAGGGAACCAATCTCTGAAGATTGCTATAAAATGGAACACATTTTATAAAGGGAAATAGGTTCATTCCAAGAGCAGAATAAAAGACATCTTGCATTTTCTTCAAATATTGACAGATGTATTTTGTGGGGAGCAAAATGTGTACTTGGCAAATATATAATTCTTATTGTCTACTGATGTCCTATTGCTTTACAAATATTAATTAAATGTCACAGTTTGATTCTGTTCTATTGTATCTGTTTTGTAGGTTGTAAATAAAAAATATATCTAGAGGTCAGAAATATCTTTTTGGTCTTCCAGCCAGAGAGTAGCAAAACAGAAAATGGAAATCTTTTTACCTGTCTTCTGTTATTATAGGCTTGCATTATTTTACACACCAAGCACATTCAAGAATCAAATCAACAGTGAGGTGAATTGTGATTATTTCTTGTACTGTCAATTGTTTCTGCTGAAATGACCATTTTTGGATTTGACTTAAAAGTTGCTTTTCTTGTCTACCTTTCTCAGATACTTAATAAAGAAAAAAAAAAAAGGGGGAGGAATATTTTAATTTTGCAGTGTCACGCTTCTGTTTCTCTGTTGCTTATAGATATAGATACAGCCATTTTCCTTCCATTACTGATCATTATATCAACTCATTACTTTATGATCCTGCTCAGCAGTGTTAATGGCTAGATATTTCCTGCTGGATGTGTAGGGAAGACTGTGATAATAGTTACTAACAAGGTGAAAACTGACTGTGTACAATACACTAACACTGCTGGTGATGTGCAGGCACTGGTGGATCTCTCCTTCTACACCACATATTGGCTAGGAATGAGAGATGTCCAGCAGAAACTAGGAGTTTTTTCTTCCAAGCCTGATGGAAGATCCCCAATGTTTGTAAGGAAACACTAGTATTTCCTCACAGGGTCATACACACCTAGGTGTGCTCACATGCAGGGTAGGACTTCTGAAAGCTTTGTCTTCAGATTTTTTTCAGGCCTCTTTCTTTATTTGGAGCTTATTGAGAAAACTCATGAAAGTACTGCAACTGCTGAGACACTCCTGAGCTAAAGAGAAGGGTCCTGTTGATAACAGAATGACCAGTATTTCTGCAAAAGCCTTTTCTTTCAAAGCAAAATATGAATTTTGTGATGGAGACTTTATGGTCCTCATAAGTAAATGAACTAGCTTATATAAGAAAAGCTGTTCCTATGAAGAATGTGAGAAGAAGCAAGTATGTGATGAAAAGCAGTTCACCCAGTCTGTGTGCCTTGCTCAGGTTTGCTTTGGCCATCTGGCCAGCAATACTAGCCATTATTTTGTTGGTCTCTTTACGTGCATTGTAGTTTGGCAATCAAAGCATAAATCTTGCACATTGTAAAGAGTGCATCATTACAGTGGAGAAACAAAATAGATAATTGGGGGGGGGGTGCAATTGCATTGTTCAGAGTTTTTTATTATAACAAAAATATCACCATGCTTGGAGAACCCCAGCAATAATTCCTCTTGACTGCAATAAGTACTGTTGAGGAAGAGAAAGCTGATGAGCTGCAGGCTTCCCTGCTGCTAAATTCATCTAACAACCCACTCAGGATGTTTTCTGCTTTAAAGACCAATAGAAGCTTTATAGATTGGTCGGATGCTCTTCTTTACAGTAGAGCTCAGATCCTGAAACTTTTCTGTTGTTCTGAAAAGCTGGAGGCAGTTTAGTTACTAGGCAGCATTGGTTGTGAACACTATTCAGTTACACTATTACACTGGCCATGGAGTTAGGTGCAATTTTGCAGAAATTTGTGATTGGTGGATCTGCCCAATCACCCTGGATGTAAAAAATCTGTGGGGTTTGGAGTTCAGCCTTACTCTTACATCTGCAAAATGTGGTTTCTATCTCTGCAAGGATAGAAATCAAAATCCTGAAATTAGCATCCTGAAGCATCTCAAAACTTTGAATATGGGCTCAGACCAAACCTGAATTTTGAAGCTTATGCTTCTATTTGGGTTGTCATTTCTGATGGTGGTCAAAATGAGAAGAAAGAAATTAAAATCTATTTTTAAATTTTCTTTAAAAAGAAAGATCATCTCCTTTGACAAATAGGAATATGGTTGGGCAATCTTTTTTTCTGATCTCTATTATCGTCAGCAGTGTGTATGTACTGAATTGAATCTGGATGAATAAGTGCTATGACAAAAAAAGCTATACTTTTATTGTATCAGAACATTGCTTGAAAATACAAGCAGAAACCATGAAAAATGTTGTTTTGATGAGACAACTAGGCCTCTAACCTCGAAGAGGATATACCCTGGATGCTCATTTGGAAAAAACAAAATGTTTCACATACACTCAGTCATAGCACAGAAAAAATACTTGAG
Organism: Erithacus rubecula; assembly: GCF_903797595.1. Taxonomy (NCBI): domain Eukaryota; kingdom Metazoa; phylum Chordata; class Aves; order Passeriformes; family Muscicapidae; genus Erithacus; species Erithacus rubecula. The sequence goes on from NC_136685.1 coordinate 38,226,491, forward strand.
AAATATATTGGTTAAATTCATACAACTTCAATGGAATTACATATTGAGGTATTAATTGTATTTGTATATGCACTGCAAGATTTTATTTTAGTCAAATACCAGTTTTACTGATTGGTTTTGGCTTAAATGCACCCCAAATTGCATCATTCAAAAGACAAGCAAAACTGCACTGGCTTTTAGAGCCTAAGGATAATTTTTTCCTGAACCCTAGAGAATGTGTTTCTGCCTTTGGTGTGTGCCACATGTGCGCAGTTCTGCCAGGTTTTTCTCATGCCATCCTGGCTTCCAATCATGTTTGGATCCAGCATGGCCAGGAACACTTCACAAGCCTCTTCTTTTAAAGCATTGGCAGATTGGTGAGGGGAGGGGATGTTCTTACAATTGATGTGCAGTTGAGCCCCTGGGATAACTTCTCCCACTATTCTCATTCAAAAGCTATTCCTGAAATTTGGCTTATCCATTATATCCCATAAGATGGTATGTGTCTCCTAATGTGCGTCTCTTTCTGGTTTGCTTCACTGCTGGCAAAAAGCACAAAAAAGACAAACTTTTATTTTCAACAGAGTGACCTTAAGGTCTATAATGGCTGATCCTAGACACGTTGCACTGGTTTTGGCTGAGATAGTGCCAATTTTCTTCACAGTATCTAGCAGGGGCAATGTTTCTGATTTGTACTAGAAACAGTGGTGTTAATGCAGGGGTGTTTTCATTACTGCTGAGCAGTTCTTGCATGGAGTCAAGGTGTTTTCTGTTCTGCTTCTCATCCCAATCCAACAGTGAGTAGACTAGAGTTGGGAGCGGGGACACAGCTGGGACAGCTGAACCCCACTGACCTGAGACATTCCATTCCATAAGGCATCATGCTCACCATATAAAGCTGAGGGAAGCAGAAGGAAGGGGATGGACATTGAGAGTGGTGGTGGTGTTTGTCATCCCAAGTCACCATTGAGTGTAATGAAGCCCTGATTTCCTAGGAATGGTAGAATAGCTGACTGCCTGTGGGAAGCAGTGAATGAATTCCTTGTTTGCTCTGCTTGTGTGCATGGCTTTTCCTTTACCCATTAAACTGTTTTCAGCTCATAATAAAGGTTTTCTTACTTTTATTCTTCTGATTGTTGCCCCCTCCCTGCTGCAGTGTGAGTGAGTGGCTGCGTGGGACTTAGTTGACAGCTATTAGACCACAACACACCTTCTTTTCCAGAGCAGGATTTTCCACTCACAAAGAGATTGGTTTCCATCCTGTCTCTTTATCAGTATTATCTGCTTAAAGGCATTGGTTTCTGCTCTTCCACTGGCTCAGCAATCTTAAGCTCACGGTGAATGGGTAAAACACTACAGAAAGGAACAAAGCTGTACTTCCCATCATGAACAAAGATATGTTCTGCAGCAAGGGCAACTTGCAGAAAGATAACCTCATATATGGATACACAGGGGTATAAAAACATTGCCTATACCACATTGGCAACAACTAAAAAATAGCATAAGAGATGTGATGAGTTAAATATATGTTGCATATTTATAATACTAGGACTCTGTGTTTGTGTCCGTCTGTCTTTCTGTGCACATCCTGTCTCCCTGAAACTGGAAATTAATGTGTTGGATGGGCTGTCTTTAACATTCATTTTCATCATTCCTATGCTTAGCAATCCAAACCAGCTTTCTGATAATTAAGTTTGTTAGAAGGAGACAGTGGACTTTAGTACATTGGATAGTCTAATTTGTGTGCAAGACTAGTACTGCTTTACTTTCTGTGTGTTGTAGCAGCACTGCTAAATCTGCAAGGGCTACTGGCCTTGCCAGCATTTCCAGTACAAATTTCAGTTCAGTACAAATTCCATTACTAATTTTAGGGCTTAAAAAGCAACTGTTGCTTTTCATCAGTGGTGCTGCTTGTTACATGCTTAACCACAAGAAAATGATCTTGCAAATTTTGTATTTGGGCTATTTTAGCCATTTAGCTCTTTGATTGCAGATGCCTCAAAAATACAAAACAATGTGGGAAAATGGGAAATAAGTGAGGGGTTTTTTTTGCAAAGCACAGTCCTGAAAGTGGTTTAATTGTTCTTTAGCCTTCCAGTTCATATGTGGTTAATGTGTTTTATTCTATTAAAAGGCAGTTAATTTAGGAAAAAAATAGATAGTCTAGACTGGAGGGTTAGGGGTTCTCAGCAATGACAATCTCACTAAAAACTGTTCCCCCATCTCTAAGATGTCCATGCATACCTAATGAGGAGCAGACCTGGACCTATTCAGATGCCAAATCTGTCCAGCTTTCATAATTTCATACATGTGAAAGTTGGCCTTAATACTCATCTTAGCAAAGGACATCCCTGAGCATCTGCTTCCTCTATCAAATCTTCAGCACTATTTTTTTTCCCTTGACTTTGCTTTTAACCTTCGAAAATGGTGACAGACTCCCATCCCTAATGCAACAGATAGAACACACTCACCTTTATTTTACCCTCAGCCCTAACTCCTCTTTCTCTCAGATGGTTTCATGGAATAATGTTGCCATTATTTCTGCTCAAGGTACATTACAAGCTGTTGCCTTGCTGCTGGCATCTTATTTGGGCTTCAGGATGGCAAAGGTTTTCATGTGGGGCAGCTGGCCAAGTCAGTGCTCCAGGCAAGAAGCCAAGGCTGTCTTCTTTCTAGTGTTGCCACTTTCTTTCTTCCCTGGAAGATCCCTCTCTTCCTCTCAAACTGATACAGAAAGACTATTAGAGAATTAATCATACCTCAGGTGTCTTGGGGAATATTCTTGATTTTCCAGTCACTAATGTGTGAAAATCTTACACTGGAATAATGCCATATGTCAACCTGTGGCTATATCAGGGAAATATTGACAGCATTTCATTAATGAAATGTTGAGCTTGAATGACCTGTAGGCTGAAAATTGAGGCTACATAAATTTAAAATAGTCTCTCAGCTATCATTTGATCCAGGGTTCCCGCATGAACAAAAATGTTGTCCCTGTGGTCACCAAAAAAAAAGTATTATTGCAATATGGTAAAAATATCTTGCCCAAAGACTAAAACTGAAAAACCTCTCACATTGCTATGATAGAAGAACATTTAAATTTTATAGTGGCTTTTTTTTTCTTTTGTAGCCCCGTGATAGTGTTCCCAATAGGATCTCCCTAAATAAACTGAGTGTATGGATGCATGCTACTGAATTTAAGCTCTTCATTGTGAATTTCTCCACTGATTATGTCATGTGTGTCTTTATACTAAATTCATGGCCGAGTAACCATTATAATCTAAAAATTAGTATTACAACAGTATTGGCTTTCAAAGACTGTTACTGAGAAATTTTACCTGCATGTCTTCAAAATGTGAGAAAAAGAAGCCATGAAAAGCCAGAATAAGAAGTGCAAATTGAGCAACACAGCAGAAATATTAATTAAAAGAGGTTAATTGGGTTGGGGCAGGGTGGTGGGAAATGCTCTAATCCTCTGCATTACCATGTGATGTTTTAGTGCTTGATCATTCTTGAGGCCAGGAAAAGAAGGGATTGGAAATTACAGCATGGAGGAGGAAATAAATGTAATCAACTTTTTCATTTCTTGTTATTTTGCACGTTCCAGTGGGAGGGAGAGTGCCTGGATAGCCTGCTTTAAAAAGAGGAGAGTGTACATAGCTCTGGGATCTCTCCAGAGAATGCCAGTTCTGTCTTGTTCAGTAAATTTTTGTGGCCAACACTACAGGGTAGCTGGAATAGTAAAATAATTAGTACAGCTAGCTCTCAACAGATAAATAAGTTTAGAGATGTTCTTTCTTATTTTTGACCCATCCTTTGAAATTAATTTCCCTTACTTGCTACTCTTAAGTGTTTTTACCCTGTCTTTGTAAGACAAAGTAAACTCAATCTTTTATTCTCCAATTCTTTTTATTAGTGACCTGATAAACATGAAGTTTTCCCTAAGGAGCAACAAACAATACTAGAATGTGCATGATTATTTGTAGGCTCCTGTCTCCAATATAATTTGTGAGTTTGCAATAACCTACTGTGTCTTTTCTTCCCCTAAACTACACAATCCTTGATGTTGAAAGAGAACATTTAGTTCAAGAGTTTTCAAAAAACTGCTTCTCTTCAAATAATAGCTAACAGCATACAGACAGAATGAAACACATGATTTTAATAATCTATCACTGAGATTTAAATCTGGATTAAGACATGCTTAATTCAAAATTGTATGAAAAAAATCTATGTAGAATTTGGAGAAACATAATGATTTGCAGGTAACTGAGAAATAATTAATCCTACAGAAGTCTTTCCCTTTTCCTTCAAAAGTATTTTAGTATTTTCATTTAAATTGATGTTTATGGACCCATAAGACAAATTTTTTAAATGTAAAAAAGTGCTAATACTCTTAGTTTCCTTACTTGCAAATTTCTGTTTGATTTTTTTTAAAAGAAGGGACAGATTGGGTGTGGTGGAACTGATAACCTGGTCTAGTTGAAGTCGTACCTGCCCACAGGATGGGGCTTGGAAGTTGATGATTTTCAAGGTACCCTTACAACCCAAACCAATCTACAATTCCATGATTCCATAAGGGTTTCTGTTCCAGCTATTAGTATTACTGCCACATGGCTTTGTTTCAGTTTTCAAAAGTCCCTGGGTGGCAGCTGGGATGTTCACAGTCTGGACAGTAGAGCATTTGCAATCATGGCTGGAAAGCCAGCAGGAAGAGATTTAATGCAGTATTTTTCTGGGCAACCAGCTGTGGGTTTTGTTGTTGCTGTTTGGGATTTTTTTTTGAGGGGTGGAGGGTAGATTTTTTGGTTTTTGTGGTTGTGGGCTGTAAAATAATACTTCACTGCAGAGATAATTGTTAATAATTTATAATTATTGATAATAAAATTATCCAATGCTTACAAAAGCAAAGTCCCAAACTAAACAGCCAGATTAAGAATAACAATCTAACAGGAACCTGACTCACAGCCACTCACAAGAGCTGCCCTGCTATATCTCAAGATAAATGTATACATGGAATTAAGCAGAGAGTGACAACTTAACTTGGGTTTTGTTTTCCCTTTCCTCTGTCAAATTTGTGAAGTTTCTCTTAACCCTCCAATGATGCCAACTGGTGTTTTGGCAGCTACAGTTTTAGGAGAATGTCAGCACATTCTCAAGGATTTTGGTTGCCATGGATAAGTGTATTTCTTTGATTTTTCTGGGACATTATATATTAATAAACAGGGTATTTTGTTTACTTTTTTATGCATATTTAATTTTGCAGCCTATTCATTCCTTTAAATTTTGACAGAAAAAGTATTGCAGAGCATGGGGCCACCTTGAAGACTGTCAAACTTCTGCCAAACTTTAGAGGTCAAAATCAACTGTGACACCTACAGTTCAAATGTAATTAGCTGGAGATTTACTGGGAATCTCCCAGTAGCTTAGGAGTGGCATGATATCCAACCTTTTGGGATCCCAGGAGAAGTACAGGTGGATGTGAGGATAAACAGTAAGATATACTAGCTAACGTGCTGCACCTTTTAGCAAGTCATCAGTCTCCTACACTGTTCAAGGAACAAGAGAGCATTCAGTATTTTATTTAAAATAAATAACCTGCCAGTCTCTGACATGGCCATCTAGTACAAAGTTGATGTATTTATTTAAAGCTTAGCTCATTCTGTATGTTCTTGGATCATTAAACTGAAGGACTTGTACAGTCGTGATTTTTAATGAAGCATGTTTGAATAATTATGCTAATTTACAAAGCACTAGAATCAAATCAAGTGATCAAAGTTTTCATGATTACTATCATGTTTTTGTAACTTCCCCCATCTGATTTCTGGATAGACTCTAACCCTGGCTGCTTTGTTTTTTTGGGTTTTTTTTGTCATTTATTTAGAAATTGCCACTAATCAATGTAGAAAGTTTAAAAAAATTACACTAGAAAAGAAACATTTTTTTTGTATTATGTCTCCACAGTGGACTTTGTATGAGTTTGAAAGTAATATAGCTCCAACAGACACCAACCTAAATACAGTCTACAATCAATACTGTATTCTGCCTTGACAGAAAGCTGAATTTTTATCTGTTAAACGTGTGAGCTTGGGGCAGCTCTGTGTCTGAAGTGGTTTAAATCTGAAATGTGATGTGCTGCAAAGAAAGTTGATTGACATCTTTGTTTATTGAAAAGTATTACATGAACAACAAAACACGGCCAGATACAGAATACTCCATTGCAAAGTGCAGCTGTGTTATTTTTCAATCCTATGTGTTCTGCCCCTTTGATGCCTGTCTGATATAATAAAACTGCAAGCATCTTCTTTGATTCAATAGTAAAAAATTTGGACAAGGGCGAGATATGGAGATATGTATTGGTTGAAGGGGTTTGGTGAATATATTTTTTAAAAAAAGGAGGGGTTTAGGTTTAATGTTTCTGAAACTGAAAATAAATTAGTATACATTTAATAAGTGAGTTGTCTGAGTCTGCTTGAAATATTTTTAAGCATGCATTGTAAGAGAGAGAAAAGAACAATGATGACTAATCTTAAAGCATTAAATATGCAGAATACTGAATTAAGTTACATTTAAATTTCATGTTAGAATAATTATGCTGTTCATTGACATTTTCCCATGTTTTATTAAATCTTTATTATGTCAAGGTAAATAGAGGTTAATTCTGCTGTTATCTCTTCCAGTAAAGTATTATCTTTAATCTTGCATTAATAAAACAGTAGTAAGTTGCACAATGTGGGTAATCACCATAGACTAATTTAAACCATTCTAAACCCTTGCCTTTACAGTACAGTGTAGTTTAAAAGAGATGCTACCAGAAAACATGGAACATAATTTAACTAATAGAAAAGCATGTTTTTCTCTAGGAAATTTATCGATACATTTCCTTAACACATTGACTTACTGGTCATATACACTACAAACTTCCAGCTCTGCTCTTCCTTTCTAGTGTTACTTTATTTTTAGTTACTGCATAAGCTCTTTTGACTTGCCTCTGACACAGCTCAACTATTAAGTAGAAGTCTTTGTCTTTAGCACCTTTTTTTAGACTCCTCACTTAGAGCATTTTTATGTGGTCAGCATAGAATGCAAAGGGCCGTGTCCTTGATTCCTGTGCATCTCTCTTCAGTCATGGATGCCTAAAGGGGCTCACCAAACTGCATTGCACAGTGGTGAGGGCAACAGACACTCACTGCAACATTGCTTGTGTCTGCCTGCACACTATTCTTGACCCACAAGGTCTCAGCTGGCTCATCATTCACCCCTAGGCAGAGCTCCAGGCATCTCTGCTGCTTTCACATACAGTCAAACTCTTCCTCCTCTCCATCCTAGCCCATCCCTCCTGAAGATGAGGTATCCTATTGCAGCACTGCAGTTGTGGAAGCTGTCCCACAACATCCATGTGATCCCAGCAAGTTTCTAGCCCTACAACTGCATGCCCACCCCAAATTTCTTCTCTTTGTTCCTCATGCCATGTGCTAGCGCAAGTTAAGATGCACTTTACAAAACTTTTTGGAAAGTCCTGTCCCTTAGAAAAAAGCAGATTTTGCACCTCTGAGTCTGTGCATGCACATTTTTTTCCTCTTTTGGGAGGGGTTTGTTCTACTTAAAGGGATGATATGCCTCTTATTGCATTTTAGCCTGCATGCTGTGGTAGTTTTGTGGTTCATACATACTACTATGATTTCGTTTGTTGCAATTACCTTTAATTTTTGTTTTCATCAAACTACAGAATTCTGCATTGAGTTCCGTCAGGTTTCCATAGCAAATCAATCCTCACATCCTTCCTGCATGCCACATTTTCATTTTGCCAGCTTCTGTGTAAAGCCCTCCTCAGACCCAGAAGGAAGTAGATGGTCGGTTACATTTTCTCATGAACTCTGTTTCATTATCTGGAGTGTCCATAAAGTTATTATTTAAAAAGCATGAATGTCAGTAGATCTGTAAAAGGCATTTACCAAGCAGCTTCAGTGCTGATAGGAAAGAGAGAACTCATTTTGAAAGTGCGCTTGAAATGCATGCAGAGAGTGGGATAATTCTGCAGTTGCATTCTACTTCAGCAATATGATCAGAGCACTAGAAGGTATTTGCTGCTGCATGCAGGACTAGTTTTAAGACTTTCTTCCAGTGTGTCTTTTCAACACAAAAGCCAGTTGAAAAGCACTGGGGTGTCTAAAAAAAAGTTACTCAATTATGCTTTGAGAGATGTCCAGAGGATCAAATTACAAAATAAATAGTTTTTTTTACAAAAAAGGATTATAGTGACATTTTTGTCAGCCCTACCTGTCTAATATGAATCATTCTAGGGTGGTAACATGTGGTCTTATTTAGGTATTTCATGTGGAAGTTCTTTGCAATAAAAATGAAACTATGTGAGGCTTGTTAGAACTCAGGCTTATTCACAGTCATGGAGTGTAGACACTGCATGATAAACCTTTTACTAAAAGTCATATCTTATTTGTCTGAAGTTAACCCTTCTAATACATGAACTCCTACCAGTATATTGAGCTGCTTTATAGCATTTCAAGACAAAAAGAAGGCAAGGGAACACAAAGCTTTTTGAAAGAATCTGGTTGGAGTTTACTGGTTTTGCCCTGGCTTCTCTTTGGTGTACAGGAACTGCTCAGACCTGAAATTCAAATGCAAGCCTCTTAGATGGGAGTCAACTGAAAGAGAAACAAATACTTGCATACATCTCCAAGAGGTGCTTTATATGGTCTGACCTTTTCTTTTTTCTTAACTGTGGGATGACCTGAAGCAGGATTTTTCTTGCTGGGCATGTTTTGGGCAAGGAGACGTTTTCCTTAGTGTTTTACAAGCTCTGGTGCCAGTGAGGCTGTACACAGAGTCTCAGTAAGTATTGAAAACCCTCTTTAAAGTGGAAATATTCAAAGCATATAGGAGTCTCTAAACGTCTGTTCCAGAGCCACATTAATGCATTTTAAAGGATATTAAAGCTTAGCACAGAGGAGAAAAAAAAAGTCCTAGTGGCAAGATGTAAAACTGCTTAACAGAATTACATCCAGAACTTTGTATATTTGATCTGAAAAAAAAATAAATCATCTTATAGTTGCTCACATTATAGCTGCATGTCGGTTTGGGAGCTTTTAGGATCTTGGACAGGTTTCATTTCTCTGGTTCACGTAAGCTCTCTGTGTATTTGTGCAACTGGTGAACCTCAGAGCATGATTTCTCATGACCCTGTGCACTGTTTGAGGATTTGCCTAATGTGCAAATTTAAGACAATCATTATGTATAGTAAAAAATTATTATCCACCTTTACCCCAGTACTCAGTTGCTAATAGCGGTCATGGCTTGATTAAGAATCCTTCTCAGTTTAATGCTTCCAATTAACTTGCATGGTTTCCTGGCTGACTTGATGGCCCAGATAAAGCCTGGGCTCTTCTGAGAGAGATACCAAGCTTCATTTTGGACTATGGGATAAGGAAAGCCTTGAGCCATGGTTCAGCTCTAACTCTTGGTGGATTAGGTATGTCATTCAGACTTGTGTTATTTTAGACTCTTTATAGAAGTCAGATTGAGATATAGAAAAGTGGAGCACTGAGACAGAGTGAAGGCATCTTGGAACAAATGCAGTAGCTTGAGACTTGCTCTGGGTGCAAGTGGTAGGTCTGCAAGGAGATGAAGGGCTGCATCCCTGGAGGATGGAAGGCAGAGGACATAAGTAGCATGTCCCTCTGGTCTGTAGGTGACAGAGGCTGGTGTGATTTTGAAACCTGTCCTCTGAGTTGATTTTGGTTGAAAAAAAAAAAAAAAACATTGTGAAAGACAGAACCTTATACAAAGAATTTGCAAAGCAAAATTCTGTCCTTGGCCTTGTGGGCCTTGTGTTGTCCTGAGCCTCATGATTTAGAGATAGCAATGAAGACAGCAACTAGGGCACAGATGTACTAAAAAAATCCAAAGGTTTTTTTCCTGAAGCCAAGGAAACATGGATAGTTTGAAATGGCAATCTCTTGTACTACATGAAATAAATATTACAAATGGAAAGAGCAAACTGATTACCCTAATATTAAGAGCATCAAGAGGAATTTATAAATATCTTTGCACGTTCAACACCCAGTCCTGCACAGGGCATGTTAATTCTTGTCACAGAATTTGAAATTAATTTAATCAGAACAGAGCCTTTGAGATGTTTCACACCTGCAAGTGCATCAAGTGGCTAAATTTTACAGTCATTCTCCATGATATGACCTACATATCTCATTACAACACCATGTTCACTACAGGTGCTTTCTACAAGAACATTTGCATGAATAAAAACATGATTACTCTCATATATAATGAATGTTAAAAAGTGTGCTACATATAGATGTAATATCTGACAGAGGTTGTCATTTATATTTATTCTTAATTCTGGGTAATATTTAATATCAATGGTTAAAGGACACTTCAACATTTCCACTCTTACACAGCCCTATTTTTTAAGGATGAGTTGATAGTGTCTTATGTATAAGCAGAATACTTTCATTAAATAGGAAAAAAAAATATGTAGATAGATGAAAACCAGTTTTAAAACCTTTTATTTTTTAGACTATGGAAAACCAATATCTACCTAAATGCTTTGGAGTGTTAACCATTTCTGAATGCTTAATGTTGACTGCTTTAATGATGATTGTTCAGTACCCATACAAATGTCTGGCACCTAATATTTTGTAATATTTTGTTTGTTTGTGTGAATATAATCTGAAGTCTGCCACAACATCTAATAAAATTGTTTCCACTCAGAGAGGCATACAGACAGGAATAAAAGGCTGTTAAAAAACATAACGTCCAAAAAGAAATTCACCACAGCCAATAATGGACATATATGTCCTTTATTCAACTTCTGATAAATTTGTAGTGCTGTTTATAAAAGTGTGATTCAATGCCTTTCACATATATTATGGAACATAGGTACATTGCAAGATGAAATGTACTGTAATTGGTCTTACTGCTGATACATCTTTCTTAAAAATATTCCAAAAAATAACTCAGAAGAGAGTAGAGGAGATCAAAGTGTTCAGATCTGTGTAAATATGCACATCAGGACTTTAATAGCTTCATATCTTCCATGGTTCTAGTGAAGAAAACTAGTGCTGTCTCCAAGGTCACCAGTGTCATTTTTAGGGCTAATCAGCAAGGTTTTAATGAAAAAACTTTGTCCTCCTAGTGGCTCAGGTTCAAGTCAATCCAACCTCTCCATGTAAGCATTATGCCAGTGCTGCAAGGCTCCACCCAAATAAGTCTGAAGTCAGACAGCAAGGTATAGATGGCAACGAGGACTTGTTTTTTCTCCACAATTTTGCACACAGATATCTATATGTATCTTCATTTAGATATGTGCACATATATCTATATATTAAACAAAATTTCATGCTTCTTACATGTCTTAATATTTAAGATGCTTCCACAGTAAATGGAAGCAACAGTGACTGTTAGTTATTCAGCAATTGAGATTAATGCAGTGTTCTTCTACATTTGGAATACAGAAGAAGTATAGTGATTAGATAGGTGGGATATTCAGCTGTCTCCAGAATGTTGACTAACTACTTGGTGTAGTGTACAGAAATTGGATGTAATTGTACACATATATGCTTATCTATTTTCTTCTTTCCAGTGAGGCAAGAGACTGCAGTCCCCAAAGGAGGTTTTTTCCTCTGGCATGTTCAACTATTTTTAGCATTCCTCAGTGGTGCACCAAAAAGGAGAATTATTTTATCTCTGTGGGGGCCTGTGAATTTCATGCAATGTGGGCTTCTGTGAACAGAGTTGACAATGTATTAGAAAAAACAGGTTAATTTTTACAGTAAGAGGTTGAAATGTTGAACTGCCCTACTGTGGCAGTGTGAGGCATCCCACAGATAACAGTGGGGGACTGAACTCCTCAGAGCCGCATGGAATATATTTACTATTTACTGATTTAATTGTGGGCAAAAACTCTATTCATTTTCGGAATTTTTAGTTCCCCTTAAAGTAGAAATAGGGTAATACTTCAAAATCTGCTTAACATATTTAATATCCTTAATTTGATGTTTTTACTTTCAGATTTGTTTGTATTCAAAATACCAGTAATTGGCAGCTGAAGTTGAATCATAGCATCTGGGTTCTAGTCTATTCATGACATCAGTATATTTTTGCTGCTTGTAAACATGCCCTCAGATCATCACAAAATGTCACAGAATTTGAAAAACTAGAAAAAGCAGAGAGAATTTATGCTGCCATTGCTCCAAAGAACTATACACAACATGTGCTGATGGTGAGGATTGAGTTAGAGACAAACTGGCCCAGAGGAAAGGCAAGAGTAGGACTTCTTATAATGCTCTTCCTGCTCTTCCATCTTCTTTCTGAAATTAAGACTAGTGAAGAAGAAAACAAAAAAGACTTCACACTTACAGCTGGGATGTAGACTGAGAAGGAAAAAGAGGATTTTAGTCTCAGAAAGGGGAAGACCCCATTCAGAAAATTAAAAGGAGCTCTGCTGTCTTCAGAGGATTTTACTGAATACTCCAGGTTTGCTACAAGCTTCTGTCAATTGTTTAGTCACTCTGACAATGAATGCCATTTAATTCTGTGAGGGTCATACCCTAGGGACTGAAAGATACTCTTATAGTGCAGACTAATAAACTTATTGTTTTGGGGCTGTAGGCACTTTTCCCCTCAGTATCCTTTTCCAATTTATGAAGAACACTCGTGTTGTAAACCCCAAGGAAAATATCTACATGTGTTCAGACATACACATGTACTAAGCAGGGGTCCTGGCTGGCCATTTAAAGGGGAGCCAGGAAAGCCAGAGATCCCACAGGTCATGGAGCCCAAACTCCTTGATGGAAAGTCCTAGCACCATAGCAGTCTGATACTTCAGGCCAGAGCAAAGCCCTTGAGACATCAAAATATGCAATTACAACCTGGTTTCTAGCAGGCAAGAAGCCAGTGACAAATATTACACACATAATGACTACTTTGTATGCTGGGAAAATGCAGGACATATTTATTACTAAATGAGACAATTGCTTCTGAATTGTCTTGAAAAACTGAAAAGTTCTTTCTTATTTGGTCGAATATTAGTCTGGGTATTTTGTTGTTTTTGGTTTTGTTTTTTTTTTTTTTTTGAAACTCCATTGGGGTTTATAATCAGTGTATACTTCCACAGTGTTCTCTTGGTTCTGAATTGCACAGGTGGATGTAATTTGGTGATAGCCATGAAGAGTCTGAAAAGGACTACTGAAAACCTACTACACTATCAAAGTGTTTGCTAAAGAATATGACATGATGCAAAATAAACAAAATTTCTGTCTGAATAAGTGTAAGATTAAGATCAAATACGTTGTAGCCAGAGCTGAGCTGGGAAGGGGAAGTCTATATTGGTAACCAACATAAATTTGCATGTCTCTTGATTATGGTGTAAAGAGTACTAGAGAATGTGACTTAGAACTCAAAGTATCATACAAAAGCCTGACTTTTTCCCTTGTGGTGCTTGCTTCTGTCCTTGGAACATGGCAAGTTATTAGACATAATAATAATAACAAAAATAATAATAAATAATTATACCACCATCATTTTATAAAAATATCTATGGTAGGTCACTTTTAGAAACCTTTTGGAAATATCATACTTCTATTTGCAACTGGGCACTTAAGAGAAAGAGACATAGTATTTGGCAATTGCATTGCCAGTAATTCCTTAAAAATTATAACCTCCTTTAAAAGATATTTTGAAATAAAGATGTGTAAAAATATCCATATACAACCATTATCATTTTTCATTTCCATTTCTGACCTAGGATAAATGTTATCATGATGAAGGGAATCAGCCCCTATGACCTGGGCTTTTGATTGTACTTCCTCTCTAATTATTTGTGTAAAGGGTACTCACTAGGAAAGGTAGCCAATGATGAATTTTATTGTTGTTTTCTTCATTCAATGAAAGTCTGGTTAAGTTCTCCCTAAAAGAGGTATTTTTAAAAATATTTGTAAAAAAACTCCATCTTTTGAACTTGGAACTCACCATCATTTTCACAAAATCATCAGGAGCTGTTAATATATTGATGAACATGTGGTGACAACATTAGCTATTAATCCCTTTGAGATTTGCTGAGGAAAAAGAGATCTCCAGATTCAAGTAAACCTTATTGCTTTTCCAGCCCAGCATGAGGAATTCCTGATTCCCCACTTGTCTGTTGTGTTTAAATATTATAACTCAAATATGCTTACATAAAAGCTTATTGATTGGAAGAATCACTTGCTTTTTGTGCATTAGTTAACCAGACTGCTGTTTTGAAATCTGTCCAGGAACCCACAGTGGAACCTTTCCTAATCCATCTGTTTAAGTCTCAAATGGTTTCACTGCTCCAGTCACTTACCAGCACTGCTGGAATGTTAGTGCTTTATGATTAAAGGATATTGTTGTTCTTTTCATCCATCATCCTGGAGTTTGCTATTAATAATAGTCCTTTATTTCTTTTTTCGTTTTCTTATTTTTTTTTTTTTTCTGTTTCCTTAAAAAGCTGCTTAGATTTTCTGTTATTCTCTGTTTTCCCTCATTCAGATCAGTCATTTATAGCAATGAAGGTAGAGGGACAAAAAAATAAATTACATCAGTGCTTTCTGGAAAATATGCACTGCCTTGCAGTATTTGAAAAAAGAATGGGGGAAAGACAAAAGAAAATTAAGCTAAATGTGAGAGAGGAAAAGGTGAAATTGTAACTGGAGATGTCAAACTATACAGAACTCTCTTTGACTCCACAAACATGTATGAATTCTTGCTTCCTACTCATAGCAATGTCTAAATACATTTTTTTTCCAGCATGTACTTGTGATTGAATTAAATTATTGGGAAAAATCTGAGATTTAATTTCTATTCAAGTATACCATAGTGTGTGAAAAAGAGCCTACTATACTTCTCTAAAATAGCTAAGCTATGTATGGATATAACTGCTGATCAGTGACATTTCAAATAAAACGAGGAACTTATTTGGTTTTTCTCTCTCTCTGAAGGAAATGGGACATAAATTAAGAAAATAATAAAGAATTTTTTTTTTCTTTATAGGTGGATAAGAGTCATGGGTGTTAAAGGAGACATTAATCAGGCTGGTGTGAAAGATCTGATCCCAGCTTTGGTCAAGAGGGACGAGTGTCATCCTGAGAGTGCTCCTCTCCTCTCCGGGACGGGAAACCGGCGGAGTGAAGCCCCGAGAACGCGCCGCGACTCTTCATATTCAATCCACAGCCCTGTAAAGAGATGAAAAATGAGCCTTGTCCAAAGCTCTTACCTCAGCACCCAGTGGCAAAAATAAAATGTGAGCTTGGGACCAGGTCTCTTTGAAGCTTATTTTTTCTATTTTTTTTTAAACTCTCCAACAGGCCTCTGGTGGTTACAGGTATTGATCGTCAGAAAGTAATCTGTTCAGGTTTGGGGGCATGCCAGACCGAATCCTGGAGTATGTTCCTTCCTCTCCAAGGACACATCAAGCTTTTTACACTGTCCACACTGGCATGCTTGTCAGCTGTCTGGCTTCTTTGTCTTTACTGCTTCCCTGTTTGTGGAAAGCATATAATTAAGCCTCCCTTATACAAATATTATACATTACTACTCTAGAATTTTCTGCCAGTGCTGGAGGGTTTTTTTACCCCATTTTTTAACCCTCATTTTTCTTCTATAATCATTATTTGATTCCCTCTGGCTGCCTGCTACTTATTTGTAGTAGTACCATTCATCCATTGAGACTTTTCCATCTGTCACACAGTTTTGCTTTCCCTCTCCAGAAGCTTTCTTCTCCTACTGTGCCATGCTTGATTTTTTGGGTTTAGTTGCATGTGTGTATGCTCTTTTTAGTATTTTTTAAAAATGCTTCAGTATTCAGAACAAATACAAGAAGAGAAAAATCCCCCAACATAGCAAAGAGCAGCTCAAATCCAGCACTGCACACAGAAACAGGATGAGCAGAATGAGATTCCTGGTGAATTAAGGAATCAACACGTATAGCCAGGGCAGAACTAGTGGCCAGACTTTGCTCTCTCTGAATTGTGTTCATTGCCTTCAAAATCTTCCCAGTGTTGTGCTAGATAAATAGGTGATGTCAGGAAATGTTGCATTCCCTCTGCTGTACTGACTCGCTTTGGTGTATTGATTATAAAGACTATCTGAGGAAAACTAAACATACTGAGGTACAATACTGTGATTGCTTTAGAGAAAAGTGTCGCAAAGTCCCTTACTAAAACAAGATCGTGGTCATATCCTACATTTAAAATTAAGTGAGCAAATTTTTTGGCCAAGGTTAGATATTAGAGAAATGCAGCACTTGTTAGTGTTTCCCACATGAAATGCAGGAAGGGCTAAAGTCAGTAGCATAACCCCTCAGAACTATTGTTTTTTCTCTGTGTATCTTCAACCCCTATTGAAGAAAATCTTAGTTTTTAGCATGAGCAAGAATAGGAAATTTAACAGCAGCTCTACAGATCACTTGCAATTGAATCAAATCTCAAATCTTTAGTCTTGGAGAACTCACAAAATTACATGCTTTCTATAATAAATTTTGAATATCTCTTTATCAATTTTCTCTTCTTTTCCTCTTATGTATCTCATTGTATCTTCTTATGTTCTTGTTTCAAAAGTTCCTGCAAGTTTATCATTATTATGAGGATTAGTAAAAAGTATGTGCTGTGTTTCCAAAAATCTCTTTTGTTTTTCCAGTGGAAATGCTTCCATTGTTTATAGAATTGCTTCTCTGGCTGTATAGAAAGTGTAGGTAATCTCCAAGCAAACACAAAAGCTGTGAGTGTATCCTTGTTTAAATGGTAATCCCCAGAAAGTTTCCTTTGCTACCAGCTACTTCACTGCACTGTTCTGAGAAAGAAGTGGGTGGAAAAAGTCAGAATCTGCAGTATGTACTTGTATGGGCAAATGCCTGAAAATGTAGGTATTTTATAACAAAATCTGTTTATTAAGTATGCATTTCACATGTATTCTTCATGTAAAAGTAAGGATCATTCAGACACAGCTTTTACTTTACTTGAACCTTAAGGTTCTTTGCAAAGAAAATGGTTCCTTTTCTGGAATAAGTTATGAAAATAATATTTAAGAAAATGAGTGAGAAGGCAAAAGGGGAAGGAACGTGAGAGAGACAAACAGCAGTCCCTCCTGATCATTGAAAACTTTTCTGTGTTTCTTCTCAAGAATAAATGATTGAAAAATAATAAGGGTAAAAGGTTGGGTTTTTTTGCATTTGTGTGTGTAATCACAAATTTGATGGTCCCACTGTACGATCAATTCACATCTATATCATTCAAGTCTGTCCTGCCTGCTCTGGAAGACTCTCAGTGGGTGAAATTTCACAGCTGCACAGTGAAATATTAAAATAACTTTTTCTTTCAGAAACTTAAGTCTAATCTTCACCACCCCCCGAATGGATTAAGCAAATATATAATTATCTCCTACACCATAGTCACTGTTCAAATGCCTCCTTCCATTTTCTTTGGTTTGAGGTTAAACAGGTGCAGCTCCTCTGGGCTTTCTTCACAGGCCTGATGATTTACATTTGACTCCAGCTGATCCACTTCTTT
This sequence comes from Erithacus rubecula, assembly GCF_903797595.1. Taxonomy (NCBI): domain Eukaryota; kingdom Metazoa; phylum Chordata; class Aves; order Passeriformes; family Muscicapidae; genus Erithacus; species Erithacus rubecula. The sequence continues at coordinate 38,244,025 of NC_136685.1, forward strand.
CCATCTTGAGGGCTCAGAAGTACCTTCAGATTGCTGGGCTGCACAGACAGGTTATTTCATCTGCCTTGCACATGTTGGTAGGTTTTTTTTTTCATATTAAAAAAAACAACTCATCACATTCTTTGACTTTTTTTTTTTTTTAGGTTATTCTTAAATTTCTATTTATTTGTTTGTGGATACTGAAAAATGAAGTAAATTTGTGTGGCAGTATGATGAAAGAAATAGGGCAGGGACCTTACAGCCATGAAGCTCAAAACCAACTCAATTTGTGGATGTGGTAAACCAAAGCGCCTGCATGGTCTTCTGAGTTAGTTTTTGGTGGTCCTGTGAGGAGCAGGGCTTTGGATTCTGTGATCCTTGTGGGTCCCTGCCAAGTCAAGATATTCTGTTCTGTGGACACGAGATGATGCTAACAGCAGTGGGAATCTTCACCTGTGTAGGAACACATCCTCATAACCTCCTAGAGCCAGGGGCTTGATGTGACAGGCTTGCTATTGGCCCTGTTCTGAAAGTGTTTTATTCCCATACGTGTGAACTTAATGAAAGGGAGAGGACAAAGAAGAAGAGAGGGATTGTTGCATAGCCTAGGGAATCTGTAGCACAGGATGAAGGAATTTCACTTTGCACTGGGCTTCTGTAATCTTGGCAAGAGTTGAAAAAAAAATAAAATTAATACTACATCCAGATAGCTGAACAATTTTTAATACAACATAAAACAATAGTAAAACTACACCAATGTGACCCAAGTGATGAAAGTAGTCTCCAGGGAGAAATCTGGACACGAGAAGGACTGTGTGCATCTTTAAGTGCATAATGAAGTAGGCTGTTTTTTTCATGTGAGGCAGCTGGAAATAAAGATACTATTTATTCAAAGTTACTATTTTTCAGTAGGAGTGTGTATAATCTTTTGTGTACAGCACTAATCTGAGAATCAAGTTCTGTCTTTGTGGCCAATATTTTTTGTCTTTTTCTTTTACGAAAATGAACTAGAGTGGCTCTACCCATTAACTGAAGATTTTCTTTTAAAGGCTACTGCTTGTTTTTCCCTTCCTTCCTGCTTCATGCCATCACTTTTAGATTTCAGAGCCATAGTCCAGAGTGCTTGTGTTAAATGAATATATTTGACAGGAGTTAAGTCTTTTGGGCATTGCAATAGGTTTTCCTCATCTTGGCATGTGAAGACTGAGAGTGTTCTTTGACACCAGCAGCAGAGGATGTGAGCACAGCAACTTTCAGGGCATCAGAAGTGTCAGCATAAGGAAAAATCAGCAAAAGTAGACAGTGTTGAGGTAATTTTCCCGCACTGAGCCATGAATTTAGCCAACTGGTGCTCCTGTGAATTCTGGGCTGACAGAGTTTCCTTCTTTGTTGCTAAATATCACATAAAGTGTTCTGTCAGCATCAAGACTTGTTCACTCCCTTTATGTAGTAAAATAAAAATATATTCCTTATGCCCATATTTGAAATTTGAGCATAAGTTAAAGGAAAAAAAAATAAAAAAGAGAATAAACCTTTCCAACAGGCCAAAACTACGTTTTGGAGGTTCATTTTTCAGAACATCATGTAGTCAATGCTGTCGAGAAGAGCTGAAGGCGAAAGATATGTAGGGCACAAGTACTAAAAATTGAAAATCTTACTCCCATTAAAATGCATGGGATTTCTGCCAGTTGCCATAGACATCAGTGGCAGCAACATCCTGCTTTTTTTTCCTGTTTTTACTTTCTGCTTTCCTCATATTTTTATTTATTTTTGAATCCTGAGAAAATTAAATAAAACACACATTGCTGGAATGGTTTCCAGTGTGTATATCAACAATTTGCTAATGTTATTAGGATAAAACTGATTTAGTTGTGTTCCAAATTTCATAGTGATGATTAGAATCTGTGGTCAGGAGGAATTATAGCGACAGGTTAGAGGTACTTAAAGACAAAAGTGAAAGGCTGGGCTCTCTTTCTGTGTGGCATCACAAACATCAGATGAGAAAGTGAAAGCTCCGAATCACCAGAGAGCTTTCAATTTTAGCATGGCTTTGAAAGGAAGATATCTGCACCTGAAGAGTTTTGCATGTATACATCACTGACAAAGTGTACATTTGTTTGCACAGATCATTTCTTCTGTTTTTCTTGTTCTATTTTAAATGTCTAACCTCTTAAGTAGTGGTACTTTGCATGTAATCTGGATCTAATATCTTTACTCTAATATGTACCACAACCTTGAAATGAAGTAATCCACTACAAAAAGGGCACAAAAGTTGGTCATTGGAGGAATTTTCTCTCCCTTCAATGCCCATAAATGTCTCCAAGTCAGAATCACTGCTGCTTTTTTCCAGTTCAGCTTCAGCAGCTGAGATGCTTCAAGAGGCTGTTCTGCATCCTCCATCCCAGGAACTGCCTGTGGGACGGATTGATGCCCAGAAGTTTCCTCTCTGACAGGGTTTGTCACTGCCACTTGCCAAGGACAAAATGTGTGTGCTAGGCTTAGGAATCCAGATACTGGCAATAACCTGGCTGTCTTCCTTGGGAACTTCTGAGTGGCTATTTCTATAAATATATCTCCATTTCTTTAGGACTTTACTCAGGAAAAGTATTGACTGAAAAGTGTCAAGCAACACAAAGACCTTGACTGTACTCAAAACAGTAAAGGTTCAGAGTTGACAATAACTTTATCCAGTATGGAAAGAAGCCTCTTGGTGTATTTTTCTCAGGTGTCCAACAATTGCCAAGATATCAATCTTTGACACTTGTATTTATCAAAATGAAGAATGTTCTCCTATAACAAAAGAGGGATCCTGAGTTTCCTCTTTCACTCATTTCTCTCAGTGCTGTTATGCAACTCTCATATAAATTGATTCATTTAAACTCAAAGTGATATATAGGTTCTTTCCCTTTAGGTGTTAATATTTTTAGGTTAAAAAAAAAAGGCTTGAAAAATATCTTCTTGTCCTTTTGACCTCCAATAAAAATGTGATGATTTTTCTCAGCATTTTAGTTAAAAACATGAAGTCAAGTGAATTTATTGTATGAATTGATTAAGAAAAAAAACATGAAACCTAGATAGTGTATTTCTGAAAACTTAATTTCCTAAAAGTACAACATTTTTCTATACCTCATAAATATTATACAGGATCAGCCCTGGAAAGTAAATAAAATGTAATTACTATTGATGCTTTATATGATGTTCAGACTTTTTAAATGATAATCCAGGATTAAATCTTTGTATAAACTAAAGTAGTCTAAGTAATTTTACCTTAATTAGTGCGCCTTTTGTTTGTGTAAAAACTATGCTGATTTTTTTAAAGCAATTTCAATACATGGAGTAAAACAAGCTGCAAACACACCAGTTTAAGGATAATTAGCACAGCCCTTATGGTGCTTCTCAATTTTTTTCTGTATGGAAAGGTCAGTAGAGATCAGTTTGGAAGGGCAGGTTACTGTAGAATGTGTGGAAAACCACAAGCCGTGTTGCAGTCTTTGTCATGCCAAATTGTTGGTGCCACTTCTGGCAAAATAAAAGGATACCTTAAGTTTCTCTGCTTGCAGTGTAATCAGTTTTGAGGCAGCATTTAGGGCAAGAAATTACTCAACCATGTCCCCCTCCAACCTCCACCCTTTCTCCACCCCACCCTTTTTCCTTTTTTTTTTTTTTTTTTTTTTTTTGTCACTGATAAAACTGTAACTAGGTTTTCTGGGAAAGTACATCATCCAGTGCTTCCCCACGTCTTCCCTTGAACTGCTTCTTTTGTCTGTCTCCATTACACCCGTGTGCAGTGACACAATGTTTCTGCACAGTGGGAGCTTGCAATCTCTGAAGAGGCTTTCCAGCATTGCTTTTTAGACTGAAATCATTACAATCTTCAATAGGTACTTGGATTTGAAAAACTAGCACATTATTATTCTCCGGACTGTCTGGATGTAAAAAGAGGCTATTTTCTTGCTTCCTTTTATTTATTTATGTCCCTGGGTACACATTGCCCTTACACCTAACTTTAGTTTGTTTGGATCTCAATTGGAGCTGCAATTCAGATGTCTTGTGCTGTTTGTGTTTTTCTTTCATGTAAGGTTTTACATTATAAATGAGAACTCTGTCAGAGAGATTTATATTTTGGTTCTACTTAATGCTTTTGAGTTGCACATCCTTTTTTGTATGTGTAATTATCATAGTTATTATTATCACTAACATGGTGCAGCATATTGTAGGGTATGTTACAATAAATGTTATGATGTGTAGAGTAACAGATGTTTGTTAATATGCCTATGATTTTTAAATGCCAACAAGTTGCATAGCTTCAGAGGACATTCAAGTTATCTCGTTTGATATCCTCTAAACCACAAGCTGCATCTGTTGTACCAGTGAAACATTATCCTGAACCCAGGGACTTTGGTTAGGTTAATTTGTCATGGGACACAACAGTTGTTTCCTCTAGCAAGAGGAGGAGAGATCAGGATTCTAGCAGCACCTGAGGACTGTGCTGTGAGTGGAAGTGGATTAGGAAAGACTTGTCCAGGTGATCCTGGCTATGCTCTGTGGCCCTTTCTGCAGAAAAAAAACTCCAGACTCCTGCTGAAGTGCTGCTGAACTCACCAGAGAGGAAACTCCTCTCTTACCCTAAGCCTGGTGCATGTTTACCCTGGACATGTGAGCAAGTGATGGTCAAACATCTCAGAAAGACACTACCACCATGTCAGGGGACATGCATCAGCCTTGTTCCTTTTGCCTAACAAATACAAATCCCCTTCTCCCCCACCTTTCCATTTTGACTGTTTAAAGGCTGTAACTCAATAGAACATTAAAGATTCATAGTATAGACTTTTCTAAAATATGCAAAATGGAAAATTCAAGTTTTATTTCATCACAAGCAAGGCAAGAACAGATACAGACCAGCCTCTACAGTCTTTGTTTGGTCTTGTAATGAATACAGAGGTTTTCTCTTAGAGGATGAACTTCTGGGGTTCTGTTGAATGGTTAAAGCTCTAGGAAAAAATATATGACAACAGTTGCATAGTCTTTCCAGGGAAAAAGCACAGATCAACAGAATCAGCTGAGTACAGCCCAGTTACAAAATTACTCACATTATATTTCTCAACGACAATAACAAAGATGCATCAGAGCCATGGTTTGTTTAGAAGTAACATTTAACCAATTTTGTATTGGCCACACCTGCAGAGACTCTGGACTAAATTTCACAATTCTGAATAACTGTGAATGTCTCTTTCCTGATGCTCAGGAAATTTTTATTTTGATGGAACATTTACCTGCACTCAAAAGAAAAAAAAAAATCAGAAAAATTCGTGCAAGTGATTTAAAAAACTGTCTAAAAGCACTCTGATGCTGTCATTGCTAATAGGTGATAGAAATTTCATTGATGCAAAGAGCTATGTTATTCCTGGGCATCAGTTTGATAGCTAAAAGACCAAGAGGTATCTTGAAGCAGTGAGAAGAATCAATTCTTGTATCCAGTCTTGAATTTTTACTCAGGCCCAAGGAAAGAAGAACAGAGCACAGCATTTTCTATCGAAATGACAGAGCTGAGACTTGCTCTGTTTTCTAAGCAGCAAGATTTCAGCCTGTTGCATTTATTGATACATGGCTTATTGTGTTTGTGCAGCTTCCCAAGCATCAGTCCTATCTTCCACTCATTTTGTGGCCTTTTGAGGATGGCCCAATCCTCACTAACCTAAATTAGCATAGAATGGGTGCTGCTGTACTGTAAGCTATCACTGTAATTTCAGTATACAACCAGATTTTGATGAACATAAACACTGGCTTGAATCTATGCCAATGTCATTCTTGCTGTCCCTGGATAACATAACTCTGTTTAGTAAAGCATGTGTCATGTTTTCCCAGCTTCTTACAGTTACTCAGCTTTAACCTGCTGGGCACACTGGGATTCTAAGGAACCTGGACAGAAAAACAAGCTGCTGCTGAAAACAACACAGGGATCAATATCTTGTATTACTGTAAAAATCCTTCTGGGCTTAAAACCTTATTTTCTTGTGTTTGGCAGGGAGCCCCAGAGAGTAGCAAGGAGGGTGAATCACAGCAGTTGTAGCAAATGTGCTCCAGCAGAAAGTGTTCCTGGGTTTCATGGATTTGAAGTGTTTTAAGGCCAGAAGGGGCTGTTGGATTGTCTTGTCAGACCTCCTATTTAGCAGAGGCTGTAGGACATGCTGGTATTAATCCTTGCCTTACATTCAGTAACTGCAAAGAAAGGTCTGTACCTTTCAGAAAGGTGTCTGATCTTGACATCATTTTTGGCAGTATTTTCTGCTGTTCTGGTGGTTAATTGTCCTTCCTATGATAAATGTGGACTTTATTTTCTATTTACTTATCTTTGACTCCCAAAAATCAGATCTCACCATACCTTATTTAGACTAAAGAGACTTTTAAAAGCGGTTTCTGATTTTTGCATGATCAGATTCTCTCTTCTCTAACTCTTTCCTTCATAAGGAGAAAACTGTCTCAAGGACTAAAATGAAAGGCAAGCATTTCAAAACTTTAATTCTTGTCATAATTCTTGGTCAATTTGGACACATAAAATCACCTTAACATTTTAGATTTCAAACATACACAAGGTGTACAAGATATTCAGAGAACTTTTAAGTAATAATAAATAATAATAAATAATATTAAAAAATATTCTTTCAACAAGGCACATTTGGAAAAGAGCATATTTCGCCCCCAGAAAATCAAATTTGTGAGCTGTACTCTACAAGGAACCTGCATTACCTGAGACAGTCATGCATTTCTCAGCTATGCCTAGTTCAACAACTAGATGAATACATGAGAAAGAGGTATCTTAAGAAGCCCCAAATTTAAGGGCTGATCCAGCTTCTGCTGCAGTCAGAGTTTGGAGGGGGCCACTGGCTGCACTAGAGTTTAGATCAGGACTTTGCTGAACAGTATGATTGTTGCTTGCAAAGATGATACATTTAAATATGAAAAGTAATGAAGTAAGCATAGCAAATTGTGGTTTAGTTGGAATCTAATTTTCATAGCTTTTTTAAAAAAAAATTAGAGATAGATATCTCTATTGTAAGTAAAGAAATACATAAAAGTAAGATACAGGTAAAAAAGATGGCTGCATAAATTAAACTGTGTCTGCTGGAGTTATTAACATCACAAAGCTACACGTTAGAGGTAGAATCCTGACCTCACTGAAGTAGAAGAGATGTGCTGCCTTTAGAAACGTAAAATTTTCTTATTGATTTGAATTGGATAAACGAAATTTCTCTTTTACTTCATTAAAGAGCATAAATTCCGTTGCAAATATAAACTTGGGGCAGAGAAATTACCTGTTATCATAGATATGCAGGGGAAGGAAGTGGGGAAATAGGGAAATATAATATAATAATATATACTAACCTTTTTAAAAAAGGCATCATGTTCAAGGATGTACTGGAGAGGGTGGGTAGATTCACCAAAGTTTTCCAAATTGCCTTCAGGATATAAGAGATTAAGAAAACCTGCTGTCTGTCAGCATGCCATGACCACAGACAGTGTTGGCCAGTATGTTTTAGCAGTGACAACCACAGGTAAATCCAAGTGTGAATTTTTGCACTGTCACAAATGGATGTGACTCTATCACCCTCATTTATGGGGTGATTTCACCTAGACATTTAGGAATATAGCTTAGTGCAGGAGAAAATCTTTAATGCTCAGAGTTCTGAATGCCTCTCTTCATTAAGGGTAAAGAGCTCTCAAAATCTTCCCTGAGTTTTTTCTGCATAAGGAATTATAGGTGGGTTTTTCAACTTGGCATTTTAAATGGTAGGTTAGATGTTTAGAGCTGGCATCCTGAAAAATTGCCTAGTGTCCTAAATGTTGTTAATTTCTCTTCTTCTGTTATGTAGGAAGGAGAAAGGAAAACACTAATAAGGTACTTCAGTCATATATGCTGAGAATTTTTCCAAACAGCAGAAATCTTTTCAGAGGTCTGGATCATTTCCCAGTGCATCACTATTAATGTCTCTGTTTATCTCACTTTATCATAACTTTGAATATGAAGTAACTTTTAATAATTTCACTTTTAGCTTAGCACTGCAGAATCTATTATTCCAGGGCTGGAATCACATGCCATCTCAAAACCCAGTCAGTGCTGTGTAAGTGCTTTGAATGATGACAGATCAAGAGAGAGTGGGTCTGAATACATAATTGCTCCAACACACAGTTAATATTGGTGGATAAAGCTATGGACACACAATTAAGAAAACATGCCTGATAAAACAGTTCTTTTTAAATAGATGGGAATGAACTATAACTAGTTACAAAGGCTTGTGAACTTCCCTTCCCTTGCCGAATGTCACTGCCTCAGATTGCCTTGGCAGCCTCATGTATAGTGTTTGCTTCATGCATAATGATTTCCCTCTTTCCCCCTTTCCTTGAACGGTTTTGCCTTTTCGACTAGTTACTGTTACCACCATTTAATAAGAAGCCTTTCCTTGGCTTTCTAATCGAAAACTTGCTTTTATCTTTCTTCATAAAAGAATTGAAATGGCTTCTCTCAGGTTTCTGTAGCCTCTGGGGAGATAAGGACCCTGCGGTTAACAGGATGAGAGATTTTTGTTTAGAAATTTTTATTTAGACAATGAAAAATGACCTCTGTAAACTCAAAGCGATCTTATTTTGGGGCTTTGGGCTTCTGGCAGATAAATCAATTGGGCCCTTGGGACAGCAGAGGAAAAACCTTTGCAGTAACTATGTCAGGACAACGCAAGAGATTTGTTGTGAGGATGCAGTTGTGTTGAAGGTAGAATGCACTTAAAAATAAATATCATTTTATTTTCTATAAAATATTCAGGATTTGGATAGTAAGCTTTTCAGCTGCTACAAGAAAATATATTTTTTTGTTTGATATAAACTTGGGGAAAAGCCTGATTTCTTCTGGGAAGGGGGAAGCAGAGGCAAGGGAGTTGGGGGGATACAAAGGAAAGATGTTTTAACAATTAAATATCACACAATTAAATATCTTCACAATAAAGAACTTATGAAATTCTATCTTCTCTATTTCTCTTTTAAAAAAGAAACCCTTTTTTCTGATATGAAAGTCTCCTATCTGAATACAAGGAATTCATTGTATTATTTTTTAATTTAAAAAAAAAAAGATTTTATAATTACCTAGTTAAGGCTATGGCTTCAGCAGAGTATCACAACAGTTTTCACACCTATGTGTAACCCAAAAGAACTTTTCAGATCTTCACAGCATGAACTTGCAGAACATATTTGCTCTGAAGAGCAAGCGTAGAGTTTTGCTGTGCATTCTCTACCTGTTTCATGCAGAGCGCAGCTACAGAGTGAAAAGTTATGCAGACATAAATTGCAAATTTGACAAGGGAGCAAATGAGGAAACAGATGCTTAACTAAAATGTATTGATGTGCAATTGTCAGTGAGCTGGTGGGTGTTGAATAACGCAGTTAAGATGCATCAATGGAGCCTTATTTCATCTTAAATAAAAACTAATGTAAATAGAATTGGAGAGTGTGATACAAAGTAATGAAAGGCAGATAAATGCTTGTGAAGTTATTGCCACCCCACCAGATGCAGTCTGACATTTGTTGGTGCAAAGCACCCAGCCCTGGCAGTGGGCTCTCGAGCTGCCATAAAGAAGCAAGGTCTGTTGAGGAGGATGTCTTATGGACCCAGCTTCCCATCAGGAGGCAGCTGAGTTTGGAGAGGTGGCAGGTTATGTAAGGTGTAAATGCCACAAAAACCTTCATTACTGTTTACTTGGTTAAGGAAGGGATGGCACAAGAGCAGAATGAGTTTGCAAGTTTTTTGGTTCTATGTTACAGAAGTGGACAGAGGATTTACATCCTATGTAGTGATATTGTTTCAGTTTTAGTTTGTATTCAAAAGCTTCCTATTTCTCTAATATGTGTTTTTTTTTTTTTTCCTCAGCAATAAGACAGCTTCAGATAAAAATCTAAGAAATTAACAGAAGTGCCTTTTACACCATAATGCTGCCATGTGACCATTTAGCTATTATCTACTTGTTTTTTTTCCAGAACATAAAGTTAGCCACAAAGCAGCACTTACCTGGATTCCTCAGTACCCTTCAGCCTACCAATAACACTGATGCTGTCTGTATCTCATTATCCCTGGGGCAGTAAGATATGCTTGTAAATAAGGCATGAAATATTTTATCAGAATTATAACAATCAGCAGAACTGGACACACATGTATTTACTAGGAATCATTAAGCAGAATCTCCTTGCAGTGAGTGAAACTGAAATGAAGCAAAGTATCAGAAAAAGAGTCACTTACAAGTTTTTAGTGCTCCAATCACTGATGTCCCAATTTTTATTTTGCTGTTATATGAGAAGAGAAATTGTTTTTGAGAATGTTACCATTTTTTCTCCAGTTTGCAAACATTGGCATTGAAATTCAGTCCAAAATTCCACTTTTAAACAGCAGAATCTCTTTAGAAAGCCTGACAATGCAGTTGAACTCGGCCAAAATACATTAATTCTGGTTTAGCTGAAGTTCATCATCCTCATCTCTCTCTTGCAAGACAGAGAAATTCTGGAAGAGTGTCCTTCTGTGGTTTTTTTTAGCTTTGCCTGTGAAACCAAGATCAAATTGCATCCTTTTTGCTAAGTAAATGTATGTTTATGACACCACAGCACTGTGTGTGCTCACTGTGTGTGCAGGTGACTTGTTTTTGAGGCTAGTAGTCCAACTCTTTTTGCTGTTTGAATCCCATGGATTTCTGCTCTGTGGAAGGCGTTTTGTGAGCATTAGAGAATTCAGCCTTGCAGCCTTATGACACTGACAGGCTGCAGTTTTGCTTGCAGTGTAGCACAGTGGTGGTCAGCACAGGCCCCCAAAACACTTTTGCCTTGTGAACAGTTTGGGTGTGGGTCCCATGCTGGGTTTATGCTGCAGGAAAAGCAGCTGGGCTCTCCTCACATGAAACATTAGTGGAAAATCAAACGTATGGCAAGATGAGAAGGCAAACTGGGAAGGACTGCTGGGAGAAACAGTGCTGGCATCTTGGATGCATTTTGCACGTTCAGCTGGGCTGTGGGGAAGCGGGTTCCTGGGGAGCCACCCTTACTGTTCTCCTCTGGGGCGTTTTTGCTTTTCTTCCTCTCCCTTTTTCTCCTGAGATATGTGTGTGTGAGTTTGCTGTAGGGTTTGCTGCAGGTTTGCCATAGTTTTGCTGGTCTTTTTGAAATCAGCCATTTCCTAGAAGAGTGATTATTCTACTCATACTTCATAATTAGCAAATTTATGTTCCCTTACTCTTTCTGAGTGCTTTTTCATGGGGCCCAAAATTCCATTTCTGAAGGCATAACATCAATAAATGCAGTAGTTAAGGATGACAGCAGAATGTAATTCTTGTGCTTGATGATTAGAACCTGGAAAGTCCTTCTAGACTTTGCATTATGGTCTGTAATGTATTTAACTTGCTTGCAATCTGTAGTGAAATTCCTGGGTAAAGAGCTGAAGACATTTGGCTCCATCCTGCTGGTCTGTCTGTGTCCTTTTTTTTTCTTTCTGGAAACCTGGCTGTTGTGCTGTAGCCTAAAACCAGGGTTTGTGCTAACATGAGTTTACACTGATGCTGAGGAAGTTTAGGTTCAACTGCATGCTGGTCTAGCAAAAAAGATTATTGTGGACCACAGCCTGAGAGATTCTTTTCCACTGAACCTCGTCAGCACTCCCATTTTAGTGCCTCTTTGTACCACAAGAAAAATGCTGAGGGATGTTGGTATTAATGGCAATAACCCTCTTCAATGCCAAGCAGGTAATTCTACAAATAGACCATCATCTATTTCAGAGGTTTGAACTAAGAACTAAAGAATGTTTGTTAAATGGCTTCTCTTTTCCAGTGGAAGCTGGACATTATGAAACTGTAATGGCTACTGGGAAAATGCTTTCCAATAAATTTTTGTCATAAAAAAAAAAAAAAAGAACCCATAGCCAACTGTAACATCTAAGGCAGCAAGTAATTTCCTTTCTAAATTTTTCTACATAAACAATGTGGGCTGTAATAAAAAGAAAGAATTTGTCTGTTTGAACATTTGACTTTCTCATGAAAGATTTGTCTGAACTGGGCCCTCATGCTGGTTCATGTCCACATAACTCATCCTTTACAGTCATAGACTGATGTGACACAGGGTAATAGAAAGTGATGCATTGCCTGAATTTAAAGGAACACGGACTATTTCAGGATCGGCTGTGCAGTATGAGATCTGTATCAGATTTGAAACAAAGCTAACCAAGCAGACAGAGCAGTAAGATATCTATAGCATCCATTAATCAGTATATACTATGCTGTTGCTGTTTTCTTTTTTTTCATTTTGGCTTTTCTCTGTGTGTTCACCAGTTAACATTATTTGCTCAATGCCTTTTTAAAAAAAAGACATGTACAAGGTTACTTGGGAAACCATTTAGAAATCTTTTCTCCTCTCTGTTCTTTAATTTCAGGGCAAGAAATCATTATTTTCTAACCACAAATACCACTCCAGAGTATCATCTGTTTGTCTACATAAGTTTATAGTTGTCAAAACACAAAGAAGTCAGCATTTGCTGCTGTTGGATTGTGTTGTTCAAATGTTCATTCTGTACATGTGTGCCTGCACCTTCATGACTTTACATCTGACAGGAGATAATGATGGCAGTGGACACATGAGAACATTCCTACAAAACCTACCTTTCCCTTGGTTAGATAAAACACTGATAATTTTTAAAATTTCCTTTCATACCAGTAAACTCCTTGGAATCCTAGGGGCAAGTTCTCAAAGGAGCAACACAGATCATCATTGAATGGCCAATGCACTTCTGTGAAGTAGATTCAGATGAGACCTTAAGAAGTGAGTTTCTTTATAATCTATATGCTTCTGAGAAGCTAAAGCCACACTCTATGCTAGGAAAATGTTTCGTATTATTTTTCTCAGTCTTTTCCTCTGGAACCTTCTTGGGAAAATGCACAGGAGCTCCAGGCATTCAATCCTTATCTTCTGAGGTAACAGCCATCACTGTTGGGCTCTGCTCTTTCCTCCAAGAGCCAAGAGCTGGCTTTTTCTTTGCATCAATTTATCCTTTACCTGTGTTTAATCCAGCTTCAGTTGTACTACAACATAATATTAGAAATCTCAGTAGAAATACAGTCTTCAGCTATGACAGCCTTGGTGGAGAATAGTTCAGTAGAGCTGGCTTTTTATTTTGAATTTGGTTAACTTTGAAATACCATGGAGGACAAAGCATTTTTATGATGCATTACAAAAAGCCTTGCAAAACATATATGTATTTTAAAAAAAAAAATTTTATTATCTAGTATACCTTCCTTCCATTTAAAAATTTCAAACTGTGCTTCCTCACTGTTCTGTTGCCTTCTATCAATGCTCTCTTGGTATGGTGTATGTTGTAAAATACTTTTCCAGCAAAGTTCTTATGAGGAGTACCTTAACAATGTTAATCTTTACATGTTGTATCTGGCAAAGGACTACTTGGGTTGCCCAAATATGAACCAGAATAATATGAACCAGATAATCATCAACCAGTTTGTTTAAAAGAGCAGATTTTTTTTAAAGTTGTAAAATGTTGTCCATCAGAGACTTTGCATGATAAGAATCTTTCTGCTGACATTACTGAAGTACAGAGAGCACAGTCCTCACACTTAGCACAAATCAGGCATTTACTAAACAAGCAAAGAGGTGTGTGCCTTTAAAAAGTTTTTCATAGCAGTGTATTTCATATTTCTTTAAAAAAATTAATGCTACTTTTTCCATAGTATTGCTGTGACATTGTGTACTATAAAGTTTTAAAGTCAGACACCTTCTAGCGATAAGAACTTCAGAAGCAAAGCCTGCTGAAACCATCTGAACTGCTTCAAAAAGAGCATCCTCCTCTCAGGGATCAGCTATTTTTCCCAAGTTTGAAATTCTAACCTGGTAAATAGCATCAACAGGGGACTTTTCCCCCAACTCTTTTGGAGAACCCCACAGATATGAATATCTTCAAAGGAGGATCTGTTAAAAAATGTAACAGTCTTCAAAGGGGAAACACCACCCTCAGCAATCTGAAGTTCTTTAAAGTGGGAGCCCACCAGCACTATGAATCCTCTGAGGACTAACTCCCAGAGCACTGTGGAAATTTGTAAGAGAACAAGCCCTCTCTCCCAAATACCCAGTAGGCTATTATTTTCCTTTAAAAGGACTCTTACATGTGTACATTTATAATTACAGAAAGGGTCTTATTTAACCAGAGCCCTGTAGAACTCTCTTACTTTTAAAACAAATATTGATTAAAATAAAAGAATGACAGAGGAAAACAATTTGACTTTGCTATTCTCCTTTTTCTTCTTTTATTTATACCTGATCTCAATATAATACACCAATAACACTTGGCTCGTGCAGCTCTTTTGATCTCTGTAACTGGAAAGTATTCTTTGAGAGTTGTGAAGAAATATTCTCTGAGCACAGTTATCCACTTATACTGCTGGTTAACTGGGAGTCCAAATACTCTGGCAAGGGTTTGGGGTACTGGTCTCCACCATCCCCCTCTGTGAAAGAATTTTATTAGGTAGGGGTAGCTAATGCAGGCATTAAATCCATTATCAATTGCCAAATTGATTGCCTTCCAGGCACTCCATGGATGTCCAGATACGCTGGGCAATGAGGCAGATGCCTCCAGGAGAGGAGAGATGCTGAGGTGGCTTGGGCTGCTCATGAGCATCCTTGGGTGCCTTCCCAGATATGGATGTGAGCATGTCCTTCAAGCAGCAGGAAATTTGTCATGGGCTGTTGGGAGGCAGGAGAGCCCTGTTTTGCTGAGATGGAGAATGGCTTGCCTGAGGAAAGTGCTTGTGTCAAAGCCAGCAACTGAAGTCAGTTCTCCCGAGTCCCAAATCAGAAGAATGGTTGGGGGTTTTTTGCATGTTTTGCATCATCAGTCAATAACACAACTAAGTAGAACAGAATTTTTCCTGACCCCCAGGGTCTTTGAATGAATAACTCAAATGCTGGGATTTACTAGTAAAATTTCTGACTTGTTGAAGAAATGACAGAAATAACTAAATTTTACCTTTAGAAGCAAAAACATCATGCTCCATTCATGTATTTATTAGCTTCTTCTCTTTCACAATGCTGCATGATTTATGGCTTCTAATGTAACTGTAAAATCTGAACCTCTCATATGTTTAGTGATGTTTGATGGTTTGATTTCCTGCTACTAAGATGATCCAAAAATGTGTGCCAAGAATATGATGCTTGATAGTAGCCTCATCTTCCACTCTGTGGAGGAAAAAAAATCTTTTGCAGTATATGGTAAATATCTTCATACTTCTTTAATGATAGAATAGTATGATATTTGTCACTTTTTTATTTTTTTTCCTTACTAAAAAATCTTTTGTTTGGAAGATTTTATATGATTGGGTCTGCTACCAATAAACACATTTATCCCATTAGCAGACTAACTGTGTTTTGCTGTGAGGCACTGATAGTTGCAGCAGTGTCTATATCCAGCAGCATCTGTGGTTAAATCTACTTGCCAGTGTGAGGGAAAGAAGTAAACAGACAAGTTGAAGGATACTTTGATAGCTCTGGGCAGGCTGCAAGGAGTCTTTAACAAGATAGAGGAATTTCCTTCCATTATGAGATATGACAATTAGTCCCTCCATCCAGATGTGAGAACCTTTTGCTAACTATTTCTTTGCTAGCATTTATGCCAGGTGGGAGAATTTGATAAGAGAGAGATAGCTATGTTCAGAGCAAGCTTTCCATTGCTGTAAAGCTCTCATGGAGTCCAGGTGTCAGAAATGTGGATGTAGACATGGATGTAACTAATGCTTCTGCTTGGTAAATCCTGTATCTGGATATGAAACCTAAGAAAAAGGACAAAATTAGTGAAAGTTTAAACTACTTGCTGAGAAAATTCACTCTCTGAATTCTGCTGAAGCAAACTATCTCAAAAAACAGAACACAAGTCATAACAAACCATAAGTTCAATGTGTAGTATGAAATGCTGTATTCTTTCTTGCTGGAATTATGTTGGATTCAACAGATTTACATCTGAAACAAATATAATATGGTTATTCACAGGAGATGAGAGGAACGATTTTTTCCAGTAAATCTTAGTCTTCATAATGCAAAATTTACAAAGCTACTGACAGAGGAGAAAGGTGCAGAAAATGGCTGTAATACCTTTATTTTCCTACTCTTATGTTAACTGCTAATAGCATAGAAACCTTCAACAATGGTTTTGAACTGCAGAACATTTGTCAGTTTAAAACAAAAAAAATCAGGTATAAAAAATGAAATGTTTGAGCATGCTGTAATGCTCAAGCCCAAAAGGAAAATAGGAAGACTCTAAGTTTCCTGAATCTCGTCCCAATTATATTTCATTTAATAACACTCAGTGAAATATCTAGTGGCAGGGGAAATGAAACTACATGATTTTATGGGATCATTCATCAAGAACTAATTGAAGCCTTCATACAGTTTAGTGCTGATAAAACACTGTAACAATAAACAATAACAAAATTCACCAGAGAAGGATTTGTTTTGCCGTGAGGAAAATGGTTCGGTTTCATCCTGGGGATTCCTGGTTAAAAGAGTCTCCAATTTAAAAAAGGATAAGCACAGGCTCCTGTGCATAATGACAGAGTGGGAGCTGTGGCAAATGTATTAGTATTGCTCCAGTGGAGCTATTCTCATTGTAAGTATTTGCTATTGTGTGTGGCTGAGGCAGGATGCAGAACGACCAATAGGATTTTTTAAAGTTTGATTTTTTTAAGCAGTTCCCATGTAGTTTTATGAAAAGTAAATTACAGCTCCAGTGCAAGCAACTGAATTTCTGATTTCAAAGTTACTAACTAGTCTTAGTTTTATTGACTGCAGAAAAATTATTCTATCCTATATTTCTTCACAGAATCAGGCCAGTCTTACAGTGATAGTTCTTTTTAACATGTGCTAGAGTGATAGCTTGTCAATATTTAAATTGTTAAAATAAAATATATTGTCTCTTTATTTCTGATCTGTTTTCTGTGACTAGAATATTTTGGCAGTCCAGAAACACCAAAAGGATTATGAAGAATGTATTAATTTTGATTTGAAAAAATGAAATGATGAGTGTTTCATCAGTCTGCATCAGGAACCCAGGGAGGTTCCTAGGACCTCCTGAATTATAGTTCAGGTGCTCCAGACCTTGCCAGGCCAACTCAAGAAAATAATTTCTGTTCTCCTCTTCTTGTCCTCCTTCTGCCTTCTTAAAATGAAAGCCTTCTGGGATCAGGAAGTTTCATGCCACTGTCCATAGAACAGTGAGCCTTTTTTAAAGCTAGAACTTCTGGAAGTACAGTAAAAGCAAAATTAAACTATAATAAATAACATTGAAGAGGTACAATACTGGATAAGTGATTCTATCCTAGATCATACAGCAGGAAACTTCATGCTTTACAATGTTCTAGCTAATTGATCTTTCTGGATGATCTTATCAGAAGAAGGCAGAAGAAACAATCATATTTTGCTAATGAAGTCTACTTTGGTATTTTGCTCACAGGGATTAAAAATTTCATATATACCAAGAAACACCCTCCTGAAATTTTAGTGATTGGTTTTCTTGTTTGTTTAATTTTGTTTTGTTTTGGTTTTTTTTGGGGGGGAGGGGGGGGGGTTGTTTGCTTTT
Source organism: Erithacus rubecula (assembly GCF_903797595.1). Lineage (NCBI taxonomy): Eukaryota > Metazoa > Chordata > Aves > Passeriformes > Muscicapidae > Erithacus > Erithacus rubecula. The sequence continues at coordinate 38,261,654 of NC_136685.1, forward strand.
AAGGGAAATAGAAGGCCTAAAATATCAGCAAATAATATTTGGAGTCTACCTTTCCTGTGTTTGGGCATATTTTTCCTCTGAGATGCACAAGTACAGATCCTTCACCTTAAACCAGTCATTTCTATGATGCTCTGTGCTATCATGTTGGCCTTTAGAACACCTGCATTTCTGTGGTAGCTGTAAAAGTGGTAAAAGGGGGCTCAACCAGGCTGGGGATCCCCAGGTATGGTGCTTCATACCTGCTGGTGGGTAATTTGGACCTTCAACACTCAGGCTGCAATTGTAGAAGTGCAAATGTAAAACAAGGTTCAATTTTTGGCCAAAGAACAGAGTGAATTGAATCTAACTCCATATCTCAGAAGATGTCAGTATCCCCAGAATTCAGAAATATTTAATCTGAACTTAAATCAGAGATGATGTATAAATGAAGAGAACACATGAAGACATGATACTAGTCAGGTATGGCTGACCAATTTTTATTTAATGCTAGATGCCTTTAAATTACTGGTATGCAGAGCTTGAAAGACCCCTAAGCTTTCAGATTGTTACATGTTATCAAATATTCTATATAAATTGAACTTATATTTATCAGACTATGGCTACATTTTTCTGCATTGCACTTACCCCAATGAAGTTTATTAAAAATAATAATATGATATTTCACATTATAGTAAAATAAAGAAGTTGCAATGTATAGATACAACTGTTTCCTCTGGATATATGATTAAGAAAATGGTTGTTTTCAGGAGTCAGCCAAAGTGACATCTTTAGGATTGTCTTTTACAATTGTTTTAAGGTTTCTGAATGATCACATATTCAAAGCATTTTGCACTTCTATTTTCTCATTAAAGTTCCTTTTTCTCTTTACCTTTCAGTGCCTCTCTTTATCTTCTTTCCATAGTTTCTTCCATCTTGGACAGCACAAGCCCAAAGCCATAAAGCACAGGGCAGATTCTCAAGTGGGAAGAGGCAGCAGGCACCATCAGCTGGGGACAGGGATGATGCAGTATTTGGCATTGTCTCTGGGTACTATTTGTGCTCTGACTGACTGAGCTATAACACCCACCTCTTCCATTATTCATACTACAATGCAGGAATGGAGTGAGCAGATGTGGCAGCCCTCACTACCCCTGTCCTTTCCTGCTCTGCACTACCTGGCTGTGCCCATTCCCAAGCACGAGCTTCAAAGCAAGGGATACAAATTCCTGAGCTGAACTGCCACAGGAACCTTGGCTGACATATTCCATGCACATTTCGTTGCTTTGCCCAATCTTCTGGAGGATAATCATGTATCTTTGAGATATATTTTTCTTATATATGATGAGCAGACCTTTCTCTTGATTTCAGTGGGGCTTTTCCTAATATCTCTCTGATTCCCATAGACAATCCTCTCTTTATTAAAAGAGCATGCACAAGCCACCCAGGCTTGTCAAAATCTGAGTATTGCATATTTCTCCATCAGTATGTGCTCTGACACTTTTACTTTTAAATTCTACATGGCTAACTATATTTATAAAACTATCATCTAAATTTGTTTTAGTGCAAGAAGCTAACCTTTGGCTTTTGAAAATAGTCAGTGTTTTCACTGACTTATAGGCTGGTTTTCAATTTGTCCAGAAATGTCTGTGAACTGATAATTAAAGTACTAATAGCAGGTAAAAACAGAGGAAGATTTATTTCCACCTGGTATTATTTTCCTAGCCTAATTTTTTTTTTTGTGTGTGTGTATTTGTTTATTAATACAAATTAGGAAATACATGAAAAAAAAAAAAAAAAAAACAAACTTAAAAGCTCTGGGAACTTCTGTGAGCAGCATCAATAATTTCTATCCAAAGGCCATGGCTGAGGCTGCCACTGAATTTTCAGTAGTATTCTTATCAGTATTTCACTGAGTATCCTTAAATTTAAACTTTGATTCAGAAAAAAACATGTGAGCGTATCATTAATTCCCACTGATGTAGACAGGTGCCTAATTTTCAGGATATATTAGGAGTACCCAATTGCTCTAAATTGAACACAGGCTTAAATGCCTTGCTGAATAAACCCTTACCATTGAAATCGAACCATGGAAACAATTCAACTGCACTGGAATCAGCCACATTTATCTATTATATAATGAATGGAAAGCTATCTGAAGGGTAGCAGTTGTGGCACTGATAATATAGGTGCTTGAGAAATGGAAGCAATTGCATCAAGATGTGCATGTATGTGCATTATTTTATGGGAAAAATAGGTGTAAAATTATAGATAATGAGTAAAAATAGGATGCATTTTTGTGTAAACTCCTCTCACGTACAAAAATGAAACAGAGAGAAATCATTCTTTGTTACTTCTCATCTACAGCTATTCCTATACCTCTTGGCTGGGAAATTAATATGGGAACAATGCAAAAAAATTATCAAGTAGCTTATCTTTCTATATTATTAACAAATATTAGTAGTCTATAGTGCTTGCCATTTAAGCACTTTGAGTCATATGTAGTTGGATTGTGCATGTCTTATGTGAACACAGACTTTTATCTGATCCTGGCATGTGCTGTGCCTGCCTGACAGGACAGGAGGAGAAATTTCAAGCAGCTTACTATTTCCCCACCTTCAGCCTGGCAAGTCTAAACTGTTCTGGCTTCTACTGAGTGACTTTTTTCAGGTGGTTGATATTTCACAAAGAAAGAACAGTACTCTGTGTATCTTTTTATTCTTCAGGTAATCTTTCTTGAGACACAGGAAGGTGTAAAGAGCCTCAGAGTAATGCACATTTGCATCTTGGCTATCCTTCCATCCTTGCAAGATTCCTGTGTGGCTAGAAGTCATTTATTTTCCACATCAGATTATATAAACTAGGAAAATAAGGAACCTGAATGTTAAGCATAGTGTATTTTATTGATATCTCCTAAAATGGTTAATAGTGGAATTTAGGATTAAATATACCTAATCTAGTTTTCAATGCTTGCATCCAAGTTCATCATCCCAGATTCCTTCTTTAGTGGAATGGCACTTCCATGCCAGTAGCACTCTGATTTATATTTAGGGATATATTTTTGGATATAGCTAACATCATATTATAAATATCTATATTTAGTCAGATAAAACCTACCTCTGGTACCTTAATTATATACTTTCATCACATACCTTTTTCTACTGAAAGAGCTGTCTCTGGGCAAGCACTGATGCTGGTCTTACAGTGTTTCAGCTTCTGTTTTGTGTGACAGAAATAACAGTAATATTTGAGGTGGTAGAATAATAAGCAAGTGAAATAAAGGAAAGCTCTGCCCTTACCTGGGATCAGAATGCCTCCTGCTCATTTGTCTGGGCTCCTTTCACAGAGGCTGTATCTGACTGTGCTCTTCCCCTTTCAAAGATAAACCAGAATGCTTAAAGACAGGAGTGAAAAAAAGAAAAATAGACAGGAATAATAGACAGAAATAAAGTACTCTGTGTTCCACAGTAGACAAAATAAATAGAAAAACAAGACCAAATGGGCTTGCTTTCATTCTTTAATTTCAACAATGTCACAGCTAGAGGAAACTCTACAGTAGGTATGTGGTTGAAAAAAGCCTGTGGTGTAATCCACCACGTAACAGAATACTTCCTGGTTCCTTAAAAATTGCTTACAACCTACCAAAATGCCAAAAAAGTCCCATAACCAGAATATGCCAGAGGAAGAGAGAAGATTAAGCATATCACAAATTCCTAAGAGTTGAGGTACTATATTAAGAAAATTAAGATATTACAAAACATTACCTTGAACAGTAACTGTGAGTGACTCAGGGAAAGCAATTCCTGCTGACATAAAATCTGGCAAATGTTTTAACCCTGAGAAAGTGAGCAGGACCCCAAAGCACACACCCAGCTCATCTCATTGTTTTACAGGTTGAGTCCACCCTGCTGTCTGCCTTGGACCACTGCCACTTTCCAGGCACAAGGAAAGTTTTAAAGACACACAAATTATAGCTACTACACATCTTGATGTCTCTTCCTGCACATTTTTTGTTGCCTTAAAAAAACCATCAGGAGGACTAATAGCACTTAAAAAGTATTATGAAACAACAGGTTCATTTCAAACCCTTATAGAGACACCATGACATCAAGTGCCCCAGACTCCTGAGTCCCACTCTTTTCTGCCTCAGCTGAGTGCTGTCTCTGTGCTACAAATTACCAGAGACAAGGAGGGTACAGTGGAAATACTGGTACAGACCCCTTTTTCTGTTCTTTACACAGTCCCTTCCCTATTTCCAGTCTTAATTTTAACACGTTCCTTGACTTGTTAATCTGTTTGCGAGGCTACTGCAGCGCTTTACCAGATAACTAAAAAACAATCTCAGATGGAATAGTTTTAATTTCCAGTCTGAATTTATTTGTGACCAATTTGTAACCATCTAATTGTGTGCCTGCACTAAATGGGAGTTTTCCCATTGAGTGTAATTGGATCAGGCCCCAAACCGCAAAGACAGCTGCTCTTATTACAGCGTGGAAAGCAGGCAGGGGCTGGGTGTTGCTGCATAATGACAGCAGTAAATTATATTCCAAGGGCAAGATCAGAAGCTGGTGTAAATCAATACAACTCAACTGGCTTTTAAAAAGTTATATCAGTGTGTGCAAGCTGCAAGGTTGGCCCAAACATTTTCTCAGTAGGTTTTAAAGCTCATCCTGTTGCATAATGCATGCTAGGGAATTACTTGCAGCAGCTCCTGCACCAAGCCTAAACCATCTGACTGAACCCAGGCTTGTATTTCAGAAAGTCATCCAAATTTGATTTAGGGAGTATGTATCACAGAGAATCTACCCCACTCCCAGAGACACTTTTCAAACATTTACTCTTCTTGTTCTTAAAGAAATCACTTTATTTTCTTCCTCACAAAGATGTCACATTCTAGCTAGATTTCCTAGCTCTTTTTTCCTAATACAAGTAATAGCCTCCTCACTCAATTTTCCACTTCTTATATTTGTAATTCTGCAAAATTGTTGTTACTTCCTTTAGTCTCCATGCTCAGTAGATGAGCTGATTAAACTTTTATTTTATTGAGTCATTATTTCACAATTTTTCAATTCAAGCATTTTCTAAGGCCTTTCTAATTGTTCAAACTCACCAAAATTGTTGATTTGCAGGATGAGCAGGTAGCTTCTGATGTGAAATTTTACAGTCTGATATATTTAACTAGAAATAATTTAAGTAGAATTGTTTGTTTCCTGGAAGAGAAAAGGAAAAATTACAAACAATATCTACATTAATTTGAGTATGGCTCAGTGAGTTTATAAGGAATGATACATGTAATGGCATTACTCTAAATTCTCTAAAAGGAAGTTTTCCTGAAGAGAAAAAATACTCACTGCATTATTGTGTGCATGTTTTGTGAGGACTTAAAGAATGCATACTTACCTACCCTCTTCCCTCCCTCTTTCTTTTTCTCTCTCTAGCTCACATTTACTCTTAAATAAAATCTGTGCTATTGACTTTTTCACCTTAATTCAGGCAGAGGCATTCATATAATCAGCTCTTAATATGTTTCCATGAAGGTAAAAGTGTTGGTGGCTCTGTAACTAACTTTCATGCTTGATGTATCTTTGAGTATGTTCTAAAGTTGGCCAGGCAGGCAGTGCCCCAGCCTAATGTTACCTTGGTCTTCAGTGCTGAGGAACAATAGGAAGACAGCACAGTAGTGGTTTTAGTACCTGTATTTTCTTTCATAAAGAAATTTGGCAAAAAGGCTTTACTGGCCTGAGAGTAAAAGGAACTTCTCTGAAAGTATGATAGCTGCAATCCATGCATGTTCATTGTTAGAAGGTTTTCAGCATTATGAACTATTTTGGAACATCTAAGAAGGATTAAAAACATGAGGACTAGTAGCAAATAAATATATTTACACTTTGGAAATGGGAGAAAGAGTTAAAAAAAGGTCAAATATGAAGGAAAACAATTAAACCAAAACATGTTCAACTGGTTCATTAAAGCATAATAAGCAATTAAAAAGCTTGTATTTATTTAGTGCTGTGAGAATAATTTGAGTATAAGCCTTGTTAACTTCAGTTGTCCAAATCAAGGAGGATCTGTCAAGGAGGTTCTCATCAATCTTGTATAATGACTACAGAAGCATTTAGCTGATCTGAGGGGCACAGCTGGATTTTCATCCAACCCTTTCATTTGGAGGCTCTAATTTAACACTTAGAGGAAAACTCCTGTGTTGCTCTGTCAAACTTTGTCTGGATAAACATTTTTTTTAAGAAGAATTCTCTTGGTAAATAAAATTTCAAAGTAAAAAGTATTACTAAAGGTATATCTGTGCAAGTTGCATAAATTTTGCAGTGGTGAAGGATGCACCCCACAGAGATGGTTTCACCAGACCACCTGGATAAGTCAGCCTTGCAATGATATGGAATAAGACTGAGATTAGACTATATCTCATGAAAAAGAGTAAGAATATTAATTTTACTCCTAAGATTGACAGAAGAGTAACAAAATGCCACAGAACAATGAAATATGCTGACAAAAATCCTGAAAACAGAATGTATTGGGCTATTCCTGGCATGAATTAAAGAAGGGAGGAAGACAGAGATGCAGCTTTTAAGCATCTGAATATAAATTAAAAGTGCAAGATACGTGGGAAATAGAAAATGTAAAAGGACATCATAGAATAATTTCCATAATTAGAGTAGGAATGTAATCTGGTTCAGGATATATGGGAAAATGTGATATTTAGCAAGAATTAAGAAGAACTAAAGGGGAATAGTGCCTTTAGTAGTGCAGTGTAGGGTATAGATACATTCAAAGTCCCTAGGTAAAAGAAGCAGAATGCCATCTAAAGATCTATAAGATACTACAGAACTAGAAAGTTAAGGAAGAGGAAGGCAATTTTTGCTTTGGTTTTAAGTTTTGTTTGGTTTTGTAGTTTTTTGGGGGGTTTTTTTGTATGAAAAAAATCCCCAAATTTTGATTACATCATTCGTGGTATTTGCTGCTCACTGGAAATTTGAGCACCATGAATATATGTCAAGAAGGGAAAGCAGTAGGACCCTGAATGTGGGGTTTACTAATCAACATATTTTGATACAGGAAGTACAGAAAGCAGCAAGAATGGAGGACTTTTAAATTCAGTTCTAAGGAGTTAGTTCAGAATTGCACAGAAAAGTCTGGAAACAACTAACTAGGCAGCAGTTCTGCAGAAGGGTTTAAGAGTTATAAAAGGAGCCAGTGGTTGAACACATGTTAATAACACATTGTCCTTAAAGTGGAAACTCAAAATCTGTCTTGCAGTGCATGCCTGCTGGTACACTTACCTGCAAAGCAAGGGAAGGATTTGTCTCTTCCTCTCTGCAGCAGGCAGGATCTTCTGTCCCTGGCACTGGGCAGTCTTCATCTTCTGTGTGTTTAACATGGATCTTGTACTCCATGAAAATGTCAAAAAATTGAGGTAAAGAAGGATAATCTGATGTCCAGACTATTTGACTGAAGAAGAAATACATTAGGTCTGGCATTAGTTAAACCATCCTACAGATAATGATCATCAGTGGGGAGCAGAGGGTCTAGAAGACTGACTGAGTCCCCATTACTTGAAGATCTTTAAGAGCTGGCTAGCCATGCCATCAGCCAAGGATAACACATACATAGTATTTGGGAAGAGATGAAATGACTGATTTCTTGAGGTTCTCTCTAGTTGTGACTCTAGATTTGCTTATTCCTAACTTTGAAGCTAGTAATTTCCAGGAAATTAGATTGATAAAAACAGGAAGAAGCATATTCTACATAAAAATCAATGGAGAAACGTGGTCCAGAGAAACTGCTTATTTACTTCAGCAATTAAATATATTCTTCTAGTTAACTAAACTTACAATGATATTTCTAGTACTGGTATTATCATTCTAATATTTAATAATTCCAAGGCTAGCATGTTCATACCTATGCAAAAGAAATGCTTCACACTTAGTACAGTATCTCCTCTGAGATTTGTAACATCTTATATTTTCCATTAATTTTATTCACGCTTTTTCCAATGGGTTTTCCCCTTCCAAAGCCTACTAAGCAGTCTCCATTTTTCTTCTGGGTATTGTTTAATATCTGTAAAATTATTGATGGGGTGTAAAAAAATGTCTATTTTGATATCATATGAGAAATTTAGTTAATAGTATTTTTTTTATAATAACTAAGAATTAGTAACTGTATTTTTCTTTGCCCAAGGAAGAAGACTTTGGTTCATTTAGTTATACCACACTTGATATCACCTGTATTTGCCATAGTCCCACATGGGTGCTAGAGGGAGGAGGCTAATGGAGGCTAATATTTGTTTAGGTTAGAATAGACTAGGAAATAATCTTTATATGCAGCGAAATACTTTAAACATTTCCAAAATTTTCAATTCCTCATCAGCCTAAGTCTTTTTTTAATGTGTTCTTTCACTTGAAAAAAATGCTTTCATCAGAATGGAGCGGTGAATATATTTTGAATATATTGAATATAGAGAAGCAGGTCCCAGAATACCTACTCTTTGCTTCCTATCTGTGGCCTGATCAAAAGTTATCCTGTTATCCAGAAGTGATTTTTTTTCTTCAATCTTTTTTTGGGAGGAGGTGTCCAATAATTATTTCAAAAATACTAAAAAAATTATTATAAATAAATAGTTTATAATAATTTGATATATCAGCAGACAATTCAGAAGACATCCATCCAACAGTGCATCTATGTTTATGTCAAATGTAAGAATATAGTTCATGCTCAGTCAAAATGTGAAAGGTCAGGATAAGTATTTTCCTTGTAGTTGTCTCTGTTGGCTTTAAAAAGTTTTATTTAGCTACCTCAAGATTTGGTTGTTTATAGTTGTTGCATATTTATAAGTTCTTGGCTAGAATGTACAGAGTGTAAATTCTCAGATAGGTCATCCAAGAAATAGCACATTTCTCTCTCTGTTTTTTCACACATAAAAGTAAAATTCTAACTACAGCATTTAAAAAACAAATCTGAATTTCCAGAGCAAGATGATAGTTTTGGTACTGAAAAAAAAAAAACCAAAACAAAACAACAAACCACAAAACAAAACAAAACCCCAAAATAATAGCAGAAACCCCAACAAAACTCAAATCCATACCTCTCCTTCTTCATTATTCAATCTTCAGTAAGATGCCATGTATATCCAGACCACTTTCACTGTACATTCACTGATCTGTTGTCTTGTCTTCTGTTATTTTGGACTATCCAGTTACTTTTCCAGTGACAGTTGAAATACATAGGTTTAGGTTTCTTCCTGGAGAGCTATATTGTTATAATTTTGTATGGCTGACATAAATATTTTTGATGGAATGAGTTATAGGAGCAACAGACATTGCAATTTCTTACTGAAGTACATAAAACATGCAAGTTAAAATACTGCCAAGTTTTCTGGCCTTTTCTGCCTATAGAGAGGCACTGAACAGGCATCTGCAAAGGAGCATCACATCCTTGGTTACTAGCAAATATTTTTATTGGTATGTAAGTCATGCTGGAACTTCTGCTTTTACACTTTATGATATGTAACTACAGCAGCACATATTTAGTGTGAGAGGAGCTTGTTCTGGAAAGCAGTGTTCTCCAGAATGTTTTAAACACTGTTGTAGAAAATGCAGCAATCAGTGAAATTATAGCACAGAGCAATTTAGATAGATGACATCTCATACCAATACTCTGTTTAATATAAAACATAATAGTGTTCAAGGAAATTTATAAGGCTCTGCAGTATTTTTTATCAAAACTTTCAAGTTAAAAGAGATTCTGCTGCCATACCCTCTTTATATTGACTATAAAACTAATGGATGGGACAGGAGTCCTGCTAAAATTTAGTTTTAAAGTAGTGGGACCCCAGGCTGGGTGATCCCACGTTTGGATGTTCCCAGACCTCAGCAGCTTACAGAAGTGTTCTCTGTGTAGCCCACGTTCTTAATGGAAATCTCTTGTTCAAAGGACTGAGGAAAAAAATCTTAAAGGAATAAACTGCTTTCCTCTTCATCTCTTACTTTCAAGAGAAGAAATGCAATCTAATTGTAAAACATATTTTTAAAGCAAATATCTTTCAGTGTCACAATGCATTTTTAAGACATACTTTCAAATTGAGAATATTTAAAGGCTCCTGCACACAAGAACGTTACCTAAGTGATAGATTTCCTATACTGAAAGGTTTTTTCATGTAAATTGCTCGGTAATTACATTTCAAAACTACATTGATTTCTTATATGTCAATACATATTAGAGATTAAATGTCCAGTTCCTGTCAGGTAGGTGAGCATTTAAAGTCGGAGCTCTTCCGAGAGATTGCTTTTTGAGTAAAGCTTGGTTTTGGGATACTTTCTACTTCTTTTAAAAAGCTCTTTTTATTTTATGCTTCCCCTTGGCTAGCGGATCTCTTTTCTCTTGCTTTTCACTCCTCCATAGTGCTTCTTAGAAATGATTCAGTGAAGCAGCACTGGCCCCCTTGTACAAAATTCCCAGTGTACATTGAGAATTTATCTTACTTGTGCTACGTGTTATAATTACAAGTTCCAATCAAAGTACATCTTTTGAGTTACAAGTTTGTGTCATTGCTTTAGTAGAAATGCAAATGTTATGTATTTAACATGCAAATGAAGTGAAATAAATATAATGCATGAAGTCTGTATTCCATCTCAGAAGTAATTGTAATGTGTAATAAGGGTTCAGCAGCCAGGTTTGACAAGAGAGAAGGCACAACAATTTTTATTTACTGCAAGAGCACTCATCTCTGTCTGACCTCTCCTGGTTCTGGTGACATTTAATGTAAATTTGGCACTCTGATTTCTATATGTGATGGCAGGCATAGCTGTATTACTTTTGCTTTATTTAACTGGCTTAGTCACAATCATTTTTACAACTTGATGCTTCTGCACAGAGAAGTGAGTATCTGTGTTTATGAACTACAGAATGGTTTTAAGTCAGAACAAATGTGTACTGTCTACCAGATGAAGCTTTGTGAAAGTGCTAGAAATAGGATACTACCAAAATAATTCTTTATTTGGTATATGTCTGAGCTTCTGGCACATCAAAAATTAGCTAAGAGTTCAAATGGGATGACTATGCTCAAGAAGTACCAAAGGAGTCATCCTCCAGGACTGACTATTGAAACTCATTTGGACTGCTGGCCTCCAAAATACACAGTGGCAGTGATTTCTGTAATTTGCCTAGCTTTCTGGAAAACAGATTTTCCTTTTATTTTTTAATGCCTGTTGTGAGAAATTTTATTGCTGAATGATTTTTTCCCCATTCACCTTCTTAAAGACAGTGTAAAAATTATTTTTACAGAATTTCATCAAAACCTTCTTTATCTTATTATATTTTTCATTTTATAATTTTTTTCTACATCAGACTCCAAGTTTGTTTTGTGTGATAAAGTATTCCTATCTTCTCATCATCCTTTCAAGATTTCTGCATCAAAAGAAGGGTTGAACATAAATTCACACATTATTTAAAACAGAAAATTACCTGGAATGGATACCATCATGATTATATTAATTTGATGCAACCTCTGCAATCTACATTACTTGGGATGTAGTACAGCTAAGCTTCTTAATTACTGACTAGTTAAATATTGCAGGGTTCTTTTTGCATCAAATGAAATAAAGCATTGCCACTGTGCTTGCCTACAGGTTTATTCAAGGTTTTATTTGTAAATGAACCTAGGAACTGCATTATCGTTTGGGGTTTTTTGTAACTATAGTCTGTACTTTACTGTAAGTTTAAGTTCAAATCAATCGAAAATTAAGTGAAAATAATCTTACATTCTAATCAGATGTGCTTTAAATTTTGTTTTGAATGCTTTTGGGTTTTTATTCTTTGCTTTTCTTTTGTTTTTTTTATTTTTCATTTTCAATGCTGTACTATTACAGCCTTGCTCTGTTAGAACCTCTTCCAGGAGAATTGGTAGGCTACAGACCACATCACCACTGCTGCCAACTTACTTGTAAAGGTTCTGGTACCTAATCAAAGCAAAGTTTCACTGTCTAATATCAGTGCATATGGACATATATATGGACATATACCTCTTTTTGGTACCTGATATGTTTTAAAATAAATGACCAGGAGTAGGGGGAAAAAATAGCTCATGAAAATTGAGAAAGTAATACTTATCTAGTAAAGACTTAGTGAAATTTAAGTTATATGTGTTACAAATACATGGAACAACAACAACAGCAACAACAAAAAATAGCTGAAATTCCCATAATCCAAAAGACAGTTAGAATCAAGGGAATGGTCATTTTATAATGGTGTGAGCAATAAATGGCCTATTGTGTATATTTATTTGTTAGGAGCAAACTCTTAGAAGCAATCTGGCATTTCACAGGAGGCAAGTGAAACCATTTCATTATCGCAGTAATGTAATTAGAAATCTCATAAGCAATCAAGCAGCCAAATTTTGCACCAGCTGTAAGCAACTAAAACAAAGTGACAAGTGGACCAGCAAGTAATGAATTACAATAACCCAGATGAGAAATAAAAGACAAACGTATGAGTGTATTGGCATCCCCAGGAGTAGTAATGTCTATAGGCTGGAAATGATCCTGGGACGGTAATAAAATGGCTTTGTAACATCATTAATATAGAAAAAAAATCACAACTTGGAATAAAACCTGATTTTTTGTGAGAACTGAGACTTTTGGGGAGTATATAGGTGTCAGAGAGAAAAATCTAGAACTTGGAAATGGAGTATATAATCTCCAAGGTTTGTAAACCTGTTGAGTAGGGGTTTTTGCTTCTACCTACATGCAGGGTGAAAAAGTGGAATGATACCCAAACCTTCATATGCCAGTCCTGTGTGTGAATGTGGAGTTGTGGAACACAGAGATTCAGAGCCCCTCACCTCAGCTATATGCAATGTAGGCTGGATTACAAAGTGCAGCTTTGATGGAGCCAGACACCAACTCTGGGATGATTGCAACTAAATGAGATAGAGCCTACCCAGGGAATCCTAGGGAGCAAGTAATAAATTTGTGTACTTTGGCATATCAGAAGCTGAAGCTAATCAGTCCAACAACAAAATAAAAGTGGGTGATCTTCATATGAGAGCAAAAGAATAGCAATCTCTGAAAATATAATTTCTTTAAAATATCTCTTTTGTACCTGAAATTGGTCCTGCAGGGCAATTATGACAGGCAGTCCCAAATATGGGTGGATGAGTACCACTATTTGATTATTTTTTTAATTAAAATATCTGTCAACAGCCACTCTTGGCAAACATGTTTAGGAAATTTCCATTTTCCATTGACTTCATAGGTCAAGTCCTGACCTTCCTGTGGGAAAAAAAAAAATTGTTCAGACATACAAAGCCTGAATGATATTAGTGTTTCAGTTTTCAAAGGAATTCAGGAGACTAAAAGAGCAAATTCATCAAACTACAAGCTCTGAAAATGCAAAAGGAGCCAGAGTTTTTGAGCATCTTTGAGCATATCTCTTGAGCTGTTATAATGCAGATAAGGAGCCCAGTGTGAGATGTGCAACAATAACTCTGCATTGTTCAATTTTCCTGAATGTCTGACAAGTATGTGTGGCTCTCTCTATACATTTATGTGTATGTGTCTGCAGTGCTTGATCTCACGTACTGTAAATGTTAATAGATAAAGAAAAATGCACTAACTGTAGCTAGCAGCTGCTTTGTTGATTTGTTAATACAGATTGTACATTGTAAGGAATAGCATCTGTAATGAGGTAAAACAAAAATACAAAGGCATATAAATTGGGAGGTGGGAGACCAATAAAAATGACACAAAAAAGTGCCCTGGGCAACAGGAAGCTCAAGAAGTACTAAATACTTAATCAAGCTTTTATGTATATGTCCTCTGATTCAGCCTTCCAATGTTGCTCCTTTGGCTTGAGCTCAACTTTTTTTTTCCCTGGTTGTAGCACATGTTGATTTGGAACTGGTAGGCTTTCAAAAGAGCCTTCATTTTCCAGGGTATAATCTCAGTCTCAAGGAGATAAATATTGTGGTGTGTTGTTAAGAATAAGTGTCATTTGGAAGGGATAAAAATGTTACAGGGAGGACATTTTTCAAGAATGGAAATGATTCTGCACGACATCAGTTTGACATTCTTTAGCAAGAGAGGAACAACAGTTCTGGGATGACATTCAAAAGCAAGTAAGACACATATTAAAGAGCCAGGCATTCTAGATGGGAAACTTCTTCCTTTTATGAAAGTACTGGGTTTCTTCCTTGACTTCAGGCTTGTCACCCTCTCCTATAGAGGTGTGAAATAACATAAATAGATTTTCTATTGCAATGTTACTACAAAGGTTAGTTTTAGTCTTCCATTTAATTCACAGTGACTGAAATTCATTCTTTTAAAGACAGGAAGCATGGACTTGTACTGCTTAAAACCTTGATATGAGGGTGATTTTCACTCAGGCTGCTGATCAAAGAGAGATGTCCACATGTTGTTAATACATAACGACAGAGTTCTTAACGATGTATATTTTCTATGGTGGATCCAGGATTTCTTCCATGAATCCATGTACTCTTTCCTTCAAATTCTGTCTTGCAGTAGTCCCAACAGGATGAAAATTTTAATCTAAACCTCTAAATATTTTTAGTCTTAAAAATATCTGTCCTATATACTATGTGCTTTAGTTGTATTTAAGTGAATATGATAGTATATGTATATGTATATGTATATGTATATGTATATGTATATGTATATGTATATGTATATGTATAGTCTGTAATACTATAATATGTAATATTATTTAAGCCTACTGAAAATGTAGATTTATATGTGCTACTTTGCATTGTGATATGTTCCATTCACATCAGCTGATTTCATGCTGTTTTGCACCAGAAGAGACTTGGTCTAAAGACTCAGTCTGAAATTCCCTTTGCCTACCCTTCCTCATATTGATATCAGAAAAAGAAGGAACACCAAAGTGTGGCCTAGAATTGCTTTTCACCCAGGGCTGATGGTGGTGTCCAGTTCCATAATAGAGAAAAATAATTTTGAAGTTACTGACTTTGACCTGTTTTGTCATTCATGTCTTTAAATGTCTCTTGCTAACTTCCCAAGAATAAAATTGTTATATAACATATTTTAATAAGTCAGTTAAGTAATGTAGATGAAGCTCTAACTGTAGCTCTGGGCTGTAGTTCAAAACTGCTGGCTTGCAAGTCCTGTTTGAGAGACAAAACCAGTACAAACCATGTAGAGCAGAACCTGTCATCTATAATGTATAATAAAAAATTAAATTCCATTAAAATAAGGTATTATCAGATCTGCTTAGTTTAAGAAATTCTTGACTTGTTAAAAGCTTAAGACACACATGCTAAATGTTCTTTTAGAAGATGTGTCATTACTGTATGATTTTCATTTTCTGACATTAATTGATCCAGACTAACTGCCTTCTGCCAAATTTCAGTTTGAGAGATAGTACCTTGTTTATTTATTAATTTACTACAAAACATCAAAAATGCCCTGTGGGTTACTGAAAGCAATGATCAATCACATCTAATCCTAGATTAAGAAATTGATTTTATTCCCCTTCCTTCCTCCTCTCACCTACTTTTATTTAATATTTTGAATGAGCTGCAGTTTGGGGACTGCCTGGAACATCTCTATGTGAATACACATAAAGGGTTCTCACTTTCAGTGCATCCTCTGATCTCAGCTGCAGAGCCAGCCATGTTTCAGACATACCCAGGAAAGCATTTTTGGAAACAACAGGCAGAACTTGTCACTACCATATATGATGTTTTGCTTTAGTATTTCACTCATCACTTCATCTTCAAAGCTAAAAGCCAACTTATCGAATTCCCCCCAAAAGTTTTTAAATCTATTTTTAAGACCTTAAGGTAGAGAATTATTTCAAAAATGCAGATAAAGAGGGGGTAAACACTCTGACATAATAGGAAGATTTTTATTGGCTTACATGGTATCTACAAATCACATCCTAGGTCTCCCAGCCTACTATAACAGATGAATGAAAAATGTAGAAATTAAAGGGTTAAAGTAAGATGACTGTGAAGATTTTCAGTCATGCTTCCATCTGACTATTTAATGATAATCCAAGTCACTGAACTGAATTGTCACTGCCAAATTTTGAATATTCTAAGTGATGATACAATTGACTGATAATAGAATAAGTCAGACAGAAAAGCAGAAGAAAGCCTTTATATCAGGGTTTGGCTTCACTGGGACAGGGTACTTCATCTTTTTGGATCTATTACTGAAAAAATGGGAATCATGCTTGTAACTAATACAGAACCCATACCTATATACAGTTCAAATATGCATGAAATTGCTTATTTAAACAGATAAAGATAAGAAGAATAGATGAAAATTATGGAAAAGAGGGAAAAGGTTTTCATGGTTTACAGATAAATAACCAACCGAGCATTTAAGTGCTAAAGGTAGCTGTCTTAGAAAAACTCCATCATAAAGTACAAGTTTTGTAATTGAATTTTGAGCATGATAAAAGTCTTAATACATGACTTAGATGATCCACAGCAGGAATATGTATAGAAGAATTTCTTATGTCAATGAATCTTGTCTTCTTTTATTGCAGCAACATACTCCTTAATTTAGGCAGATTATGAATCTTTTGTAAAGGGGGCTAGTTTTTTTCCCTTGTCCCCTTGAAAGGCTGTTTCAAGATCTTGCCTCTTTGATAATTAGAAATTTCCTTACAACATTTTCTGTTTCTGTTGTTGCAACATTTTCACCCATTTTCTTGGGTGAAATACGAAAAAAGTCTTCAAATTATTTCTTTGGTACATAGACTTTCAGATGCAGTAGCACAAAACTAACCCATTGAACAAAATATGATGTGGTCAAACCTGAAAAAGTAAGTAAATTCAGCATTCTGACCTGTGAAACTAAATGGAATTAGGGTGAACTTCAGTGGCAAGATGTTGGATGGGACAGTTTGAAAGAATTTTTCTATCACTATCTAATGCAAAAGGCAAATCTAAACATCTAAACAGTGAATTTTTTGTAGACATCAATAAAGTTTACTTATAAGCACTCCTTTGAAATGTTCCAGCAAGTCTTACAGCTCAGATATTCACCTGCAATCAAACTTATGTGTGTATGACAGAGAGGCTCCACAGCACATCTGACAGAGATGGCATGGCATAATATATAAAGAAAAAACTCATGTCTGCAGTAGATTTATCTTCATATGGCACCCAAAGTGTGCAGAGGACAGAGCAGGAAGCTCAGTGCCCATCATGACACACAACCCATGCATTTCATCACTGAGCCTCTGACCAACTAAGAAGAACATTGACAGTCTACCAAGTCATGTCCCAGCATGTCTTATTCTTGTCTGTGTGTGGAATATATTTTATTTTAAAAATGCCTTCTATTCAAAAAACAATGGTATAACACTTTTTAGAGGAAAAGCTATGACATGAGCATCACTGTACACATATCTGTGGCTGTGAGATGGAGCTTTTGGAGGCTTATGTGCAGGTTTATTACAGTATAGGTCTTATTTTTAGCTGTCATTGTGAATTTTCTATCTGTGCTCTTTTTAGACAAAGAAATGCTTTAAAAGCCCATTTTTTGATGAAAGATATGTATTTTGGACAGAAAAAACCCACAATCTTTTTGTGCCAGAATTTCAAATACACAAACAATCTGTTCATGTGATATAATTGCAGTAATTTTTTGGACTGTCTATTCATGCTTTGGACCTTCATAACTCCACAACTCCGATAATACACCTGATGCCGATGTTATTTACTCACTTCAGAAACTATTAGGGATAAAAATCCTGGCCCATAATTACAAAAATGTTACTAGGGAATTTCAGTAGTGTCTGGTAAACAGAATTAAACACCTAAAACTCAACCTCAAGGGCAAAAAAGCAGAGTTTCTGATTTCAGCATAATTTGGTATTTAGCTGAAAAATTTCTTTTTCCTTGCATTTTTTTATTTAACTGGGAATGAAAATTATCCATTTGTGTAGTAGAATAAATAGAAAAGGGAATTATTTCTTAAATATACTGGTTCAAATTTTACTGCTCATCTAAGTTAAACAATTTGTTTTCATATAGTGTGAGACAATAATTTATTAGCCTAAAGACTATGCTTTATTATCTGCAGATCTAGTGGTATCCCTGAGAAATGGTAATAACCTATTTCTCAAAAAGTTTCCAAGAGCAATAGAAGATTGTTTGTCTGCATTGTTTGTAGCACCCCTTTTTCTTCATTTTTGTTCAGCATTGGTCCTGCATCAAGGCGAGCAGTGACTGTGCAGATTGCTAGTGAAGAACAGAAAATAGCTGCATTGCTGATGCCAGCAACCTCCTTCAGGAAGGACCTTCTAGGGATGAGAGCAATACAAAGTTTTGGACCTTTAGAGAAAAAACAAGGAAGTTTAAATGTTCTGCACATGCAAGTCAGGGCTTGAAATAGATCACCAGCAATGGAGACTGCATTTGCCTGTCTTAATTATGGTTTTTAAAAACATTCTCTTTCACAGCTTTATTTTTCATAAATTTTCAAATTTGTAAGAATTGATAAGTTATCAGCCTTTAGCAAACCACCAATGCATTCATGTCTCTCTCAATTATACATAATTTTTTCTTGCCAAATCCCCTGTGTTTTATTTGAGAGTTGCCTTATTTATTGTGAGCCAATAATGCATTGAATTGTGTGTGCACTGGCATATTATCTTGTTGAACCATCCAATTAAATATGATAATGTTGAACATACTGACATAGTTAAACACTCAGGTGAATGAGCAATTCACTGTGAAGTGCAGAAATATTTAAAGTCATCTGTGTGCCTTCAAGCAATCTGTTTTACGTAAAAGAACACTCAGGAGTTGGAGAATGATATAGGTCTGAAAAGCAAAAAAATAAATTGAAACTTCCAAAACATAGGCCTCTTAGTTGACAACTGTGGCTTTTGAGAAAACTGAACCCCCAAATAAAGTACAGAAGTGAAGCACACTACTTTATTGGGTGAGTAATAGACACAAAATTAAGGGGTTACATTGTTCTCAAAATCATAACATGGAACAGCAGCATTATTTTGGCCTACGGATATTTTCATTCTGGAGTAAAGTTACATTATATCTGGCACCAACCTACATTTCTGGGAATACCCCACTGCAGAGGTTTTCTGTGAGATTATGTAAAATCAATGTCCCAAGGTGAAACTTTTGCATCTGAAGCAATATAATTGTCCATTGAAGAATCTACCTGTGAAATTTAATGAGAAACTAGTGTTACATGCTCAGTACATGGAGTTTCAAAAGCCTATAACTAAATCACATCAAAACCAATTTTCTCCAGAGCACTCAAAAGCACTTCTCCTTAGTGCTGTTTTCCTGCCAAATTTAAACTTTCATCCTCCAGCTGTTTTGGTTGTAGAGTATAACAAAAAATGTCCTGGTAATTGTTTATTATCAAGAGTGTCTTTTCTCAATTTTTACATGCTTGAAAAGCCTTAATTTTTTTCCCCTTCAAACTTCAGAAAAGAATTGAAGAAAACTACAGGTAAAGTCAAACAAAGGAAAAAAAAAAAACAACTGAAAAAAAGCCCAATGCACTTTGGCCAAAAGTTGAAGTTTGAAAACTTCAGTCTGAGTTGAAAGGTTCAAGCATTACTGAATACTGATGTCATCAGGTTAGAATACAAGCCATTATTCAATTTGATACTCAGCTATTACTTCTATTGCTATTGATTATTTTACTACTGGAGGAGTGCTGGATGAAATTCAATTGACAGATGGTCACTAGGCATTCCAGGTGGAATGAAACCAAAACCCCTGGCTCACTGGCCTTTTTTTGGGTTTTGTTTGGGTTTTTTAGTTTTGTTTTGGTGTTTTGTTGTTTGTTTGGTTGGTTTATTTTCCTTTGTTTTGGTTTGGTTTGGGTTTTTTGTTTGTTTTTTTGTTTTTTTTTGTTTTGTTTTGTTTCCTTTTTTGTTTTGTTTTGTTTTGTTTTGTTTTGTTTTGTTTTGAACAAATTGTAAGGTATCCCAAAGAGCCTAAAACAAACCATTTAAAAATGTGACATACCTTTCACTTTCACTTTAAACTGTGGGGAAAAAAAACACATTTAACTCTCAAAAAGGATTTACTAAATGGTTCAATGTCTATGATTATTTTATTACTACTCAAGCAAAACAAATCAGTAGTATTAACATAAAATATGAAAGGAAACATGATGTTTATAACTACATGTTGCTGAAATGCTTTATCCAAGTCTTATAATCACAATGAAACCTCCAGTGAGGCAGGAACCTATTCAAATAGCATCAGCCAAGATGAAAGTCATTACTTGTCTGTTTGCCATATCATGTCACTTTTTCTCTAAAGAACTTTATCCAGCATCTTACATACAGGGCAAGACATCTTCATGTTCATCCAGTATTTCAAGGCAAAATCGAAAAAAGAGAAATAATTTAGTCATAGCACACAGTTTCTAAGACTCTTAAAGTAGGTGCATTTATTTTCAAAATCTTTTTGTGTGTTCAATGGAAAATAACATTTCTGCTACTACAACACAATCCACTTTTTGACCATTTGGCCATATATTAACATTTCTCTGACACTGAAGACCTTTCTTCACTACTTATTCAACAGTCCTTCTTGTACAATCTTCTTTAGTAATGCAAAACCTGGAAGGAACCTGAGGCTAAGCATCTGCATATGCTTCAGTCAGAAAGTTGCACTAATCTCCAGGAATATGCTGACATCATTCACTTCAGATATAACCCCTGCATAAGTGTGATAGGAAAAGGCTTCACATAAATATAGGCTGAAAAGAGAAGACAAGTTTTCAAACAATCTTGAAAATGGATGCTTTCTGTAGGTCCTGATGGGGGAAAAAAATCCCAAAACAACAAGTTACTGAAATTTCTTAATTAAATTATTTGTACAATAGACATCATGTCACAAAAACTCTGTTTGCAAAATTAAAAGCTATTTCAATTAATGTTCACTTAACTAAGATTATGCAAAATGTAGCATTAAAGTCCTTTGTATTGTGGTTTATAATTTATAAAATCATAATGCCCAGGAGTTCTAATCACATAGTTAAACACCATTGTACATCATGTAGCAAAGCCAGGGAAATAAATTGTGTTTTTACAGTGCCTCTGATAAGTGTATGTTCTTGAAGTATGGATAGATACTAACCAATTAAAGCACTCAAACTTTTACAAGTTGTGAGAGGTGTGTTAGGCAATCACCTTACACAGAAACCTAAGAATTACTATATGCAACCAAACCAAGAGTACACTAGTTGTTTCAGCACCACATGCCCTAAAAATGTTATAAAAAGGAAAAAAAAATGCCCTACAAATTTAAAAAAAATTAGCTATTAATCTTTCCCTTATAATCATATCGTTTCCATATTTACTTCCTCTGACATCTTGCCAATACTTTGACATTATCACATTCAGTTCTGTGCTGTTATTTTACCTATTGTTGCTACTTAAAAAAAAAAATTTACATGCATAATACTCATGCTAAAAGTCTTTGGCTTCAGTGCCTGCTAGCACTCAGGCTAACCAAATATCCTAGGAAAGGCTGAACCGGATATGCAGATAAATTAACAAGAGCCACAGAGAGAAATTTAATTGATGGGCCTTAATTTCATTAGTTTTCTCCTGAAGGAAGGGCATAATAAGCTACAGCTAATGGCAGAATGCCAGGTATCAGTTTGGAGACCAGTGCCAAGTTGGAAGTTTCTACCTTGGTAGATCTGTGATCAGTCTCTGTGAGCTACCCCTTCAGCTTTCAGGTTAAATTTGCATTCTTGTGCCAATTTCTCATAGGAGAAGGTTACCATGCATAGATTCCAGATTTTGTTTTTCCATGCCACTTCAGACCAGGCAGCAGTAATAGAAAATTTTTTCTGATCCCTAAATTAATGTTTAGGTAGACTTACAGCATGACATAAGAGTGAAAGAATGAGATAGAAATTTTATTGCGATTAAAAAAAAAAAAATTTCTTGATCCCAAGATTTACATAGCTACTTAAAAATACATCAGCAATTTAGAGTAGTGTGTGCAGTTTGGGGTCCCACAGTACAGGAAATATGTCAAGGTTCTTAAGCCCTTGCTTCATGCAGAATGTGTGAGGGAGCTCAATCTGTCCAGTGTGGAGAACTGGTGACTCCAGCAGCATGAGCAGCAGCCCCTGCTGGGGTGGAATAAAGAAGAGTGAGCCAGGTCCTCCACAGCAGCACACTGGTTGGAAGATAAGAGGCAAGGGTCCAAACAAATAAAAGAGGAAATACAGAAAAGCATTATTACCATGAAGACAGCAAAGTAATAAAACAGGCTGCCTGGAGAGCAGCCTCCAAGCTCCATCCTTGGAGGTTTCATGACATGGTGAGACACATCCAGCCCTCAGCAATCAGAGCTGGCCCTGCTGCAAGCTGAAGGTTGAGTTAGAAATCTCCAGAGGTCTCTCCCAAAATGAATTTCCCTGTGGTGCTATGACCCTAAATGAGAATGCCTTTGAACCATATACCCACATTAACAATCCCACTGAAAACTGGTATAACACAGATCTTATTCAGTACTTGAGCCTAAAGAGCCAAACAGCATAGGGTAATAATAAGAGTTATATAATATAGACTAAAACTTATTGCATTACATTTATAACTTTGATTTTTAACAATGGCACCTTTTCAGAGAGAAATTATGCCAAAGATAGGGGCAGGATAGGCAGACACATCTATGTTGTATTCCTTCAGAGCCCTTAACTGTGTGTATAGATATAGGCCCTTTTGTAGATCTAGTTCTGATGTCTTTGACACAGTGCTTTGACACATTGGTCAGCATGGGTACATCTTAAAAAATAAAAAAAAAAAAAAGGGGATTTTTGAAAATATAAATATCTACTAGTCACGTGGTGTTCTTTGAATTTCAAAGAGCCAATTACACAAAAATCTGCATTTTGACCGTCTGAGAAAGTGAGATAAATGGTCTCATGCTTCCAAAGTATTTAGACTATCATGAAAACAATGCCATTAGACTTTCAGATAAAAAAAGTTCCTATGGCATATTTAAATTAAGCATACTGCATTATAAGTTAAGCAAATATGATAAGGGAGTACATACATTCATTCATAAATAACAATAAAATGGTATTGGTTTGAGTACATTTTTAATTTAAAATTAAAGAAAGCATTGTTTCTTGGTTTTACTGCTAGCAACTTATTTTTGGTGCTGTGGAACATCGTATGAAATATGTTTTCAAGAATGGTTATTTAGACTTGATCCTCCTCTTTGGAACTTCAGAATGAACCATCTTCCTGCCTGATGATGATTAGCACAGATTATAATTTTCTACTTGAAGAGGAACCATTATTGCACCTTTACAGAAAAACAAGACAGATGTAACATAGAAGAACTCAGAATTAACTCCAACAGGTATGCCAATATACTTTGATAGGAAACAGTTTTCAGCTTCTTTTGTCTTGTTTTTCACTTCTCTTTTTTCTTTACTCCATGCTGCAGTGTTGGCTCATGGATAGCTAGATGCAAAACGAGACTGACATGTTGGACACATGGATATCAAGGATGTGGTTTCCTTAGCAACAGTAACTACATAAAAGGTCTCAGAACTTACTCATGGGACATTTCAGTTTTTCATATAAAATGAATACTGGTGGTGAATAGGATTGGTTCAAAAGTACAGTGAAAGTATCACAGAACTGTAAAGTAATAAAGTATTAGATAGACTCTTCTATTCTCTGAAACCAGATATCACAAAAGGCTATAATCTTTATACCATGGAGAAGAGAATCTCAAAAATATGAGAGGCATTAAATCCATTAAAATTTTGTTACTTTGAAAATTTTGTAATTACTTAGCATAAGTTTTAGCTTAAATTACAAATATATAGTCCATGCCAGGAAGAAAAACAGCATCAAAATCTACTTGCAGTCAGACTGACTCAGATTAAAGCACAGCACGAAAGGTACATGTATCTCAAAATATTGGTCTGGACTTATTTCAGTATTTTTCAGCATTTAGCTTTATTCATCTATAAATACAGCAAACATTCGCTAAAGACAAAGCTGTTGGCAGAAAAGTCATGTAATAAGGGTAAAGGACAGGAGCACAGTTCTGGATTGAGATCTGGCACTGTGAGGAAAATTGGGAAGAAGAGGTATTTTAATTACGTGATGTAACACCGAATACATTTGCAAAGTTCATTGAGAAATTTCAAGGCCACATTTAAGAAAGGCAAAATAATGTGTGATAACTACTTTTTCTTTTCTGGTCTACCACTATGTTCTTCAGTAGCCTGGATTTTCCCATTTCCCACATTGTGCCTAATGTGTATCTCAAGAAGATACTGTGATTTCCAGAAGGTCTGAAGAGGGAAGTCAAAAGGAGCAGAATTCTTTTTATGTGTTCTTTGACCTTTGATTTTGTTTTTGTGGCAGCAGAACAGACTGAAAAGGAACAT